>NW_028145444.1:422500-552500 GCF_977016875.1 Pavona decussata | reverse complement strand
GTGGACAGGGAAGTCTAGTCACTTTATGCTGGGTATCCTGTGATCTACTAGCATCCCATTCATGGGGGAGTAATAAAACACCTAGTTACTTTATGCTGGGTATCCTGTGATGGACTAGCATAGTAATACTACTCCTAGTCACTTCATGCTGGGTATCCTGTGATGGACTAGCATACCATCCAGAGGAAAGTAGTCATACTCCTAGTCACTTTATGCTGGGTATCTTGTGAAAGACTAGCATCCCATCCAGGGGTGGCAGTAGTAATACTCCTAATTGCCTCAAACTGAGAGTGTCAGCCATGTGTGCTGTCATTGGCTGAGTTGAAAATATGATTACAGCCAATCATTATTCTCTCACTGGGTAAAAGTAAAACAAAAAGGGTTTTGTGAACGACTGCTTTCTATACATGCAGGTCCAACTAGCTAAACTAGCAGGATGTCAGGTGATTGGCACATGCTCAACAGATGCTAAAGGGGAGTTTCTAAAGGTAGGTATATTCTTTCCCAACAAATGGATTTCATTCAGGTCTTTAGTTAACTTGTCATTTCACTGCTAGATAGAGGAGTTAAAAGCTGGCATCTATCCTAAACCATGGCATGAGTGAAGATGTATTAAACCAACAATGACGAGAACTTGAAAAAACAAGGGGGGGAAACCTGTACTCTTTTGGGGGGTTAACACTCAAAACGATCAGCACTTGAATCTCTTTTATGGCGGCAACTCTGTTGATAAACCAAACATTCGTTTCTACTCCCCACCAAAACAGTGCCACAGTTTCTTTAGAAACAAACCCTCTTATCAAGTCCCTTACCCACTGGAAAATAGACCTAGCTTAGGAGCAAGCTCATCTCTATGAATAAAAGCCAGGAAATACATACAGGTGTGAATCCAATAATTTAAAGGAAGATGATGACTTTATTATGAAGGTAATTGCAATGAATTGAGCAACTCTAAGTACTAGTGTAGGCAATATTTTAACTGAAAAGAAAAATCGCTTCACCAAAAATGGTTACCATGATTTTCCAATCTCAACTCTCAGTTCTTACTCTACCAATTTAGAGTGCGTGAATGCAGATAGACAGCTAATTTATTATTCATAACCATATGAATTTGTTCTTGTTGCAGTCACTTGGTTGCGATCGACCTGTCAATTACAAGACTGAAAACTTAGATCAAGTTTTAAAGGAAGAGTTCCCTGTAAGTATACCAGAGTTCTCCATGAATATACCTTAAATTTGAAACTTTGAGTTGTCGAATACAACTTGGTACGTGCGAATATGACAAAAACCACAAACTAATAACAGTTTCAAACAAAATGAAACAAAGTTTGCCTATGAAGTGAGTAAACTGAGACAAAGCACAGCATTCATGAGCATTCTTAAGCCCGCATTCATCTCAAACGCTTTAACATTTTTGTTTTCACAAAGTGGCATTTTGATATTTGAACATTAATTTTGTTAAAAGTGTGTTGTATACCTTAACTATACTAGACTAAGAGGATGATTTGTTTTACAAGTTTTCATTCACACAAGTCAGCATGTGACAATATCTTCAGTTGCAAATGGTTTGCCAATGTTTTGGCAAAGTTCATTGTTCCAGTTACCCTAGATGACAGTCCGTGATCTATTTCTACAGTTGATACCCTTCATGTGTTTGATTTTCCAGAAAGGATGTGATGTGGTGTATGAGTCTATCGGAGGGGAAATGTTTGATACTTGCGTTAACAGGTAAAGAAGGTGCTTTAGTTCAAGTAACACTGAAGTCGGTAGCCTGAGAGTGGGATCTGGGAAAAATATAATAAAAAAAAACAAAGGAAAGGAAAGGAAAGTCAATATGGAAGGGGGAGATTTTTTCCTAGAATAGCACTGGGCCTTATTGGGCTTAAGATTGGTTTGATGTACAGCTATTTCAATTAACGTTGTCGGATTAAAATCAAGCTAAAAGACAAGACCGCAATGTTTTGTGGGATTATTTTTTATGAATAATTTCATCGAAATCATCCCTGCACGTGCAGGTCATTGTACTGCTAATTACAACCTATTGTTTTCTCCAGGCATGACTGATTTTGATGAATTTATTCATAAAAATCCCACGTAAACTTTCGGTCTTGTCTGTTAGCTTCATGCTTTGAACCGACAACGTTAGTTGAAATGACTGTATACTTGTTCCTTTTATGTTCTTCTTTTCTTTCAATTTAGGTTAGCGACCAGGGGTCGTTTGGTGGTTATCGGCTTCATCTCTGGCTACCAGTCCAAGTTGGGCTTTACCCCAGCTAAGCATGCCACGTTAATCCCCAAGGTAATGAGAAACACTAGTCTTAAGGAACAACATGCAAAAGACCTGTATTAACTGAAAGCAGCGAGGCGTTCAGTTTGGAAAATCTAATGTTACGCATACTTGTCAGGCGTCGGGAAAGGTTATGACTTTTTATACGTCATCACATTAACCGTTTCATATGAGGAGAAGTCAAATGCCTCCACGCAAGTTAATCGCGATAATTTTACCCGATAATTACACGGAATGCCCGCAGGGCATGACGTGTCTAGGTTTCGGTCGGGTATCTTTTTTTTCATCGGTGTCGCAAATGTGCACATTAATTTATGCATTAAACTCTGTCCTCCCCTAGTAAGGATATTTTGTTCTGATTGTCTTCAACAGAAGCGGCCCAATCAAAATCTATTACGCGGGATGCCCTGAGGGGGCATACCGTGTCTTAAAACGGGTCGATTTCTTTTTTTACGCGGGATGCCCCGAGGGGGCATACCGTGTCTTAAAACGGGTCGATTTCTTTTTTTACGCGGGATGCCCTGTAGGGGCATACCGTGTCTTAAAACGGGTCGATTTCTTTTTTACGCGGGATGCCCTGAGGGGGCATACCGTGTCTTAAAACGGGTCGATTTCTTTTTTTTTTTCTTCGTCGTATACACAAATCGGTACATTAATTTATTCATTAAACTCTCCCCTCTCCTACTCGGGATGTATTGTTTTGATTGTCTTCAACAAAAGCAGGCCAATCAAAATCCATTCTTGTCGCTTATATTGCGAGGGAGGGGACCCACTCACCCCTACCTGTGTGACGTCAATGCATCATTTGATATATTTATTAAAGACGGATTAAGTCGCGCCATATTGTTTTAACATGTTCTGGACTCAAGTGTGCCGTTTTCAAAGGGAAATTTCACCATTTTGAAGCCGTAAATCGAAAGAATAACTTCTAAGAAGCACCCGACACGTAAAACGGTGGAAATTGGTGAGTTCTTAGTGAAGGAATCGTGCTTTGTTTGACAGTCTTAGACCACGACGCGAGACTGAAAAGAGGTCATTGAGAAGCTTACGTTATCGTAATGGAATTCCACAAATTTCCGCTGATAGTCTGAGTCGCGTAACACACGGAAAACAACGTAACGCGATCGTCGTGACTCAAACTATTCCATTAGCAAGGATAGTTTTATCAATCGGCGAAGCATACAGTTGGAATAAATGAATCAGCCCCAGCATCTCGCGTAATGCCAGTATAGCAGGCATCTTGTTTTTTTTTTTTTCTTCGTAGTAGCTACAAATCGGTACATTAATTTATTCATTAAACTCTCTCCTCTCCTACTCGGGATGTATTGTTCTGATTGTCTTCAACAAAGGCAGGCCAATCAAAATCCATTCTTGTGGCTTATATCGTGAGGGAGGGGACCCACTCACCCCTACCTGTGTGACGTCAATGCATTATTTGATATATTTATTAATGACGGATTAAATAGTCGCGCCATATTGTTTTAACATGTTCTGGACTCAAGTGTGCCGTTTTCAAACGGAAATTTCACCATTTTGAAGTGGTAAATCGAAAGAATAACTTCTAAGAAGCACCCGACACGTAAAACGGTGGAAATTAGTGAGTTTCTGGCGAAGGAATCGTGCTTTGTTTGACAGTCTTAGACCACGACGCGAGACTGAAAAGAGGTCATTGAAGGGCTTACGTTATCATAATGGAATTTCACAAATTTTCCGTAGCCTCCCACGCAGACGTTCTTGGGGGTTCGTCACGCTTTCCTGCCCTAAGAACGTCTGCGTGGGAGGCTAAAATTTCCGGGATAGTCTGAGTCACAAGGGAAACAACGTAACGCGATCGTCGTGACTTAAACTATTCCACTAGCAAGGATAGTCTTATCAATCGGCAAAGCATACAGTTGGAATAAATGAATCAGCCCCAGCATCACGCGTAATGCCAGTGTAGCAGGCATCTTGTTTTTTTTTTTTCTTCGTAGTAGCTACAAATCGGTACATTAATTTATTCATTAAACTCTCCCCTCTCCTACTCGGGATGTATTGTTCTGATTGTCTTCAACAAAGGCAGGCCAATCAAAATCCATTCTTGTCGCTTATATCGTGAGGGAGGGGACCCACTCACCCCTACCTGTGTGACGTCAATGCATCATTTGATATATTTATTAATGACGCATTAAATAGTCGCGCCATATTGTTTTAACATGTTCTGGACTCAAGTGTGCCGTTTTCAAACGGAAATTTCACCATTTTGAAGCGGTAAATCGAAAGAATAACTTCTAAGAAGCACCCGACACGTAAAACGGTGGAAATTGGTGAGTTCCTGGCGAAGGAATCGTGCTTTGTTTGACAGTCTTAGACCACGACGCGAGACTGAAAAGAGGTCATTGAGAAGCTTACGTTATCGTAATGGAATTTCACAAATTTTCCGTAGCTTCCCACGCAGACGTTCTTGGGGGTTCGTCACGCGTTCCTGCCCTAAGAACGTCTGCGTGGGAGGCTAAAATTTCCGGTGATACTCTGAGTCGCGTAACACAAAGGAAACAACGTAACGCGATCGTCGTGACTTAAACTATTCCACTAGCAAGGATAGTCTTATCAATCGGCAAAGCATACAGTTGGAATAAATGAATCAGCCCCAGCATCACGCGTAATGCCAGTGTAGCAGGCATCTTGTTTTTTCTTCGTAGTAGCTACAAATCGGTACATTAATTTATTCATTAAACTCTCCCCTCTCCTACTCGGGATGTATTGTTCTGATTGTCTTCAACAAAGGCAGGCCAATCAAAATCCATTCTTGTCGCTTATATCGTAAGGGAGGGGACCCACTCACCCCTACCTGTGTGACGTCAATGCATCATTTGATATATTTATTAATGACGGATTAAATAGTCGCGCCATATTGTTTTAACATGTTCTGGACTCAAGTGTGCCGTTTTCAAACGGAAATTTCACCATTTTGAAGCGGTAAATCGAAAGAATAACTTCTAAGAAGCACCCGACACGTAAAACGGTGGAATTTGGTGAGTTCCTGGCGAAGGAATCGTGCTTTGTTTGACAGTCTTAGACCACGACGCGAGACAGAAAAGAGGTCATTGAGAAGCTTACGTTATCGTAATGGAATTTCACAAATTTTCCGTAGCCTCCCACGCAGGTTCGTCACGCGTTCCTGCCCTAAGAACGTCTGCGTGGGAGGCTAAAATTTCCGGTGATAGTCTGAGTCGCGTAACGCAAGGGAAACAACGTAACGCGATCGTCGTGACTTAAACTATTTCACTAGCAAGGATAGTCTTATCAATCGGCAAAGCATACAGTTGGAATAAATGAATCAGCCCCAGCATCACGCGTAATGCCAGTGTAGCAGGCATCTTGTTTTTCAGGCACATATCACGAGAGAGGGGACCCACTCATCACTTCTGTGTGACGTCAAATTATCATTTGATTTATTCATTAAAACTAGATTAAATTCTTCCCTCTCCCAGAAGGGATCTATTGTTTTGATTGTCTTGAACAAAAGCGACCCAATCAAACTCCATTATCTGCGCGTATATCACGAGGGAGGGGACCCACTCATCTCTACTTGTGTGACGTCAAAGCAAATCATCATTTGGAAAAGTTGTTTTCGTTCAATGGCGGCCACATGTCTGAATTTAAGACTCCGGATCTGCCGTTTTCAGAGAGAAAACCAACCTTTTTCAAGCAGTAAATCGAAATAATAACTTCTAGGTAGTACTCGACAGTTGAAACGGCGGAAATTGGGAGAGTTCACAGCAAAGAAAATCCGCTTTAAAAAACAGATCGAATGATCAACGCGAAGGATTAGAGCTAGAGGAGGCCAGACCAGTTCAGCGGGGTCATGACGTTATTGCATAGTTATTTCTGGTATGATTCCTAGTAACACAACGATAAGTATCACGCAATATATCTGAATAAAACCATTCAGACAATTATTTCAATGGCCAAGGGAGGATATTTTTTAAATATCTACGAAACATACAATGGGGAATAATTGGGGCTACATTAAGCATTCCGTGTAATGCCATTAGAGGGGCATCTTGTTTGATTTAAGAATGAAAATCGAAATGATGTTGATTGTTTACCATCTACAAATCACTTCTTAAGGTTACCGTATACCTTTAGAGGTGTCTCGCGTCCAAACGATGTAGCGCGCCCGCTTTAAACTGTAGATACATAAACCCCTATATCAAATTAAAGCTTATAGAGCTGGCCATCACACGATTCCAAGAATTTTGAAATAAAATGAATTGTCGAATTCTTAACGACAAAGACGTGTCTGTAAATTTTTTCTTCCGAAATATTTTTTCTCCGAGAGCGATTTTTGTACGATCACTCCACATTTTTTTAATCCTATTTCGAAATAGCCTCCCACGCAGACGCGGGGAAGGAAACGCGTGACGAACCCCTAAGGACGTCTGCGTGGGAGGCTAATTTCGAAAATGTTCTGTAACTTTTCACTGCAACTGAATATGGATAAATGCAGACACCATTTTTCTAGCGCTTTGAGTCCGGAAACTGAGAAGGAAATTAAATTAAAGAAAAGCAAAATTCGCTTTGAGTTGTAGCTTTCAAAAGGTGATTCGGACGATCGCGTTTAGAGATCGTGAAAAATTCGCCAATTCAGTTTGTTTCAAAATTCTTGGTATAGTTTGATAGCCAGCACTATACCCTTCAATTTGATATAGGGGTTTAGATATCTACAGTTTAAACCGGACGCGCTACATCGCTTGGACGCGAGACACATCTAAAGGTATACGGTAACCTTAATGGATTGCTGTGTTTCTTTCCTTTCTGTTTTCAGCTGTTGGCCAGATCAACTAGCGTCCGAGGATTTTTGCTATTTCACTACATGGAAGAATGGAAGCCAACTTTCGCTAAACTCGTAAACTTGTATAACAGTGGAAAACTAAAATGTAATGTCGACTATGGGCAAGCGTCATCTCGTGGAGTGTTCCAAGGCCTGGGTAGTATTTTAGATGCAGTTGAGGTGGGCATGTAATGTTACATTGCTATGTAACGCCATGTGCTTATAGAGTGCCTTTAGAACTGGACGGGTTGTTCAGGACTAATTTCTTTGAACCCCATTAGTGATTCACATCAAATTTCTCCGTACCTTATCAGTACTTGATCAAAACATACAGGTCAGGAGAATACAGGAAATGATCACTGAAGATAGATCGTCTTGATGTTTATACAAGTCACGATATGACCAGCTCCCAGTTGGCTTGAAAGCTCAGTTGGTAGAGCAATGCACCGGCTTCACAGAGTTCATGGGGTCGAATCCCGTTTACGCCTGAATTTTTTTTCAGGCTTTCTTTTCCCAACTGCTTAAGTTCCGTAGTAACTGCGAGGATCTTTTTACTCTTTAATCTTTCATCTGCAGTTCAAAATATATGTTTCATGTACAGCTGTTTCGACAAAGGTTGTCCAAAAAAGCGTAAAAGCGTACGCGACAATGCCGAAAGGTAGTCTGGAAAATACGCAATAAATTTCAATAAAAGCTGAGAATCCATAATGCCTCGACCGTCCATCGAAGACTTGAGATGGTGGGCAATATGGATTCTGAGCTTTTATTGAAATTTATTGATATTTCCCAGACTACCTTTCGGCATTGTCCCGTAGGCTTTTACGCTTTTTTGGACAACCTTTGTCGAAACAACTGCATTCATAAGAATTCTCCCAACTAGTGCTATAAGGAATATATGGAGAGGAGTGAGAAGAATATACAAGCGTGCCAATATTGGAGCATTCATCACACCAAAAAATGGCGGGAAAACCGCACGTACACGCTGAGGAGGAGAATGTCGCGGATGCTGGAAGACTCTAGGTTGAGCATGCGCACACATCATGCCCATCTGCTGGGGCATGCGCGTTAAGCTTTAACAAAGCGTAGCGTTGAAAGTACCCACAAAAACTGGCGCAATCCTAAGATGCATTCTCAAATCATCTACGGAAGATCAAAATGCTACTGCACGCTACTCTAAATTGCTACTTGGATTCTCTGAAATCAAACGTAAACTGTTCTGTGTTTTCTTTTTCAGTATTTGCACAGTGGAAAAAGTTCTGGCAAAGTTGTAGTTGAACTATCCGATGATACAAAGAGCTCTTTATAAGGAAATCTTGCGTTGAATAAAAGTCTGCTGCTACTGCAAGGATATTATCTAAGAGAAGCTGACTGTATTTCCGTCAAACATCTACAAGTTCGAAAATTAACGTCACATCCTGGTGTTTAGACCACACTAGACTGTTCACAGTTTTAACTAACGATGGGTCGGGTGTGGGGGTAAGTTGAGCCGGGGAGGGGGGAGCTCCCACTCCCCCCCCCCCCCCCCCTCGGTAGTTTAGACACTCTCCCCAGGCTGCGCTCGCTTTTACAGACCAAGATAGCGGCAGTTCCATCGAGAATCCCACGGAAAAGTAGATGACTGTGAAAAGTCTATGATAACACTGGCAAAGCAATGAAAATGATTGTATCCTTGTAGACACACTAGTGCGAATGACAATCATTTCGCCCTTTGTGATTTTCAAGACAGTTTGATTTACTGAGAGTGCAAACCCACTGTTATATGTGCTAGCCAGAATAACATCTAATGTCTATTGTTGTAACTTTTTTATTATTTTTAGCTTTAGTTACCCATTACAAAAGTATACAATTATTCAAACTACATTAAGGTAACACAAGGTACACAAATAGGAAAGGTCCGCAGTAATTAAAGTTACGCCCATCTGTCGTAACACATGCCAAATTAATTAATTAAGAAACGCTTGGTTTTAGAGCGGCTTTCAATTGAGTGTCGAAAGTAATTTCGCGTTTGCATTGGTTTTGCATTACTAGGCTCTGTGATTGGTTATCAAAACTCGCGCCACTTTCTCAACCAATGGGAATTCAAACCAAAGCCAATCGAGTTTTGGCCGCACGCGTTTCAGTCCTGCGCTTGGGGCCGGTTACATGTATTTGCTTCGAATTCTGATTGGCTCGTTGTGTTGTTTACATCTGTTGCGATTGGCCAGAGTAATTACTTTGGTTTTGCTTTTACGACACTCGATTGAAAACCGGTCTAAACTGGGTTCAGTTACGAAAAAAAAAACCTAAGGAAAAGTTATTGAACGAAAATTGGAAGAGCTTATCCCCCCCTGCTCGTTTTCAGTATACCCAAAATATGTTTGTTTGGCCTCATTATCTTTAACAATTTTCCTAAAGTCATAGGACTGAAAAACGTGAGCCGTTCGCATGCAGTATATGTCGGGTGTGCTTTTAATTAATCAGTAAATCTAAAGCTCTGTGGTATTTAATTTTCTCCCCTTTGCTATTTTCTCTCTTGCCAAATTGAGGCACAAAGGGGATATATTGTTGGTTTTTATACACTACAAAATGGCTCTCAATTTGCGTCCGTGAATGGATGAAATCGCAATTCAAATTAAGGCAGCGACCAACACCAGTTGAACAGTGGAAATTTACAATAATTTGAACAGTTTCGTAGTTGCGCCTTTCTATAAGACAACGCTAAAACCTATGAACAATGTTGTTCATTCATCGTGCTATGTTATATCTCCAACAAAACCAAACACGCCGACACTTGAAAATCATGTGCAAATGCGTGACTACGGACAATCCTGCACAGGTAATTACGTAATACAACAAAACATAATTCATCGCTTTGAGATCGCTAAATATTAATGCGATATTAAGCTGCTTGCTAATGATGCAAATATGAAATAAATCATACAATATTTGAAATGCTTTCTGACGAATTAATAAAAGAGACCGTCTTTTGCATCAGTTAGATGAACACGTATAGTACACAGACGAATTTGGCGAATTATTTGTGGGAGAGCATGAGTCGATCATTTTAGGAATATCTCTAAATGTTTCGTTGCTCAATGATTCCGTAATCTTTCTGCGGATGTCAATCAGCCTTTGTTGAACACGCGTCAATTCCAGTTTAACTCCAAACTTTTCACTCATCTCTAGTGTTTCTTGTGCAATTTCCTCAGCGTCATAATACTCCTCAAGACGGTAACATAAGTCCACCTTTGCAATCAGTCGACGAATCCTCAATACTTCCATTTCCTTGTTGCTGCAGAACTCGGTCTCAAGTGTTCCCAGACGTTCTTCGGCTTCCACAATGTTCTGTCTTATTATGTCTTTATCTCTGGATAAACTTGTTTCGCAATTTAGATTCATCAGAGCAATTTTGACTGAGGCATAATGTTCAACATACATTGCGAATGACGATTTGCCGTCTAACTGAACGCACATCTTGATACAACCATCCAGGAGCTTCTTCCCTTCAGTAGCGCCAGAATACTCGGTTCTCGAGCCAGGAAACATGGAAGCAATTTCCATTTTGAAACTTCCGAACTGATACAACAAAATCATCACAGGCCAGCAAGGAGGGAAGCCTGACGCAAGTTTCCAAGCAACCTCCAAACACGTCTCGGCCTTTCCAAACATTTTTCTCCGTCTATAAAGTGAAGCTAGGTAGCCCTTTGAGAAAACTTCAAGCAGAAGCCGAACTGAACCGCTGGTTTGTTCAATCTTCTTCACGGCATTGTTCATCATGTCTTCTGTCCGTTCCAAGTCATTCATCCTATGAGCGAAGGCGATACTTTTCTCCAGGACAACGGTGATCTCACGAGTTGGAGTAACTGCATCGTCTTTAAAAAGTAAAAGTTCTTCGGCAACACGTTCAAATTCAGCCCATCTACAGTTCAATAATAGTGGACGTAATGCATTTACACAAAAGTGCAAAGTCTGCAATGCTTCCTGAAAGGTTGACCTATCATTCTCGAAAGAAAGTTCGTTCAGAGTTGCTTCTCTCCTATCTTCATCCGAGCTTGAAGTGGTATGGTTTGGGTTGCATCCCTGTCTTTTCCTGCGCTTTCGATTACATCGTTTCTTTTGTAGATTTTCCACCGCTGCCCCAATGCCGCATTCGCGCTTCCTTTCTTCGTCTACGCATCCACAATTATGCTGCTTACACTTTACGACCGGGGAAATCGTCGATATCGCCGCTGACTTTTCCTCTTGAACTAGCATTTCCACAGGGCAACGGGGAACACGCCGATTCTTTTGTGATATCTTGGCCATGTTTTGCTCGGTGAAGTCCAAACCATCAATCTTTGCATCGCCTTTTGATACGCGCTCGCTCCATAGGTCAGACAATGATTTTCTTTGAAGCTCAGTGTTATTGCTCAGCGTAGAGGAGTCAACATTGATTACGTTATTGTCACCAACTATTACTACTGCACAATTGTTGATATCCACAACAAACTGATTGGAAGGCTGCGAGCTGGGGCACTGCGCCATGTCAGTCGATCTGCTGGCCAGCACACCCTTGTTTAACGCTTTGTTTTCCTGTGTCGAATTTGCCATTCTGACACGGCACGAAGCTAGTGATATACCACCCATACCAAGAAGAACTAACCAAGAATTAAGTTAAGGTAGCCTATTTTAATTGGGCGACTCATGTGAAAAGACGGTGTAAATCACAAGACCAATACGTCTGAGCGGAAATAATTCATGGCTTATCAATAAAAGAGAGAAGGCACTGAGAAAAGTCTGCATCGCCATTATTTTCTTACCCTACGAGCAGAGGCCCTTCGATCTTCCTAGATAGGTCATCTAGGAAGATCGAAGCGCCTCTGCTCGCAGGGTATTATTTTCTGTTCTCGGCTTCTTGCTCGCAATAAAAGCTCCCTCTGCACAATTCTTCCCGGATTTATCTATCTGCTAGTAGTCACTGCAAAACAGAAATAAACATTGACCTTGAATGGTCTTATTGTCGTTATCATGTTCAGCAGGCGTGAAATCCAAAGTTCATAAGTTTCCTCGCCAGTGGGTGTTTTTTTAAGGTTTGTGAACTCTAAGGTTTACGTTTTTCTAAGGTGTATGGAGCGTGCGTTCCGATTGGTCGAAAGCTCTTTCTAAGGAAACACGTGAAATTTTCATGGCTTATTTTACAAAGATTGTAGAAAACATTTGATGAGTGTTTTCAGTACTTAAGTAATAGAAATACACTCCATTTTTTTTATAACAACCTTTATTATAAGAACGTCGAGGCTGAGATTAACCAAAATTTTAAGAACGTATTAAGAACATTCCTCATGCTGAGAGTCGATGAAGAACGTTTTTATTGTGCTAATCTGTATATAAAATCAAGGTAACAAATGTAAATTAACCAATACTTAAGGGTATGTTTTGTATAGCATTAACAATGGTGACACACATCTCGGTTTGTCATATAAATCAGCAGTTCTTGATACCATATCTCAGCAGGCAATGTACTTTGTAATTTAAGAACATCTTAAGAACGTTTTCAGCCTCAAATCGCAAAAAAAATATAAGAACGTTCAGCCTCAGCTCCAAAATTAGACGTTCTTATAAAAAAAAAAAAAAAAACAGAGCGTACTTGCAAGAACTCAACCCAGCAGTGTAAATGCTCTGTTATGGATCATGTTTCGATGGAAATATGAACGATGTCTGGCACTCTTCAAACATCTTTCAAAACTCGCTTTTTCATCCGAGTACTCGCTTAATTACCAAATATCAGAAATTTGAACAGTTATTTTTCTTGATCAGCGTGACTTGACTCAACTATAACGTAATATAACTAATCTTAAGGCTTTTGAAAATCACAAAATAAATAACATTTAACTTGATAACAATTAAATAAATAATATAAAATTTATTTGACATGCCTGTAGTAAAATAAATTTCTGCTTGTAAAAACCGATCGCCACTTTACCATTCCTCATGTGCAAAGTGCGTGACTACGAGCAATCCTGTACATGTAAATAACTTATCGCTAAATATAAGCGATTTTAAACTGTTTGGCAATTATGCAAATATGAAGTAAGCCATAAAACATTTAAAATGCCTTTCTGACGAATTAATGACAACAACAGCAATTTATTAAGGTATTTCCATATTTACTAATCTAAAATTATTAAGCTCATAATATTAATTATTGAACAACATATCTACAGTTCATGCGTTCGTAAATATGAAGAGGAATAAAATTTTTGAGTTTATATCATTGTCTTTGAAAAGAGTATATTTTTCAGTTATTTCAGAAAACAATTTTGAACGTAGATTGTCATAAACATTACAGGAAAATAAAAAATGAAATTCATTTTCGATTTCATTTGTCTTGCACTGAAATGACATAACCTTAGGTTTTCAGGTGTCTTTGATATACTGTGTCTGCTTGTCTCAATATGCAAATGCTGATTTCTTAAATGAAAATTTATTGATGGCTATCCTGTGGCGAGGATTTTTAATGAGGTCTAAGAAATCACCTTTCCTAGTATCGTATAAAAACTTAAATTTCTGTTAGCTTTAATAAGTGTTAATTGATGTTCGATAAGAGCACTGCGGATACACTGTTTCGTGTGGCAAAAAAAGGGTTTTCCGTTGTTTCCATTTAATGTTATAGGGTTGGTTTTTAGGGTTTATGAACTCCAAGGTTTACGTTTTTCTAAGGTTTATCGAGCGTGCGTTCCGATTGGTCGAAAGCTCTTTCAAAGGAAACAGGCGAAATTTTCATGGCTTATTTTACAAAGATTGTAGAAAACATTTGATGCATAGGCGGCGGAGGGGGAGGGGCAGGAGGGGGGGGGGGCTGAAGCCCCCCTAAACGAAAATTTCCCCTTCCCCACGTTTCGGTCCCGAAAACGGAATTAGAAAGCCGGTTCAACCAAGCCAAGTTAAAGCCAGTCTCCAACTTAGAGAAGCTTCTTGTGGGCGCCGCAAACAGCGACCACTTCAGCGAACATTTGGAAGAGCTGCAAAGGTCTTGCTGTGGAACTGATATATATTGTGGCCGGCTTGGGCACCAGCTTTACCTCGTGCATGACCCAGTGAAAACTACGCTTCCCGAAGTACGTCAGGTTGCAAATATAAGAACCATTTGCGAAGCTTTTAACAAAACTCCTGTCACCAAAACGCTACTAGGAGAGGTCCACAAACTGCTACGATTGTATTCGACATTACCAGTGGCATCGGCGACTTCCGAGCGCACGTTTTCTTCCTTACGTCGCCTAAAAAGCTACCTTAGAAGCACCAAGAATCAGAATCGTCTAAACAACTGCCTCTTCTTGCATTGTCATAAATCTGTTACGGACACATTGGGACACTGTAGACATTGTAAAGAAGTTTGTTCGTGCAAACCAACAACGCAAAAGACATTTTGGAAAATACGAGTAGACTAGAGGTATGTGCTTGACTTTGTGTACGATGAGCCCCCCCCCCCCCCCCCCCCAATGCTTCAAAACGCTCCGCCGCCTCTGTGATGAGTGTTTTCAGTACTTAAGTAATAGAAATACTTGCAAGAACTCAACCCAGCAGTGTAAATACTCTGTTATGGGTCATTTTTCGATGGAAATATGAACGATGTTTGCCACTTTTCAAACATCTTTCAAAACCCGCTTTTTCACTCGAGTCCCCCCTTAATTACCAATTGAATATCAGAAATTTAAACAGTGATTTTTCTTGATCAGAAATTGTACGGCTAACGTCATGATACACACGAGATTTGAAACGCCAAGAGGCGTTACAACGACTTTTATTTTTGCTAATCTCCCAGCTCTGGCGATCTTTCTACTCGTTACGCAATCTCAGTTCATACTCAGCGTTGGGGAAGTTGGTTTCCCGAGAAGTCCGCGGACATACAGACGTCCGTTTTCACGACATCTTAAAATAACTTAAGCCGGAAATTCTGCAGTCAACACTTTTCCCTACTTAGTTTGAAATGCTAAAAACGCCTTTGTCACCAAATGTGCTATACATACCAGCGAGCAATTCATGTCAATATATGAAAGGTTATCGGCATATATATTTTTATTGATAAAAATGCAGCACAGCTGACGTAGATGCGTGTAAAACGCAAAAAGTAAACTGAAGATAAACAGATTCATACAGCTCTCAGAAGTTAAGATGTATTTTAAATATCGTTTCTTAACATAGAGCTGTTGTTGGATTAACATTATAGAGTGGCTTTCAATGCGAAAGCAAAGTAATTTCGCGTTTTCTTTGATTTTTCTTTTCTACGTTCTGTGATTGGTTAGCAAGATTCACACCACTTTCTCAACCAATGATGAAACAAAACCAAAACCAACCATGACTTGCATTTATTTGCTTCAAGTTTTGATTGGTTCCTTGTATTGTTTACGTCAATTTTGATTGGAAGGTAGTCTGCGAAATACCCAATAAATTTCAATAAAATCTTAGAATCCATACTGCCTCGACCGTACAGCGAAGACTTGAGATGGCGAGCAATATGGATTCTGAGCTTTTATTGAAATTTATTGGGTATTTCCCATTTCCCAGACCATCTTAGCTTACGGCATTGTCCCGTACGCTTTTACTCTTTTTTGGACAACCTTTGTCGAAACAACTGTATTCATATTCATTTATATGAATTTTCCCAACTAGTGCTATAAGGAGTATATGGAGTGGAGTGAGAAGAATATACAAGCATGCCAATATTCGGGCATTCATCACATTACAAAATGGCGGGAAAACCGCACGTACGCACACTGAGCAGGCGCAGATATAATACCCATCTGTTTGGTCATGCGCGTTAAAGCTTTAACAAAGCGTAGCGTTGAAAGTACCCACAAAAACTGGCGCAATCCTAAGACATGAACATTTTCCCCGTCTTTCATCTTCCTAAGTTATGTAATTAACTCATTGTTACGTATTTTGTTTTCGTCTACCACGTTGTAACGTTAGCTTATACCTATTTACCAGTTGTATTTTCAAATTTCAAATTGTAATGTTTTTGTTTATGTAACTTTAGCCTTTTTTCGGGTATCTATTGTAACTGTTTAAAATTGTAACGTATCTTGCCACAGGGTCAGTCTCTAACATACCCTGAAGAAGAAAGGCCGTGCCTTTCGAAATATTGGAAAATATAGTTTCCTGACCGTGAAATCAGCCTTGCTCTTTTTTTAGATTATTTGCTTTACAATTTTTATGCTGATTAGATCCTTCACTACAGGATCCGGTACTTTTATTTTTTCACGGTGGTCCTTGCAAACACAGTTTATCACTGGTTTTTACTGAACAATCCTAAGATGCATTCTCATATCATCTAAGGAAGATCAAAACGCCATTGCACGCTACTCTAAAATGCTACTTGGATTCTCTGAAATCAAACATTAATCTCGTACCCCGATCTCAGTCGTCGGTTCGGTTCAGTCGTCGGTTCGCCTGACCGTGGGAGATCTGGGTACGAGATTAATCAAACATAAACCGTTCTGTGTTTTGTTTTTCAGTATTTGCACAATGGAAAAAGTTCTGGCAAAGTTGTAGTTGAACTATCCGATGATACAAAGGGCTCTTTATAAGGAAATCTTGCCTTGAATAGAAGTCTGCTGCTACTGCAAGGATATTATCTAAGAGAAGCTGACTGTATTTCCGTCAAACATCTACAAGTTCGAAAATTAACGTCACCTGCTGGTGTTTAGACCACACTAGACTGTTCACAGTTTTAACTAACAATGGGTCGGGTGTGGGGGTAAGTTGAGCCGGGGAGGGGGGAGCTCCCACTCCCGCCCCCCCCCCCTCGGTAGTTTAGACACTCTCCCCAGGTTGCGCTCGCTTTTACAGACAAAGATGGCGGCAGCTTCATCGAGAATCCCACGGAAAAATAGGGGACTGTGAAAAGTCAATGATAACACTGGCAAAGCAATGAAAATGATTGTATCCTCGTAGACACACTAGTGTGAATGACAATTATTTCGCCCTTTGTGATTTTCAAGACAGTTTGATTTACTGAGAGTGCAAACCTACTGTTATATGTGCTAGCCAGAATAACATCTAACGTCTATTGTTGTAACTTTTTTATTATTTTTAGCTTCAGTTACCCCTTACAAAAGTATATAATTATTCAAACTACATTAAGGTAACACAAAATACACAAATAGGAAAGGTCTGCAGTAAGTAAAGTTACGCCCATCTGTCGTAACACATGCCAAATTAATTAATTAACAAACGTTCGGTTTTAGAGCGGTTTTCAATTGAGTGTCGAAAGTAATTTCGCGTTTGCTTTGGTTTTGCATCACTACGCTCTGTGATTGGTTAACAAAACTCGCGTCACTTTTTCAGCCAATAGGAATCCAAACCAAAACCAATCGTGTTTTGGCCGCACTCATTTTCCCGCGCTTGGCGCCGGTTACATGTATTTGCTTCGAATTCTGATTGGCTGGTTGTGTTGTTTACATCTGTTGCCATTGGCCAGAGTAATTACTTTGGTTTTGGTTTTACGACACTCGATTGAAAACCGCTCTAAACTGGGTTCAGTTCCAAAAAAAAAGAAAAGCTAAGAGTAAATATTGAATAAAAATTGTAAGCGCTTATCCCCTCTGCTCGTTATCAGTATACCCGGAATATGTTTGTTTGGCCTAATTATTAACAATTTTCGCATCCAGTATTTTGTCGGTTGTGCTTTTAGCTATTAAATCAATATATTCAAAGCTTTGCGGTATTTCATTTTTTTCCCTTTGCTGTTTCCTCCCCTGGTTATTATACATTATTAAAAACTGAATCATTGTATAATGCAATTCGAGGGATTTGATTGGCCTAGCGGTTATGGTATATGAGCCATTATACCATGGCCAAGAAATGGTGACCATTAAATTTTCTACTGGTTATTCTTGCACAGCAAAATCAGTAAAATCTAGCAATATTTGTTGACTGTTTTTAATAAAACAATTATTCCACTTGCGCATGTTGGATATGAGATGATCATAGCCAACTCAGCTACGCGCCTCGTTGGCTATCTATCATCTCATATCCAACGCGCGCTCGTGGAATAATTGTTAAATACAAAATGGTTCCAAATTTGCGTCCGTGAATGGATGAAATCGAAATTCAAATTAAGGCAGCGACCAACACCACTTGAACAATGAAAATTTACAATAATTTGAACAGTTTCTTACTTGCGCCTTACTACAAGACAACGCTAAAACCTATGAACAATGTTGTTCATTATCGTTCTACTGTGTAACACTCTCTTTACAAAACCAAACACGCCGACACATGAAAATCATGTGCAAATGTATGACTACGGGCAATCCTGCACAGGTAATTACGTAATACAACAAAAAATAATTCATGGCTTTTAGATCGCTAAATATTAAAGCGATATTAAGCTGCTTGGCAATGATGCAAATATGAAATAAATCATACAACATTTGAAATGCTTTCTGACGAATTAATAAAAGAGACCGTCTTTTGCATCAGTTAGATGAACACGTATAGTACACAGAGGAATTTGGCGAATTATTTGTGGAAGAGCATGAGTCGATAATTTTAGGAATATCTCTAAATGTTTCGTTGCTCAATGATTCCGTAATCTTTCTGCGGATGTCAATCAGCCTTTGTTGAACACGCGTCAATTCCAGTTTAACTCCAAACTTTTCACTCATCTCTAGCACTTCTTGTGCAATTTCCTCAGCGTCATAATACTCCTCAAGGCGGTAACATAAGTCCATCTTTGCAATCAGCCGTTGAATCTTCAATACTTCGATTTCCTTGTTGCTGCAGAACTCGGTCTCAAGTGTTCCCAGACGTTCTTCGGCTTCCACAATGTTCTGTCTTATTATGTCTTTGTTTCTGGATACACTTGTCTCGCAATTTAGATTCATCCGAGCAATTTTGACTACGGCAAGTTGTTCATAAAACTTAGAGAATGATTTGCCGTCTAAATGAACGCACATCTTGATACAACTATCCAACAGCTTCTTCCCTTCAGTAGCGCCAGAATACTCGGTTTTCAAGCCCGGAAACATCGAAGCAATTTCCATTTTGAAACTTCCTATTTCGTACAGCAAAAGCATCACAGGCAAGCAAGGAGGGAAGCCTGACGCAATTTTCCTAGCATTCTCCAAACACATCTGGGCTTTTCCAAACATTTTTCCCCTTCTATAAAGTGAAGCTAGGTAGCTCTTTGAGAAAACTTCAAGCAGAAGCCGAACTGAACCGCTGGTCTGTTCAATCTTCTTCACGGCATTGTTCATCATGTCTTCTGACTGATCCAGGTCATTCATCCTTAAAACGAAGACGACACTTTCCTCCAGGTCAACGATGATCTCACGAGTTGGAGTAACCGCATCGTCTTTAAAAAGTAAAAGTTCTGCGGCAACACGTTCAAATTCAGCCCATCTACAGTTCAATAATAGTGGACGTAATGCATTTACACAAAAGTGCAAAGTCTGCAATACTTGGTAAAAGGTTGAACTATCATTCTCGAAAGAAAGTTCGTTCAGAGTTGCTTCTCTCCTATCTTCACCCGAGCTTGAACTGGTATGGTTTGGGTTGCATCCCTGTCTTTTCCTGCGCTTTCGATTACATCGTTTCTTTCGTAGATTTTCCGCCGCTGCCTCAATGCCGCACTTCCTTTCTTCGTCTACGCATCCACAATTATGTTGCTTACACTTTACGACCGGGGAAATCGTCGATATCGCCGTTGACTTTTCCTCTTGAACTAGCATTTCCACAGGGCAACGGGGAACACGCCGACTCTTTTGTGATATCTTGGCCATGTTTTGCTCGGTGAAGTCCAAACCATCAATCTTTGCATCGCCTTTTGTTACGCGCTCGCTCCATAGGTCAGACAATGATTTTCTTTGAAGCTCAGTGTTATTGCTCAGCGCAGAGGAGTCAACATTGATTACGTTATTGTCATCAACTATTACTACTGCACAATTGTTGAAATACACAACAAACTGATTGGAAGGCTCCGAGCTGGGGCACTGCGCCATGTCAGTCGATCTGCTGGCCCGCACTCGCTTGTTTGACGCTATGTTTTCCTAACCTGTGTCGAATTTGCCATTCTGGCACGGCACGGAGCCGGCTAGTGATATACCACCCATACCAAGAAGAACTAACCAAGAATTAAGTTAAGGTAGTTTATTTTAATTGGGCACCTCATATGAAAAGACGGTGTAAATCACAAGACCAATACGTCTGAGCGGAACTAATTCATGGTTTATCATGCAGTGAAAGAGAGAAGGCACTGAGAAAAGTCTTCATCGCCATTAGTTTCTGTTCTCGGCTTCTTGCTTGCAATGAAAGCTTCCTCTATACAATTCTTCCCGGATTTATCTATCTCAGTGCTAGTAGTCACTGCAAAACAGAAATAAACATTGACCTTGAATGGTGTTATTGTCGTTATCGTGTTCAGGCGTGAAATCCAAAGTTCGTAAGTTTCCTCGCCAGTGGGTTGTTTTTTTTAAGGTTTGTGAACTCTAAGGTTTACGTTTTTCTAAGGTTTATGGAGCGTGCGTTCCGATTGGTCGAAAGCTCTTTCTAAGGAAACACGTGAAATTTTCATGGCTTATTTTACAAAGATTGTAGAAAACATTTGATGAGTGTTTTCAGTACTTGAGTAATAGAAATACTTGCAAGAACTCAACTCAGCACTGTAAATAATCTGCTATGGGTCATGTTTCGATGGAAATATGAACGATGTCTGGCACTTTTCAAACATCTTTCAAAACCCGCTTTTTCACCCGAACACTCGCTTAATTACCAAAAATCAGAAATTTGAACGGTTATTTTTCTTGATCAGAAATTGTAGGGCTGATGTCATCGGATACACACGAGACTTGTAACGCCAACAGAATTAGATGCGAAAGTTCTGCATTTTTTAGCATCAAGCGTTGTTTTGGAGTCTTTTGGGGGATGACACGGTAGAGAATAATTGTCGATACGGAGAAGTTTATCTAGTTAGCTAAGGGAAAGAAACATGCGATTTTGGAATTACAACCAAATAATGGTGAGCATGAGAGCTCGGTATTTTATTCAGTATGTGTAATTTTCCTGAAAATGCTACTTACATAAAAAAAATCTTAAGTTAGATCTAATTACGGTTTATTTTATTTTATAGTCTCGATGATCTGCCGTTTTTAGTCTGTCGGTTATTAGTAAGTGGTTTCTTTGTTTCTTTTTTTTAGCACATACTGTATTAGATCGTCCGGATCGAGTGGATGATTGTTAGTTGTGCCAGTACGTGTCTGTAGCTGGAGGGCAACGGTGAAACCCATGACTGGAAAATATTGTTCATGGAGGCCGGCATTATGTTACGAAACGTTGAAACGTCACAGTTCTTTGGTTGAATGGAAAAACGTGACAGCCGGGAAAATAACAGGCAACACCGCTTAAAAACCTGCAAAAATTAAAGTGTGCGTACTCACTAGAACTTACACCATCTTGAATCACAAGACAAACATGTCTCGGGCGAGCCTAGACAGTCAACTATCGGCGTGACAGGACAGAACTGAGTGGACACAACTATTACGTAATATAACTAATCTTAAGGCTTTTAAAAATCACGAAATAAATAACATTCAACTTCATAACAATTAAGCGAGTTAGACAGTCTTTCAGTATTAGTGTTTGGTCTCTTCAGCGTAAGTTTTAAATTTTCTCTCATATTTCTGAAGATACCGTAAAGTCCCGCAAATATAAACGACCCTTCGAAAGCAAAGACCCCCCGATAGTAACGTCAAAACTTTGTGGCTACTAATAAATCCCGAAAATAGCGAGCCCCCAAAAGTAGGGAGTCCCCCAAAAGGTAGCGAGACTATACAAGTTTTTTTAATTACTTTATACAAATACCGAATGCCTTTATTGTATTCCAATCTATAGTCAAATTTTTATTGAACAATACTAATATCTTCGTGCATGGACAAATTGATCACGATAAGGCACTTTACAACAACATTCGTCCTTGGCATCAGTTCACTGATGGCTTAATGTAAAAACTAAACCGGTAGAATTTCGTATTAATTAACTGCAGCAGGAACGTTTCTTCAAATTAAAATTGAAAACTCTATATATACTGCAGTATAAAACGCATTGGTGTCTCATGGACTAAAAGCACTGAGTTTATTTTTCCTCCCCTGAGCAGAGAAGAATTCGATTCTACATCGGCTGATTCATTCATGCGGTAGTCCGGTAGACCATCGATGTTTACTTCACTGTCTCTGCTACCAGAAATGAGTAGTGCAAATGGTCTTAATTCTGTCTGTTGTTTGAGCTCTGCGCGAATCATATAATTTTTCATTTCGGAGAAAAGAGCTAGCGCTAGCTTGTTTCATGGTTTTTTTTCCCCGAAAATAACGACCCCCCGAAAGTAACGAGCCCCAAACGCTGCTAATTCCGAAAGTAACGAAGGTCGTTACTATCGGAACTTTACGGTAGGTCCTTTCTCAGGACAGTCCCCATAAAAAAATTTTGTGGGTCAGACATAGGAGCCTTAACTTATATAAATGACTAATGGGTTTCCAAGAAGAATGGAAGGAATGAATGAATGAATGAATGAATGAATGAATGAATGAATGAATGAATGAATGAATGAATGAATGAATGAATGAATGAATGAATGAATGAATGAATGAATGAATGAATGAATGAATGAATGAATGAATCATGGGATAAGAATGATGATTTCTGGGATAGCCTTTGGTCGTCTGGATCGTTAGCGATCGTCCGGGTAGTGTTTCCATATGATCGTCCCGATCGCCTGAATATTATTTGAAACGACTGGGGCTAATTCGAACGGGACGATCCGGACGATCATATGGAAACTACGCTTTAATTTTAGATCACTAAATCAAAAAGGCCTTTTAAATGTTATATCCGGGTTACTTCATATTTGCATCATTGCCAAACAGTTTAAAATCGCTTTTTCAGTGATCTAAAAGTAAAGCCTGGTTTCCAAATGATCGTCCTAAGAGAGTGTACCATAATGTAAACACTTAACAGTACAACAGGGTAAATATCCTTCGACATTGGAGCTTGCAAAAGTTATTCCAACAAACCTAACAGACCCGAGGAATTATCTTCCAATCTCTCTAAATCATTACTTTGAACATGATTTTGACTGAGAAACTAATGTCTGAGGGCCTTTTTAAAGATTTCGCTGATAAAACAGCATTTTTTGCACCTACAGGGAGTGGCTTCCTAGTCTCCGGAGCCAGAGGATTATGATATAAACGTTTGACAAAGTCGAAAATTAAGAACTATGCTAACATCATGAAATCACATATGACATGTACAACAAGAGTTGAAGACTACGTACATCTTCATAAATCAAACTTCAATTGCGGCATTGGCACCCGATAAAAGACAACTTAATTAAATGTCTGTGAAAAGATGACAAACATTTGGTGCGTTCTTAACAACTTTTGGTAGCTGGTTCCAAATACGAGAAACAATATATATAGGTACTGACGAACCGTGAAAAAATCTACCATTATAAGAATTTCGTTCTACGCTTAACCCAGTCAAGGTTATATGGTGTAACTCGATCGGGGTTTGAATCAATTAGCTATATTTTAATCTAATCGGGGCATCCAATGGTTTACGTCGGTGGATATCTGTTTGGATGGCTTAAATCCATGATTATAACACTCGTTTTAGTAATAACATCTGTAAACCACAATCAAAGCGCTCATGGGGACAGCATCGTTTTATTTGTCATGCGGTAGATGACTGGAACGCTCTCCCAGACGGCATTAGGAACATTTCCAATTTTTTAGTTTTTAGACGTCTTATTAGAAACATGTAGACTTTTTTATCGATCTTATCCTTTTTACTTTTTATTTTTTAGATAGCTACATTTGTAATTTTTTTGTATTCTTACGTTAGATTTATGCAGGGCCTCACTGAAAACCACATTTTGTGACGTGGGCTCCCTGTTAAAATATCTTATTTATTAAATCGTTTCAAAAATTCGGATGTTGTAGTAAAGAACTTGCTACAGTTTCATTTCTTTGGCAAGGCGTTAGCTCAAAATTTCGTAACCCTGGAAAACTAATACCTTTCGTTTTCGAAGGGACAAATATGTCGTAATTTCGAAAAAAAAGATCAGCTACTATTTTCGTAAAACCAATAGCAGCTTGTAGATTCGGAGAAATAACATAACCAAAACCAAAACTGAACATACAGTCGGTCTCAATTCGCGCCAAAGTTATTACTCGCTTTTATATCATTTGACACTTTTCCGACCCAATTCGCAATTAGCCAATCAGAAGCCTAGTCTGCTGTCCTGATATCCTACGATATCATGGTCACTTTCAAGTAAAGTAATGTTACCGTACGATAAACTGAAAAGAGGTTTTACCCATAAAACAGAAGCCTTGTAATTAAAGATTTAACTGGTATTTTCCGGTCGTAAAAAGAGGAAAAACGTTTCCGCTAAAACTAAACTGAAGGACGCTCACTGGCTGTACTGCGCGGTGTTTGCCGACAAGCACTGAAACGATGGAGTCGGAGTTCCCAAATTTTTTGCTAAATTTGGATTTAAAACATTTGGAAAATGAAACTCAAACAAACGAGTTAAAAAAATATCAAATTATTTTTCATTCATCACTTTTTGCGTCGTTTGTTGATTCGCATTATTCTCCTCGAGGGCCACACGATATATGTGACCGCTGAACCGAGTCAAATACAACCTATTCAAATGCCTAGGGTATATTAACCCTCTCCCCCCACCCCCCGGAAGGAGGAAAAGGATGAGTGATTAATATGGAATTCGAGTAGTCGGTTGTCTCTGCAATCTAGGAGTTGTTGCTCTCAATATCCAACCTCCCCTCCCCCCTCCACAAACAACTCTCTAGAGAGAACATAAAAATTCTCCGAGAGCCCACCTGAATAAGGCTTGGCCGCTGCTTAGCAAACTCTCTACAAAGCTTCCCACCCACCCTCCACCCCAACACCCCTCATGAAGCCTGACAACAAATACAACTTCTTGTGGTATCTAAGAATTCAGTTGACGGTTCAGTGAGGGTGGTCTTCGTTTCTTTTCCTTCAGTTTTCAAAGGTGGTGTGCTATTAGAGATTCTTTGGTCAGGATTTGTTGTCAATAGAGTGTGTGCACGACGGCCATGTTGGAGGACCGAAACAATACAATGAATTTCCTTTGGGAAATAAATTCTATTTTTATGCAAATATCTTCTATTGTTTTAGTCCTCCAACATGGCCGCCGTGCACACACTCTATAGACGCTTTACTTTGCCTCAGTGTCTACCCAGGGGCGTAGCGTCCATATACGCACGTGCGCCCGTGCGTACAGCTGAGATCTGAGAAAAAAATTTTTCACATTAAATTTGCTGGGTAATATTTTCATATTTTCACATTACACAATAATGGCAAAATACATTTGAGTGGTAAGCAAAAATAGGAAAAAGGCCTCACAAGTTGGGAGCACAAATGGAGTGGCATGGATTCGAATGTGACGCCGCAGACTTTGGTTGAGACTCTTGACCACGCAAACTCCCAATTTATCCCGGTGTATATCTTGCTCTCGTAACTTTGTAAATTATTCTGTGTCTACATGCACTGCCGAATGTAGCTTCAGTAGCATGAAGAGACTAAAATCTCCTCTGCGAAGTACGATGACGGTCGAAAAAAAAAGCTCTTTAGCAATCCTTCATACAGCTATTTCAGTTAACGTTGTCGGATCAAAGCTAAAAGCTTAAAGACAAGACCGAAAGTTTACGTGGGATTTTTATGAATAAATTTATCAAAATCAGTCATGTCTGGAGAAAAAAATAGGTTGTAATTAGCAGTACAATGACCTGCACGTGCAGGGATGATTTTGATGAAATAATTCATAAAAAATAATCCCACAAAACATTGCGGTCTTGTCTTTTAGCTTTATTTTTATCCGACAACGTTAATTGAAATAGCTGTATACATAGACATAAGAACGTGGATATTGACAGGTTGGTAACGAAATTTGCCCGTCTTAAGGGTGACGCCTCGATCACCCTTTGCTTGTGACTTGTCTTCGTTGTTTTTGTATTTTTTTTCTTTTCGAGACACTGTAGCTTACAGAAAACACTAAGGCAATGGTTAAAATAAACAACTTTTTACTGCATTTTTGCCGCATCATTTATTGAAAATGCCCGGCAGAAAAACCATGAGATAACATTTCCGAGACCTTAAATTTCAAAATTTTCTGCGGGAATATGCCCCCAGACCCCCTAGTTGTAAGCGCCTTTGGCGCTTACGAAAAATTTATTCTCGTGCGTACATCTTCAAAATCCCACGCTACGCCCCTGCTATTGGTCAGTTTTTTCAACTTCATTGGAGTGCTATTGAGCGTTGTCACCTTTGTGCACCTTCAAGGGCAAAAAAGGCCAACAAAAACCTAAAACAAAGGAAGAATGTGGGGCTTCATAACCATTGCCCCTTATTATTACCCATTTTAAATTACCAGTATGTGGGTGTTCCCTCGAGTATTATTGAAAATACTGTAAACACAGAATCCAGTTCTCAAGAGATCCACAATGAGTGAACAATTTCTGTCAGGTTAGGGAAGTAAACGATAGATATATTGTGTAACTTTCGCGCACGGGCACGAGCACCCTGAACTGGGCCATGGATTAAATTCGGTCATGCAGATTTACGGTAACCGAACGGGGAGTGTAGAATTTGACACCCCTCAATACCATTCCTTCCTCAGTTAAAAAATAAATTAACAAATAAACAACATTTTGTCCGAGTGTACTTGTGTCACTCACGAAAAAAAAAACCCATAATTCTCAATAAAAATATTATATTTTTTAGTTCCTGGTTTAGCTGTACTATTGTCCTTTTCCCACGTGCGATCCCAAATTCAGGATTGTAAATAATAACCAAGGCGTGGCTGACCACGATAAATGTTTCCTTAGGACTGTTCAGGACACTTACAAAAAGGCAATTATCGTACACGAAATGTTCGCTGACTGGACCTCATTTGGTAGCGTGGGCGTAGACTTCCCGGCCTCGCTATGAAGATCGTTTGATGGCGGCTGCCATCTTCCGTGTCCAATTTAGACAGAGCGCGGCAAATAGTGTCTTTTTCAATCCAGCGGATAGGTGTAGTTAGCTTTCTTCATCACTAAAATCTTATAGTCCGATTTACAACGCTGTGAATAGTCATCTGGTACAGTTTCATGTGCATCGGCGCCTGTAGCAAGGTTACTCGTTGAAGTGGGCTGTGTCAGATTCAAGTCATCGATATTGCAGTGGAACTTTATACCAGTTTATAAACCAAGATGCCTGCCGTAAAGGGAGAAGGAATGCGCGGTTTAGCCGTGTTTATTTCTGATATTAGGAACTGTAAGTAAATTTGGACTTGTTCACTGTCGTAAAATACTTTAATCGATTTGATTTTTGGGTCAATTTCTGGCATTTGACACGTGTTTTGAATTCGAAATCCTTTGAGATGCATTTTCCAGTGAGATTGATTTTTGCCGCTTCACTTCCTCACGGTATTTCGAATTGGTTGCTCACGATAAGCTGATATGCATGCATTTACATTTCAGGTAAGTCAAAAGAAGCAGAAATGAAAAGAATTAACAAGGAACTTGCCAATATTAGGAATAAATTCAAAGGTAAGATGTTTGTGTATACTTCGATCGTGCTGTAAATTTAAGCTTAAGTTACTTATGTATGCATACATGTGAGTTGAATGTGGCCAATTTTGGCGAACTGATAATCTTATTACAGTATTATAGATTAAGTTCTTCAACTAAAAGCCTTGAATACTTCTCCGTTAAATATATTTTAAGGTGACAAACAGCTAGACGGGTATCAAAAGAAAAAATACGTCTGCAAGCTGCTGTTTATATTTCTTCTGGGCCACGACATCGACTTTGGTCACATGGAAGCCGTAAATCTCCTCTCGTCGAACAAGTACACAGAAAAGCAAATCGTATGTATATTTCCAAGCTTTTCTATTCTTTCGCTTTATTTATACCAGCTCAATTGATGTTTGCAGTACGAGTTTACTGCGTTTTAAAGATACAACTTGAATTTAATTCGACAAGTTCCCAGGAGATTAAACACTAAAGTTTGATTTCCGAATAGTTTTTGCACGATCGCTGTGTGCCCGGTCTTTTGGAAGGTAGTTCAATTTTGGATTAAAATAAGCTCATAAGGAAAGCAAATTTTTGAAGCTAGTCAGTTGATGTTACCATTGTTTTGTCTTTCAATAATTCTTGAAGCGGTTATGAAAGCGGTGTTTCAAGTTACTGGTGGAGCGAATTTAACATTGTTTTTTACATTGAGGAAGCTAGTTTACTATATATGGCTATATGCATGCAACGTTGCCAATGCAACTAGGCTTAGGTAGTTTTTGCGTTGAAACCTTCCAACACCTGCACACTAGTACACTCTAATTGCTCAATTGTTTACCAATGTGTTTTTATGGTGCTACATGTATTAACCTGGATAATTTATTATTTGCTTCTGAATCAAAAATAAGGTGCAAAAAATATTTCCATGCATTTAGCAGCTGGGCTCTAAAAAATCATTTTAAACACCCTAATAACAATATTTACTTAATGTGACAAAAATATATATGTATATTTAAATATCTAAAAGTTGTGATTCAAATTTTTTTTTGATTTAAAAATTTTCAAACCAGTTAGATTTTTACTTTGCTTTGTCTTGAATTATGGTAATGTGTACTGCACAATGCAAAATAAAATTTAAACTGGTTTGAAAATTTTTTAAACCAAAAAAAAATTTAAACCACAACGTTTCGCAGCTAACCTGTCATTTTTCAAGCGCTTAAATAGGACATTGAATTGTGATTGTTGAATTTTCCACCCTGTTATGTTTTAGTGTTTTTAAAATTGTTATAAAACACCACACCATGCATGTACCCCATATGTATGTGTCTCGCTAGTTCATTTTGCAGTTTGCATATTCAAATGCCATTTGCTTGACAGCTGCAACCATTTAAAAGCAACTCTTTGTATTGTTGGTAATGTTATTAATGTGCAACAAAATTGATAGAATATTTTTTTCATTGTCAAATTATATGTCTGCAAAAGAAATCATGGTGTTATGAAAACAATGGTGTTTACCTGATAACGTTTTTTATGAGGATAGTGAAGAAGCTGTGTTAATTTATTGTCCCATTGCCAAAATTGTTGGCAGGATACCCAGGAAAAAGTTTTACTTCATACCAATTGAAAGTTTTCTTTGAATACACAATTCATTGAAATTGGTTGGTTGGCATTCCATCTTGAAGCTGTGTATAGCAAAAAATTCTGCCCATTCCCACAACCAATCAGAATGCCCCGTCTCA
Source organism: Pavona decussata (assembly GCF_977016875.1). Taxonomy (NCBI): domain Eukaryota; kingdom Metazoa; phylum Cnidaria; class Anthozoa; order Scleractinia; family Agariciidae; genus Pavona; species Pavona decussata. The sequence goes on along the minus strand of NW_028145444.1, from coordinate 523,109 downwards.
TCATGAACCAGTTTTGTTGTTTCATGTAAAAAATGCTATGACCCTAGTTTAATGGCCTGGCCCTCACGAGTCCCCGTAGCTCAGTGGTAGAGCATCCGAACTAGTAATTGGAAGGTCTTAAATTTGATTCCCGATAGGAGCGCTCGTATTTCCATTTCCCGTGTATGCTTGTGTCACTCACCGAATAATACATCATTCTCAGTATTTATTGTTATTATTATTTTTATTATACAGGGTTATCTCTTCATATCAGTCCTTGTAAGTGCAAACAGTGAGTTGATAAAGCTGATCATCCAAAGCATCAAGAACGACTTGTCCAGCCGCAACCCCATCAATGTCTGTCTAGCGCTGCAGTGCATAGCAAACATTGGCAATGAAGAAATGGTCGATGCAGTGGGAAAAGAGGTTCCAAAATTGTTAGTTTCTCCAGACACAAATGACAGTGTCAAGCAGTGTGCAGCTCTTTGTGTTTTGAAGCTTTTTAGGCTGAAAAGTGATATCTTGCCGCCTGGAGAGTGGACATCAAGAATCGTGCAGCTCCTCAATGATAAACACTTGGTAAGTTGGCTGTAATGATGATGATGATGATAATATTATAATAATAATAATACTTACCCTATATTAGCATATCTATGTTCAGACTGCTGCATAATAAAAAAAATAATGATGTTGTCACTACTGTAGATGTGGTTTTCTGAAGTTATTAAGTTACGAGTATCTGATTGGCTATATTGGGTTTTTTTTATGAAATGTGTTTTAGTTGTCAGAAATTTAATTGCATGTATTAAACCTCAGTCAGATAACAAGATCTCTCAAAATGACATCAACTACAGAAACTGATAGATGTGTATTCAGTTTCATGCCTGGTGGGTTTCATATCCTCATTCAAGGCTTACATATGTATGTTTGTGATTTTGAAACAAAATATGACTTTTAAAAGGCTTAAAGCCTTTATAACTTACAAAAATGGTTCCTTCTTGTTCTTTGGTATCTCGATCATGAAAATTTAAAGTCTCAAAAATACTGCACACTGTAAGTAACAACTGGTAACTTTCAAAGCAGGTTTCCTTTCTGTTTATGTTAAAACTGGAGTGTATTGGTAGATCAAGATCCTTCCCATACAAGTATACAGTCTTGTGATGATTGGTATCATTTTGATTAAAATAAAGAATGCTTTGTTAAGCTGAAGTTTTGCTCATTCCTTTCCAGGGTGTGGTCACCTCTGCAGCAAGTCTTATTCAGGGTGTTGTCCATTATTACGCTGACGATTACAAGGGCTGTGTTCAACTAGCAGTGTCAAGACTGAGTAGGGTAGGAGTAGCTTTTTTCTTTGTATCAGTCTGGCTTCAGTTTAAATGATGCAGCTCCAGAAAATATCAATACTCCCCCCATGGAAGGTTTTTTTGTTCCCCCCCCCCCCCCCCATTCCTTAGTTCCACGTTTGGAACTGAGGCAAAATTAGAAGGATTTGTATGGAGTCATAGAGGCATAACAGAGCTAATTTCTTGACCACAAATCGCAATAAGATGCCGATATTTGGCAAGTAGGCATTTTTCATCATGCTCTTTCCAATCATATGAAAAAATCCCATAATTTCATAAATTAAAATAGTTTATGTGTAGTCATCACTTTAGGACTCTTATACAAAAGTCACTATCGTGTGGAGAGACTACATACTCAGAATCTCAAACTAATTAAAACATTTTAGGAGTTTTCTATAAAGCCCCATTCATAGTTGTGCATACTGTCAGAAAACTCACATTTATTTATGGTCAGCTGGGCTACGGACCAAAATCTATCCACCTTCTATATTTGTTTTGTGAGAAAGACACTTAGCCAGTGAAAAGAGTTATCCACACTTTGAACAACTTGGCACATTACATAAAGGAAATTTGCTATGATACTGAACACCGACATAAAGATATTTAGTTCTTACTTTTCTAATGCATTTAGTGACTTTCCAACAGATTGTGACATCATCCTATACTGACCTTCAAGATTACACCTATTACTTTGTTCCGGCGCCATGGCTGTGTGTCAAGCTGCTTAAACTGTTACAGTTGTACCCTCCTCCTGGTGAGAGTTCTGTAATATTTTATTATTTGCTAACTGTGTAAAGGCCCATTTGGAGCCTCTTCATATGAGCCCGGTTGACTGTGCTGGCTCGGTTTCTGAGATCTCACCTCACCACTCTTTTCTTTACAAAAATTTCTATGTGTTCATATGAGAAGGCAGGCTGGCCTGGTTACTGAGATCTCGGTGTTTGCTACAGAGATCTCGGCAAGTGAGCGGGAAATTTCTTCCCATTTGAATACTCCAGCCCAAATACCAGGACTGTCTGTGATGAAACATTTTCAACTGTGCATGGCTTGTAAGGTCGCTGAAGGTCCTGTCTGAAGAGAAGACAAAATTTGTTTCGCCTACTGGGCCAGCCCTGTTACCAGGCTCGTATGAAGAGGCCCTTAAAAGGTTTTAACATTCAGTTCAACATACGTTCAACATTTTGTTGAACCAAATGTAGGGGGCGTTTGAACAAAATTTTGAATGGTGTTGAAGCTGACTTTTCATGAGTCAAGGCTGTCAATCCAGTCACTTTTTTAAAGTTAAGCTGTTTGTTAAATGTTGCTTTTTGGTCTTGTTCATTCTTACCTCAGATGACCCAGCAGTCCATGGAAGATTGAATGAATGTCTGGAAACCATTCTTAACAAAGCACAGGTAGATTCACGTTCGAATTCCAGTACTCTTCAGCTTTTCAAGAAGCACAACCCCCCCTCACCCCGCCCCCCACAAATATAAGCCCATCAAGTCAAGGATCATGTGTTAAACCATAGTTAATTGAGGGACTGGTTAATAAACCTTGCCATAAAAACAATGCTGCAATTTATGTTGGAAGGGCCGCGACCCTGCACAATCCTTTGTTTTAACGTTCATACCACAGTTGGATATCTTAACAAAAACATTTCAATTGGTCAGTTGCTCCAACACATTCCAAATTCTATTGTTGTTTGTGCAGGGTCAAGGCTAAAAAGGCAAACAACAACATGTAACAAAGAAGTTTGTCAGGTTTTGTCACTGCCTTTAACTATGATTAAAAGAAACTGTGTACACTGACCTCTGTACTGATGTCTTGTAGGAACCACCCAAATCAAAGAAAGTCCAACATTCAAATGCCAGGAATGCTGTGCTTTTTGAGGCCATAAACCAGATTATTCACATGGATAGGTATGTAAATATATCATTTGAAGGGGTGCCTGGAAAAAAGCCCTAAGTGACTTCTGATAAATTGCTAGATTCTCCTTCCAAATTTCTTTTTATTGGTTTGTGAAACAAAAGGAGAATTTGTGAAACAAAAGGAGAATTTGACCCTACATCAAAAGTCACTTAGGGCCTTATTCTGCACACCCCTAGTAATCATGGAATGTCAGCCAGTAGACCTTCCCTGAGAAATAGCGGCCTTAAATCATTTTCCATTCCTTCTTGCAAAATGAAATCAGCCATATCTTGCAATATTTCTTGGTTGTCTGCAATAAAACAATTATTCTGGCACAGTTTGCTTTCACTGGATATGGAATGATTATAACCTACTCAGCGCTACACACTTTGTTGACTATCTGTTGTTTCATATTGAATGTATGTTTGTGGAGTAATAATAAATTGGTAAATATATAATATATTCCATCTTACTTCAGGTCTTGTCAAAAACACTCGTACAAACAATCTCCTTTGAACTTCAAAATTAGTAAATAATTATGCAATATATGTTCTTTTTAGTGAGCAGAGTTTGTTGATTAGAGGCTGTAACCAGCTGGGACAATTTTTAACACACAGGGAAACCAACCTGAGGTATTATAATTATTTATTGTGATTCTTTTTGCAAATGTACTCAATTTTCAAAGTAACTGAATTATGGTCTCTTCAGTCAAGCCTGAGAATTAAATTATTAATGTTACGGATCCTAATCTGAAACAAGAACTTCAAAGTAGATATTTATGTTGGTTCTTATTCTGATCTTGTCAATTTCATTTTTATTTCTGTAATCGTGATTTTCCATGATTTGTTTGCTGCTTTAAGCTTGAGTTATTTATTTTGTTAGGTAGATACTGTGTACGTGGTTTTGTCTCTGTTGTGTTTGTTGTCTCTTTTCTCCATGTTTTCCGGCCACAATATAGTAATTTATTTCATGTAAATTGGCTTCCTTGTTCTTTAACTCTCAAGTTATTTTAGGAAGCCAGTACCTCTTTTTCTATTTCATTTTCTATGTTATGTCATTTCAGCTGAAGTGCTATGTAGGGGTAGAATAAAGTTTTTCTTGTTTGTTTGTTCTAATAATAAATGATAATATCTTGGTTTCACTGTTTCTTGTAATGTTTCACAGATACCTTGCTTTGGAGGGTCTTTGTCTCATGTCCAACTCTGAGTTCTCAGCTGATGCAGTCAGGAAGCATCAGGAGACTGTTGTTTCGGCACTGAAGGTGGCACAAACTTCTTATCTGTTGTTTTCCTTTTCTGTCTACAATCATGGACAATTTTAGTTGATCTCCAAATTCGACCACTACAGTGATACACCGACAACACAGCCTTCTTCCTCCCCCTCCCTCTCGTCAATGTTGGTCTGCCGCTGAAAAAAAGGTTGGGTCATTGCTCAGCCTTTGAAGCAGCATTGAGTGAGGGAGAGGGGGGAGTGTAGGTTTGTTCCTTTCCAGGCGGTGTTTTCCTTAAGATAGATTGAAATATATGCACAAAGTTCGCAGTTTTCTAAGTTTTGTCTATGATTGTAGTTTACTGTGCACTCTAGTAAATTTGTCAGTTTTCTCAGCATTGATAATAATTCATTCTTTTTTATTCACAGACTGAGCGAGATGTGAGTGTCCGTCAGAGAGCTGTTGACCTTCTTTATGCCATGTGTGATAAGAACAACGCAGAGGAGATTGTATCAGAAATGCTGACCTACCTGGAAACAGCTGATTACTCCATCAAGGAGGAAATGGTAAGAAGGATTGTAAATTAAAGCTTGATTATAGAATAACAGAGATATCATTGGCATTGGACCAAGAAAAATCAAAGTCCCCAATAAGGATGTAACCCATGGTCTTCTGTTACCATTCAGGTGCTCTTACTAGTGAGCTACTGTACAGGGAGACCTGTAATGAGGACGGTGCCTCCTTACACAGAAGTATTTTTGTACAGTTTATGACTATGCGGGAAAAGCACATCTTAGTATAAGCTACTGGAATCCAGAAGGAAAATTGGGGTAACAGGGCATTTTTTTTCAGATATAATTAAGCAACTTACAATTATTCTAAAAGCAGTAAAATACAAGGCAATGTATGGTGTTTTTTACCCTAAAGTGAAGCTATATTATATCTGAAAAATGCATGGTTTCCCCCCAATTTTCTTTTTGGGTACTTAGAGTACTTGCTTGGTTCTGCTTTCTCCACGTAGTATTAAGCCGCGCAAAAATATCCCTGTATTAGTAGGCACCACCCATAGGAAACCCAAGTATCTCGAGATGCACAGAATGTATGCACAGTAACAAAATTAGGCACTGGCCTGAAATACGTTCATGTGTTCTGACATATATCCTAGAAAGGTAGGGGGCTGGTATATTTTTTTTCATTTCATGGAAACCAAAGTTGGTTGCCAGACATGTAACCTCAGAACAACTTACATGTATCTTATATATTGCTTTTAATTAGTTTATTGAAGAAATGCATGTATTCATTTGCCAAATTTTCTCCAATATCTCTCTCCTTCCCCTCCATGCCAAAATTACACTCTACCATTCTCCATTAGGTGTTGAAAGTTGCAATCCTTGCGGAGAAATTTGCAACAGACTATTCTTGGTACATGGACACCATCTTGACACTCATTAGGATTGCTGGAGATTACGTTAGCGAGGAGGTAGGTTAATGTAAATCGTACCTGAGCCATTACCTGAGATAGTGAAAATTATATAGACAGTAAGCTTGTTACTTGCTTTCTTTTCACAGTGTAATTTTGTCTGGTCAAATTTTGACCACCCACAGCCTTCTAATGTTGTTTATTTTATTTCTATTATGAAGCGTTAGAAATGTCTTTATGCTATATGCAATCATTAAATAGTATGACAGTGCGCGTGAGCATAACCTGTTTCAAGACTATAGTGAAAACTCCTAATTAATCGTAAGTAACTTATGTACATAAATAAAATATTTCTGGCTGTAGAAGTTGCTGCTACTAATAAAACGTAATACTAATAAAACTACTAATAAAACGTCATTATTATTATTATTATTATTATTGATTATATTTTTTTGGGGGAGATCAATTTTATTTGCTAAATTTTTTTCTTAATGTTTCATTCAAGTTCGTAGTCATGTAAGTTTGGATTTCTCATACAAAACCTTGAACCCCTAAAAGAGATAAATCACTTTATTTAAGTGTCACTGTATTTAATGCAGAGCACTAATTGGGGACACACACCAGATCGAATTTGAATTTGGAAATGTTGGTTTTTGAAGAGAGAGGAAAACCGGAGTACGAGGAGAAAAACCTCTCGTACTAAGGACAAAAACCAACAACAAACTCAACCCACATATTGTGCGAGTCCGAGAATCAAACCTGGGTCACATTGTTGAGAGGCGAGTGCTCTCACCACTACGCCATATATCTGCTCCCCACATCCATTTCCTTGCATCAATAAGACATTAAACTGAAGCTATGCCTGTATAACTTCCTTGTAGGTGTGGTACCGTGTGATCCAGATAGTCATCAACAGAGACGATATTCAAGGTTACGCAGCTAAGACAGTGTTTGAAGCCCTGCAGTCTCCATCGTGCCACGAGAACATGGTTAAAGTAGGGGGCTACATCTTAGGAGAATTTGGAAATCTTATCGCCGGTGATCCAAGGTCGAGGTAAAGCAATAGCTTGTTTGGTCATCAATACCTCTCAAAATATGCTGAAAGTTGGCAATTTTTCTTGCGACTTTGATATATTATTGGCACCTATTCAACACTGGATGTTTCCCATCTGAATGTAGCAGGCTGGTAGACTTAGTCCTTGCTGCTCACTTCATGATTTAATGGTGTTAGGAGAAGCTGGTTATGATCACTCGATTCTGATAGTGAGTAGTTGTGTAAATGGGCAGTGTCACGTATTAAATGGCCAAAAAACACATTTGCATAGACGGAATCGTTAAAATAATGGTTCAGTTTTGTTAACAGTAACCCTACTACTACACACAAACTAGTGTTTGTTATCTGTGGCCATGGATGGCCAAGATTGAAATGCCAATTTTTTCAAGTTCTTCCAGCATTTTTGGAAAAATGGCTAAAAAAAAAACTGATTATATTTTTTTTTCTCCCCAGGAGAAATCACTTAATATTGTATTCTTATTCTACTCTAAGAGCAATATGATGTTAGCGAAAAAGTACCGGTACCTTGTCAAATATTTGAGCAGTTTGGACCAAAACACAGAGAAATCTCCATCACATTGCCCCTTTAAGAAACCTCTGAATTTCTTTAATGGAATGCTATCAACATCCACAGAACCAGTTTTGTAGATCTATACAGTGTTAAAGTAAACCAAGAAGAAAGCTTGGTGACAGCAAGCATAATTTGTACAATTGTACCCACCTTGTTCATCATTAATTGACAAACTGCTCATGCATGGCAACCCAAAATTAACTGGTCAGTTAAACTGTGTAGAGGAGGCTTTTTATTATGGCATTTTCGAACAAGCTACACCAGTGTGCACTGTACTCACAAATGCTACAGCATCATGGCTGGTACATAATTATTAACCAAATGAATATCATTAGAGATTAACGGTGTTCTGTCTGGACATAGTTTTTTATTAAACTGGACATACAGGTTTTCATGTTGCCCATTTTGAAATGTTTTTCTCTCGTCTTTTTTCAGCCCCATGGTTCAGTTCCAGCTGCTTCACAGCAAGTTCCCACTGTGTGCTTCATCAACAAGAGGTTTACTGATGTCAACATATGTCAAGTTTATCAACCTCTTCCCAGAAATCAAAGGACACATTCAAGAGGTGAGAGGCTCTTTTCTTGAGTTGTTGATCCAAACGCCCACAAATCTTAACATGGCTGTCAAGTTTCACTCTGAAACCAAGCCTAAGAGTGAACTCCACAAGTAATGCTACCTCATCAGTTTATTCCTCAGGCTAAATGGTTCAAGCTAATTTCTAATTTTTGTTTCACTTTATCCATTTAAGATTTTGCGCAGTGACTCCAACCTTAAAAATTCAGATGCAGAGATTCAGCAGAGAGCTCTGGAGTACTTGAAACTGAGTACTGTTGCATCCCCTGATGTTCTGGTGAGTTGTTTGTTGTGATGGTAAATTGTGTCCTTACAGATCCCATTGATGATAACAATGATGATGATGATGATGATGATGATGATGATGATACTTTTATTGCACCGTTTAACATAAAATGATCAAAAGTTAATTACAGTGTAAAAGCCCATGGTCATTCAGTAAATTGTTTACACAGTGTGCTGGACTGAGGGATGCTGCGGTTCATTTTCATTTCCTCTCATATAGGCCACTGTCCTTGAAGAAATGCCACCGTTCCCTGAACGTGAGTCATCCATCTTGGCCAAGCTGAAGAAGAAGAAGCAGGAGAAAACTGGCATTGTGGAGAAAGAAGAGAAAGCTGAACCAGCTGAAAAACCTACGGCAAATGGACAGGTTCCTGTCGCTAATGAGGTGCATTGTTTGTGCTTAATATGATTTATCCTGGACCTCAAAATAATGTAATGGATCAGAGAATTAACTCTACAGTGTATGTTAAAGTGCTAAAGTGCACCCATGAAATTCCCACTGAGCGTCAGCCCTAGTAAGGAAATGGGAGATTGCACGAGGCAAAGAAAATGATCTCTGACCTCAGCAGGAATCGAACCAACGACCGCTGAGTTTGATCGTCCATTGCTCTACCGACTGAGCTACAAGGCCAGATGGGAGCAAGTTGTAGATGATAATGGTGGTAATTGCGGCGATATGAATGTGAAGGGTACAAATTTCATTGGTTCACTTTAACACTTTAATGTACACAATAGAGTTAGTTCTCTGGTCCATCATATGTGTCCTTAAGTAGTGCTAGCGGCACAATGTTTATTTAAAATGAACAGTGCCATAGGATTATTTAAATCAGTTTTAATTCATGCTTATGCTCAAGAAAGGTTGAACTACCTGGTACACCATAATACGTGTTAAAAACATGAATGACCTCAGTCACATGAGGATTTCACTCTCTTGAAAGGAATGGCTGCATCTCTTTGCTAAATATTTGGTTTAAGGAATGAAAAAAGTGATGACATTGTGTTTTAATTGGTTATTAACAATGATTAACTATCTTAAATGCCATTTTTCAGATTACCGCTCCCAATCCAGCATTACAAGCAGGTATGTTTGTTGTCTTATTCCTTAGCACTTGTAAAAATATGAGTTACAGGGACAACAGGTGTAACATTAAATGTTTAGCTAAAGTCATAGGTACATAATTTATTGATTGATCAGAGAATTAACCCTGCAGTGTATGTTAAAGCGCTAAAGTGAACCCACGAAGTTCCCACTGAGCGTTAGCCCAAGTAAGGAAATGGGAGATCGCACGAAACAAAGAATCGAACCCACAACCTGCAGATTTTATTGTCCGTTGCTCTTCCAACTGAGCTACGAGGCTGCCTAACATTACACTGTAGAGTTAATTCTCTAATCCATCATTTGCGTCCTTAGTGTTAGAGCTCACAACATTCATTTTTACCCTTCATACTTATGTCGTTTGGCCAATTTCAACAGTTCCCCATCAGTTACAAACATTTCAAGTTATTAATTTATGTGATCGCGTTTTTCATTAGATCTGATTGGTACGGGAACTGCTCCTGTGACAAACAACTTTGCAGCACCCGAGACGGGTGGAAGTCTTCTGGTTGACGTGTTTGACATGCCAGCGGCAGCAGCTCCTGTAGTGGGAGGCACTCCGTCCATTACACCTGGTGCAGAGGAAAATCTGAAGAAGTAAGATTTGATTTACTGATTATTTGTGTGAGCGTTAGGGATCAGGGAGATGGAGACCTGTGATCTAGAGGAGGCAGGAACATGGATGGAGTGTCATCGGAGCTTGAAGAAAATGATCGTGTGGCAAAAGAACAAATAACCCTGAAGTCAACATTGTGATGGCACAACTGATTGGCTTAGACTTGCTTTGAATGGTTTATGGTTATTGCAACCAGAATGTGACATTTTGTGAGATGTGGAGAATTTCTCTGGTATTGGTTGTTTGCAAGTAGCAAGAGGAGTGGGAATCACTACTGAAAGGGTTGAAATGGAAACCAGATGAGCATGGGAAGGAGGAATCCCTACCACATCCTCTCCCCTACTCGCCAGTTCACACAGGCATTGACAAATAACAGTTTCATGGTAGGCAGTTCTGCAAGAAGAGTAACTGGTCATAAAGTCTCCCCTGTCTGTTGTGTTTTAGTCATTTTCAGATTCTGAGTTGCTGGTCATCTTTTCTGTATTATTCTGAGGGGTGCACAGGTATATTAGTGCAACCCAAAGAAGTAAAAAAAAAGTCCCTTTTGCACCTCCCCATCATGAATATACCCCTTTGGGGGTTGCTCATCATGGCAGCGGTTACATCCTGGTAATGACAGCTGTGCATTGATGGCATTGTCAAGTGTTGGTAGAAATTTGCAAGGGTGCATTTATAGAAAGGGTTATAAAAATCTTATGATTCCTTTCTTCATAGGTTTGTTTTTAAAAACACTGGAGTTCTATTTGAAAATGACATCCTTCAAGTTGGTATTAAATCGGAGTTTACCGACGGCAAAGGTAAGTCAACTGATCTTTTGATCGTTTTTTTTTTTTTTTGGTTTTGATAATTTTTTGGTATTTTCCTCATGAACTCATAATGGGTTTGATTTTTTTTGTCTTAAAACAGGAGCTGTTGGTATATTCTATGGTAATAAGACATCGTCGCAGTTTGTCAATTTTTCCTCCACTGTTCACATGCCTGGAGATCTTAATACTCATATCCTTTTACGATACCTAAATTTATTGAAAGAAATTCTGTCCAAGGAAAAGTAATATTCACATTGGTTTAAAGTTTTGATGAATGTTTGGTAAAACGAAATAATATTATTGATACTGCTGAAACAAGCACCTTGGCAGCGAAACCACTGGCCCACGGCTCGACGGTTACACTTGAGTTTTGAACATTTTGTAGCATCATTTTATGGTCTGTAACAGTATAGACCATCGAAAACTGCCGTCGATTTGTTAATTATTATAGAGCTAAATGGTAAATTCTATAGAGATGGGAGATGCAAGCCATGCCCCCTCACCTCCTGGGATTGCCAGTGTCCTTCCACTGGAATTCCATATTTTCTGGAATTGGTTTGTTGTTTCATTTTTCAAATTCCCTACAAAGTCTTGTCATTTCATTTAACACCATGAATTTGTAATAAATTGCCCAAATTTATTAATGTTTGCACACCATTGCTTTAGAAAGATCTGTTGTTTTTATCATCATCATCATCATCATCTTCCATATTCTGCTAGTGGAGAGTTGGGTTGCATGCTCTCTCCTTCCAGCCTCTTCTATCATTTGCTGCTGATGTTGCCTCCATCTAAATATGTTCTCAGTCCTCTGTCCTTCAGCTTTTTCTCCACTGTCCTTCTTCATGTCTCCAGTAGACGACCTCGTTTCCTCTTTCCTTCTGGTATCCATCATGAAGGCAATATGTGGTTGTGAGTGGTAGTCCACTGCTCTAAGGACAAGACCCAACTATGTGCATCTTCTCCTGGTCACTTGGTCCCTTATTGCCTCCATACTGTACCTTTTCTTCTCCTTATCTCCTCATTAGTAACCTGTACTGGCCAGTAGATCTTTAATATCTTCCTTTGGCTCTTGTGTAAGAAGGCATCCATCTTCTCATCCACTATAGTTGTCTTCCATATTTGTTGTTAGAACATAGTTAAGTGTTAATACTTCCTTGACTCTTTGCACGTCTCCATATCGACTCCAATCCTCCACCCACAATTGTGGAAGGTGGAGCTCAGATGAAACAGATGATCAATACAGAATGCATCATGGAATTCAATGAGCAGCCACTGATAGATCTTCAATTCAGGTATCTGCGCTTTTGAGTCATGTACCTACCATTAACCATCTTCTGAGGGGAGACTCCAGGAAAGGGAGGGGACTTTGCTCGAAAGTGCTAATTTCCCCCTCTTAAAAGGAGAAATGGAACAATCACAGTTAATAAGTTTTTTTTCACCTCCTAGAGAGTCCTCAGAAAAATATTATGACATTAATAGCCAGGCCTTCATTTACAACGACTACAACATGGCTTCTTGTTTTTCAAGGACCCCTATTTTCCCCGCAGAGTAAGGCATGAGAAAACAAACCTCCCTCAGTTCCATCCCTTGCAGGGCAAATTACCGATCAAATTTCTCTATATTGTTGCTAAAAATGTTTTCTGAGAAGCAAGTTCATTGGATTGCCTCTAGGTATGATAAAGACATTTTTCTCGTTGACAAGATGAAGAACGTGTTGTTTCAATATCTATGAATCATATTATACATAGCTGAATATTCAGGGTAGTTTTTTTTTTATCTCATATACATGTATGGTAAACTAACATTGACAATGGGCTCTACCTCACATCAGTGTAAAACCTGTTCTGTTTGTAAATCTGTTGTACATTTTCTCCGTTACTAGCATGAATGGCGTGGGCCAAAGAATTGCCCTTCCCCTGCCCCTATTTGCATCCAAGTTCTTCGCACCTACAGAAATGAACTCGCAAGACTTCTTTTCAAGATGGAAGCAGTTAGGAAAGTAAGTACTGGGAACAAATACACACATCATGATCAAATGATAAATTTTAAGTGTCCAAGGGATTTTGATGACATTTCAAAATCCCCAAAAACGTTTTATTATCAACAGAAACTTAGAAGTAATAGTCCAGTTTTATTATAAATAACCACCTCAGTGTAATAAAATTGGCGGGGAGTGTTTCTGATCACAAATGGACTGGGGAGGAATGGATTACAACTTGAATAAAGTTCGGCCAACTTTCAAGGTTTTGCTCTTTTGTTTCCAAAATGCGCTAGAATAGATCACAAGTTGATCCTCTCAAAAATTCAGTTGATTCCTTTCTCTCGGTGTTAAAAAATTATGTTGTAACTAAGTCAAGGTATTCTTGGACCATTTTCACCAAAAAGGTTCAAAATCCCCCAAACACTTCCCCTTTAAGTACTGTTATGACCCTCTCTTCGATAAGTACCTCTGTTTCAATGGGTGTTTCTTAATAAGTACCCCCGCCCCGTCCCCGCCCTTGCCATTAAGGAACTTATTAAACCAGCAACGGCGGTAACGCCAACGAAAACGTCACTTGAAAATATCCCTTTATTTCATTTGTGCTACTAACTTCACAATTATTTCAACTCGTTCAACTTTTGCAGAAAGGGCGAATTACACAGGAACCAAATTGGTAGGCGTCACATTCAAGTTAAGAAAGAGAATGAAAAATTCACCATCGTGTGTTCACGTTCTCCACAAAGCCTTGAATTTGGTCATTTCACGTTGTTATTTTGTACAGGAAGGCAAAGAAGTGTATCAAAATTTAAAACGCACGTGTAGAGCGATTGTTTTTCCTCATTAAACCTGTTGTTTTGCGGCCGGCGTTGTCGTTGCTGTCGTCGCCAGTGCTTTAGTTCCTTTATTTAGCACCTCCTATCTCAAAACCACCGCCACTCCATTGAAAAACACTTCAACTACTCTAGTCTCTCGAATGAGACAGTGGCATTGAAGCTGTCGACAGGATGACCCATAAAGTGCTTCTATTTCTACTGCGGTCGTTTCGGTCATTGTTCACCTGGTGTGTCTACACTGTTTTGTCAAAAAGAAATAAATGGCCTGTACTGATTGTACGCTCTCCCTTGAACTCAACAAACGAGATAAGTGCCCCAGTTGGTAAATCGAATCTTTAAACGGTAACTTTAGTAAAGAAGTAAGAGAGTTCTATAAGGTACTCACACGATCTTTGTTGAATTATTGCAGCCCTGGTCAAGAGAGTCAGCAGATTTTTAAAGCTAGGTTTCCAATTGACACAGAAACAATAAAAACAAAGGTTTGTATGCAGTGACGTTTTAACCAAGCTTAAGTTCAAGTTTATGTAAAACTCTAACACACATATACACATTTAAGATTTGGCAAAAAGGTGTGTGTGCAAAGTTTGGGGCACTAAAATAGCATAAAACTAATCGAGTTGGTGATAAAAAATAAGTGGAACTTACGAAAAGAACAGTGAACGATCAAAAATTAGGATAAATAGTATTCCTTCATAGTCCAATTACACAGGTTTCAACATTAAGTAGAGGTGGTATTGCTATTGTTATAGTTGGTTATCTTCTATAACTGTAAACGTCATGGGCATAGTTGGCTGCTTGCAAAGTTTGACAGATTTTGTGTGACATCAGTTATACTTGAGACTTAAATTACACCCTATTAGCTTATTTGATGGCACAGTTGACATTCTCAAAGTAGCTGCCTGTTGGTTTGAGGCTGTTCCAAGTAAGAGTTGAAACCTTCGCTCCATTATATTTTAAATCTGTTTAACAACCTTTGTTTTTTAACTGGCTTGTTTTTTTTTCTGTTTTTAGCTTTCTGGCTTTGGAATGTCCTTGCTTCAGAATGTAGACCCTAATCCTGAGAATTTTGTTTGTGCCGGAATAATCAAAGCACAAGCGGTGCAGATTGGAACGCTGCTTCGCCTAGAACCTAACAGACAAGCACAGGTAAGAGAATCTCATTACTAGAGGGATTCAGGATCAAGTTTTGGCAAATGGCAAACGTCAGATTCCCGCTTACGTTACGGTTTCGTAAAAAGAGTTAACAAATAGATGAGAATAGTGCAAAATAATTTTGGCCTTTGATGCTAACACGAAACTACTCAACTTCAAATTGATATTAATATAATGTAGTTATGTGCTAAGTGGAGGAAATAAATAAAATACAAAATAAATACTCAACTTCACTTAGGCTCTTGATCTTGGGCGAGCGGCCAACGTAGGGTAATTGTGGTCACGTGGTCACCACGTGAAGTGCCAGAGTGTAAATTGGACAATTTCATTAATTAGTGTTTTCCACTTGCTAGAAATTGAAGTACCAACAGTGACGCAGTAAAGTAATGCTTCACAGTTTTCATTTTAATGGCTAGCTTTAAGGATTCATTTATTCACAGACTATAATGCTAGAAGCATACTAATCAGTACTGCACACGATTTGAATATGGACACCTCACGATTTCTTCCACAGACTCGAGAATTGAAATCACTTTGTACATTTTGATACTCTTCGCCACTGTATTGTACTCCATAATGATTTTCATTTGAATGGTCACACTTTAGGATTTCATCCACAGACTCAAAAGTTAGAATCATCTTGTACAGCATAATAAACAGCACCACAGGAAAGTACTGCTCAGTAGCTTTCACTTGAATGGTCACACTTTAGGATTTCATCCACTACAGAGTCAAAACGTAGAACCAACTTGTTCAGCATAATAAAACAGCACCACAGGAAAATACTGCTCAGTAGCTTTCACTTGAATGGTCACACTTTACGATTTCATCCACAGACTCAAAAGTTAGAATCACCTCGTACAGCATAATAAATAAATAAATAAATAAATAAATAAATAAATAAATAAATAAATAAATAAATAAATAAATAAATAAATAGACAGCACCACAGGAAAGTACTGCTCAGTAGCTTTCACTTGAATGGTCACACTTTAGGATTTCACCCACTAGGCTCAGAGGTTAGAATCACTTTGTACAGCATCATAAACAGCGTCACAATAAAGTACTACGCAAGTGAAAGGTCACAGTTTAGAAAAGAATACTTCCTTGTGGTGCCGTTGATTTGCAAATTTAATTTCTTAACCGTTTAAGCCCTATTAGTGATCAGCATCAATTTTCTCCTTATAATAGCAATGTTTATTCAACCCCGGAGGTCATGAGAATTTTTGATATGATCACCCAAGATGAATTTTGGTGATATTTTAATAACTTCTCCCCAGTACTTTTATAATAAAAGTATGGGGACAAGATAGGCGAATTTGTTGCTTTTCTAGTCATTCTCGGGAGATTAAATTTCAGAAGCTGAAAATTATTTGACTGTGAAGTTTTCCATTTCTTGACTGGCACAAACTTTCTTTTATTACAGATGTTCAGACTGACAATACGAAGTTCAAGAGCTGATGTTGCTAAATACCTCGCAGAAATCTTGGTAGACCAGTTTTAAACCAGTTTGTGCAGATGCTCAAAGCGCGGGACATGGCTACGAAAACAACCCTCATCCGGAGTAAACCAGTTATACCAGTTATTTTATGAATTACCAGTCAAAACATCTTAATCAAGCTTAAAGCCATTGTCCATGTCGTTTAATTTTTGCCGTGTCTTGAAATTGGGGTAAATGAAGTCGGTTTTTAGGATGTTTTCCGCTGGAAATTTGTTGCATGTTTGTCCATTTGACCTTAGCTTTGGTGTTCCAAGAGGTCGTAGGTAGTCATGGACAAAACCAAAATTATAACCTCGCTTGTGCCTGACAAGTGTGGCACTCGTTTCCCGCGCTTTGCACCCGTTTCATTATGGTTTGATTTCTGATTGGCTCATTCTCGAGTTGGCTTATAATGTAGAGATGGTCGATACCTGTTTTCATATTTTATGCGATATAAGAGCGATACTGCGAAAATAGAGAACTGACTCAAAGACTCGGTTTTGACCCAAAGAGTGCAGATTCACTTGGTCTCGTGTGGTATCGAAAAGTATCCGAGAAACGATACTCCTTGGAAGTATCGATCGATTACTTTGGCATCGATGCCGGTCAATTCTTGGCTTGTGTTTCTTTGTTGATATGTGTAGTGTATACACTAATTGTTTATAGAACGCGCATTGATTATGTGGGAATCCAAGGCAAAACAATGGTGAATTGACTACTACTAGTGAAAGTCACTGCGAATATTGTTTTACCGTATTGATTCTGGTTCATAAAACATGCGTAATATTAACGTACATTGTGTTTTCTGCCCGGCGAGGATTACTAAAAAACTGAAACAAATAGATATTTTGGCATTGGATTTTTATTACAGTTGAGCGGATTAAGTGTCAACTCGGGGCGGTTTTTTATTGCCTGTAGAGAGGATAACAGTCCAACGTCCTTTAAAGGGACACTTTCAACGAGATTTTGTTGTATGTTTGTCAAAAAACTGCTCAGACGTTTTAACATGAAGTTACTCTTAGATCGCGGGGAGGAAAACATCAAATGATTGCTCCGAGGAAGAATAAAAGCAATTTTTCCAAAATACTCAGAAAGAACCTTTTTTCCAAGTTGCAATCCATTTCCATCCTAGCCATCCGCAGCCAGAGGTGAATGATACTAATTTCTGTGCACTAATAGTGGGGTTATTGTTAACAAAACTGAACCATTATTTTAAATTTTTACGCCCATACAAATATATTTTGGAGCTATTCAAAGTGACACTAAAAATAGATGAGACTGCCCCTTTAAGTCTGGCTCTTTCTCGATGTTGTGACGACTAAATGACGGAAAACAAGACTCTAAAGAACTGTGCACCAAAGCTGAAGTAGGCTACCTTTATTTTCGCTTCACCAAAAAACACCCGAGTTAAAGCCATACTCATTTTTTTGCTGTCCAAACGCAGTGCTTGTGATTAGTGGGGCTCAGAACTGAGTGTCCGCTTAGCAGAGATGTGCGCCAAAGCGAGGTCGCTGTTAGCAAGGGTGCGACTGTACGCGCATGAGCGCAGAGGGTCTTCTAATTGAAAAGAGACGCAACCATGTATTCCGTGATGATTCACCTCTAATCCCATTCAGTTTGAGGTGACGGTAGCCTCTAAGTTTTCGTTTTCAGCTTGTGCGCTTAGTATTCTTAAATCGGTGGCAGCACACTTTTCATCTCCTTGTATGCGAACAGATTGCCCCTTGATCCAAGGCGACCAAAAATTATCAGTAAACTCGACAACAGCTTTTACCCGTTTTTGTCTATTCAGTTTTTCTTTTCTTGATGTAAGCCTTTCGGCGTAAGCACGGTGTCTCGTTGGATCTTCGTCGGCCGAGTAGTTGCCTACCCAAGATCAAACAAAGTCACATTTGCAAAGATAGACACAAATTTCACCGTCTGCCCATCGTGTTCCTAAAGGTTGTATTCCCAAACTTTGTCTCGGTATAGCTAATGGTTTGAGTTAGGCATAAAAAACCGCTCGATTGACAGACATTGAAGATTTCATTGAGATCTGAAAGCTGGATTTTTCCCAATAGTATTTTGTACCCCATGTCTATGTGGCTTGTAGGATTGTGACAGTCATATCTGCAGGATAGAATTGAAAGTTTTGATCACACGTGCGACTTGTGTTTGCTAATGTAACGCAGTTTTAAAGTAAAACGAAATGTTAGAAGGGATTGTACTAATTAATCAATAGTTGTGAAAATTGTTATTTTACTCTACCATTGCTAGTTAACAGACACAGGCTGTTATATCTTGCATAATACACTTAGGAATTTTATAACAAAATGGAAAAAAAAAAACGTGAAACATGTAACGAACGTAAGTAGAAGTTATGATGTAGGTGCCGAAAATCGCCTGATGCAAAATAAAACTGCGAAAACGGTTATGTACTCCTACTTTCGTCTTCAGCTTCTATAGTCCTGAATGTTTTAGTTCAAGTATGTTATCACCTATAGCTAGGTGCTGTCTGGGGTCCGGTATTCCTTACCTTTGCCCGAGCATTGGCTGGTAATCTAGCCGAGAGAACAGCTGGTATTTAGTGAAACGTCGGCTGTTTTCGTAGCCTAGTTATTATATAAACAGGATGGATATCAGTAGGAATCATTACAACAACCAGAATTTTACGGTTCTTGTCGGCCGGTGTACGGACTGCACGTTGAACCCAGGGAGCTTAAGCAACGACAACGGCAACGAAAACGTCACCCGAAAATATTTCATTTGTGCTACTTCGCGATTATTTCAACTCGAAATGGCGAACTATCTAGGAACCAAATTGGTAGGAGTGGCGTACAAGTTAAGAAAGAAAATGAAAAATTCACCGTCGTGGGTTCACGTTCTCCACAAAACCTTAAATGTGGTCATTTCACGTTGTTGTTTTGCAGAGGACGTCGAAGAAATGTACCAAAATATAAAACGCACGTGCAGAGCGATATACAGTAAAAACCCGCGTGTCAGAACCTAGTGGTTTAAGAACCTGCTGGCAGAAAATTGCCATTTTAATACCCAAAAATATAAGAACCTGTTTAGCCAAGCAAGATCTAGCAGGTTCTTATATGCGGGTAACAGTTAAATTATAATAAACATTTTAACCAAGGAGTTGACTTTGAGATTGCAAATTTATATTGCAAGAAAATACCAAACTGTAATTACAAATAAAAGTATTAATTTCTACAACAAAAACAGGTTTATATAAAGTACAGTTGTGAATAAATACTGTATATTTAAAGACCAAACCCAAGTTTGTTTATTTTTCTGGTTATCAACAACTATATCTCCTTCATAGAAATTAAGAACCTAATTAAGAACCTACTTACCCTAAATTGACAATAACTACCCCAAAATACAAGAACCTATTTTGCCAGACTTAGAAAATGTAGGTTCTCACACGCGGGTTTTTACTGTATTTGCTCATTAAACCTATTGTTTTGCGGCTTTGTCGTTGCCGTTGCCGTCGTCGTTGCTTAAGCTCCCTAATTGACTTCGGAGATAGGGTACACAACCCTAGAAATAGGGTACACTGACCACAAGACCCACCCTGCTAGCAGAGCCTTTCTTTTGCTTGCTCGATTTTGGCGTTCTCGAGTAAAGAAAAAGACGAAAGGAGACTCTGCTCGCAGGGTGCACAAGACCTAACATCAGGGGGGAAAAAATACGCTGGCCTTAAGACCAGTGTCCCTAAAGGATAGGGTACAACAGAAGCCCTGAGTGAACCATGTTCCGATTAGCCTGAGTGGCAGACGCATGAAAAATATAGGGCGCGCGAGTGAACTCGCGTGTCTTCCTCCTCGCGCTCCTCGCTTTTGTTTCGCGCCCTATATATTTTTCACTCGCCTGCCGCGCAGGCTAATTTATTTTTAGAACTGTTTTCCCGCGAAAAGGTATGACGTGTAACAATTAAATTGTCATTGCTCTTGTTTGATTGACTAATTGAACTGTGGGCTTTCCAAGGCTGAGGTCTGACTCCAGGACTAAGGTATAATGACCCAAGCGCCGTATTTATTCGATTAACCACCCTGGGCTGAGTTGCTCAAAGCATGGTTAGCGCTAACTAAGAGGTATTAAAACCTATAGGTTGTCATGACATTTAACCCGGGTTAGCGCTAACCATGCTTCGAGCAACTGGGCCCTGGGGCCAGTTTTCAGACATGGTACTTGGCCAATGTGTTTATAGAATTATAAGATCTTGAAATTTGGTATTCAAAGCTAACAAAAAATTGACTTCTGTTAAGTAACATTTTTCACCAAAGACACTTATCGGGCCCGGTAAGTTACCGGGACGTTCGAGAAACGGGCCCCTGGATGCTTATTCGAGGGTGGGCGCTTATTATTTTCCTAACATTTGCAGCAAGCGAAGTCATTTTAGAGAATAACAAAACAAGGCATAACATGTTTATTTTGCTTCAAAAGACAAAACAAGATGCAAATGCTATCATAAAAAGTCATAAACAATGTAAAAGTTCATTGACTATCGTATCTAAAACCAGTTTAATTTTGGAACACAACTGACACTCCTCTTACGTCGCGCTGGTAGAGTAAATAAATGTTTCTTGTTGGGAGGTGGGTGGGTTGGGGCTTATAAACTTTTTGGGCTTTCAGGGTGGGCGCTTATTCGAGGTGGGCGCTTATAAACCTTTTTGGGCTTTCAGGGTGGGTGCTTATTCGAAGGTGTAAATACGGTACATTGATGACCCCTAGGGTCCAGACTAACGGACCTGATGGTACACTGGCCATGTGGTGGTGAATGCACCAACTGACGCCATAGCCTGTTCCGGTCTCTCGGTATACCGCTGGAGACAAGAACGAGCGGGTGAGAAAATCAAAAACGCCCGCTCCTTTGTGTTTCCCGGTATACCGAGAGCCTGGAACAGGCTAATGACTCCAGGGATCTTCTTTCTACATCTTGCCAAATCCAAAATGTTCCAGTTCTCTATATTCCTTCCTGCTGTCTTATGCAATGCGTATCTAAACCTCGAAAAGTTTTCAGCATGTTACTAAAAATCGAATTCCTTTGCCTTTATTCATTTCCTCACAATACATCAAAACAGAAAAAATTATTGACAAAAAAGAAAAGAAGAAAAAATAGGGTAAATATATGTAACGGAGAAAGGGCAAACAAGTTTAACTTCACCCTTAGCAAAGATGGTTAAATTATCGCTTTTTGTAAGGGAGAATAAAAAAAAAAGCAAAACAAAAGAAAAAATAGTATACACACACACACATTGACCCAGGACAGAACTATTAACAAGCGTGATAAGAGCAAAATAATTATACTAAGAGAAGTACAATGTCAAAAGAGCTTTCTTAAATAATTTCTTGGGAGGCTTTGTTCCAATAGATACAGGAGCGTCATGAAGCTCAGTATGCATGCACAAAAACAAAAATTTCGGGTCCGAAATGTTTTCGGGAGTTTCAAGCAACCTACACCTGGTGCGCATTTATTAAAACTCCCAACTTTTGAAAGTTAAAATGTTGAAAACTCCGGAAGTTTTGATTTTATTTTCGGGAAA
The DNA here is from genome assembly GCF_977016875.1 of Pavona decussata. Taxonomy (NCBI): domain Eukaryota; kingdom Metazoa; phylum Cnidaria; class Anthozoa; order Scleractinia; family Agariciidae; genus Pavona; species Pavona decussata. Next base: position 501,286 of record NW_028145444.1, on the reverse strand, counting down.
CTGCGCGCACAGAACTATGGTCAACATAGCGGTTAGGAGACTGGCACTAGAGCAGTGTTGTTTTCAATGGCGGCGGAAGCTGGTGGTTCAGTACGACAAGAAGTTGTTTTGTTTTGGAATTTCAATACAGTTTCTTCCTATATTTCATCGAACTAGATCGGAGTTGTATCCATGGGCGAAATGGCGGAGAGGTCAAGAACTCTAGGAACTCAAGAAGAACGAGATCTCAAGAAGTTTTTAAAATTTCTTTCGCTGAAGGTAAGCTTTTTTGTGCCGGAAGGTGTCTTTTCTCACAGTGATGTATGTACTTGTCTTGGCGGTGATGTTGTGTAGATAAATTTCGAAAGGGTGGTAGCTATATATATAGCTATATATGGTGCTAGACGTACGGTGTATTGATCAATTCCGTTATATAATCAAGACTTTAATATTTCAGCTTGTGATGTCGCTAACACGACGAGTACAATCTGATTAATATAGACAGACCTAATCGTATCGAAGCTTCAATTTCCAGATTTTAGTTTGGTTTGTCTAAGGCTACTAAACTGTTGGTTATTTGTGACACTTAGGAAAAATATTTGTTGATATAAGACTTATAATTTGGGGAAAATATTATCTGTTATGCGCCGAGGCCGGTGAATGACACGACAGCTATTTTTGTGTTCCATGACGTATGCGTTTAATATAAAATTTGCTTTCAGTATAAAATTGATGAAGTGCATGTTGCAAGGCAGTTGAATTTGCACTGGTGGTAAAAATTCTCTCGAGATTTACACCTTGAGTTTCACTTGCTTTTCATCTTAGAATATGGATCTGCATCAACTATTATTATTATTATAGCGTTAGTTTATTAATTCATTAACTAAATTTTACAAACTGCTTTGACCTGATGGAATTTTCTAGAGGGTTGTGTGTGTGTGTGTGTGTGTGTTGGGGGGGGGGGGGGGGAGTCAAGTATTAAGACAAATCCTTTCCATGGGGAGTTATGGATATTTTGTGGGCCTACATTTAAGAAAATAGTACCACACTAAATTTTGTGATATCTACTAATTATAAAAGTGTTGCAGCAAATAGACCTATAGTCATAATTTTTCCGATTATGCCTGTGTCACTTACTGAATAATACGTCATTCTCATTTATTCATCAGGCTTAAAATATTCCATCGCATTTATTCCATTGGGCATATACCCCACATGACATTCCAATCCTAGCAGTATGCAGGATGTTTGTCCCATGAACCTAGTTTAATGGCCTTAGCTTAGCTCCCATGAGTCTCCTGTAGCTCATTGGTAGAGCATCCGAACTAGTAATCGGAAGGTCTTAGGTTCGACTCCTGGTACGGGAGCACTCAGATTTTTTTTCCGATTATGCCTTGTCACTTACTGAATAATACATCATTCTAAAACATTTTGTGTAATAATTTGGATTTTTTTTTTTACACAAATCCTTAATTGATTTATTGCTTCAACCAGTACAATGGCAGGAGTGGAACAGATAATTTTTAAATACTATTGGAAACATACAAAATGAAGACGTACATGTAAATAAACCTTTAAGCTCTAACAGTGATCAGCATCAAATTTCTCCTTGTAATATCAATGATTATTGAACCCTGATGTCATGAGAATAATTTAAGGATATGATCACCCAAAGGTGAATTTTCTTGATATTTTAATAACTTCTCCCTATACTATTATAAGAAAAGTATGGAAACAAGATAGGAGAATTTGTTGTTTGATATTAGTGGTGAAAGGGTTAAGAAATGAGTTGAAGCTTAATATGCTACTGAATGCAAAAGACATTACATGAGTGCATGCTTCTTTCTTAGGCTGTGCAAGTCATTGTTCAGTCGCGTCTTGGGGAAAAGATTCACACAAAGTCCAAACCCAATGCCATGGGTCAAGACTGGGTAAGACACTTGAAACGTCCTCTTAAGGTGGCTTACTACAGTTTTTGTACTCTGCGATTCTTTGATATGCGCGCGCGCTGCCCAAAGCACGCGAAAGTATCACGCGTGAGGAAAATCACGTGAGCTTGCTGAGGAAATGGCGCGAGCACAAAAACAAAATGGCAGCTCTCTGAAAAATTTCCTGGTATTCCAGGTCGGTTTCAGAGGTGTGATTACAGTAGCTAGATCATTTTTGGGCTTGATAACTGAAAAAACGTGTTGTCTAATGGTTGCCGTTCCTTAACAGCCTTAAAGCCTTTGCAGAGTTGTGATTTTGCACCAAATGTTTGAACACGACGGCAGCATGCACTCACCAGTTGGAGCGCGCGCGTGCGCTGGAACCTGGGTTTTTCCAGAGCAAGCATGCGCAATGGTCTTCTCGCCGTAGGTCGCAATAATTATTTTTTCTCGCTTAATTTTTCCAAATCTAGCCGTACAACCAATGCTGAAATTTTTGCTGTTGACAGAAAACACTAAAACGGAAACATGAACATTTTTTAAAGAAAATCTGTCAGAAATTTTTTTAGGAATTTTCAAATAAGGCAAAATTTCCCAATTTTGTCATTTGCCAAATTTCTCCCTGACAAAATTTCGTGTTCTTCTCTGTGAATACTCATTTTTGCGCACTTTCCTAATCCTGAAATTTTGAAGTGGGGTCGTACGGCTAGATTTAAAGCCAGGCAACTCTAAAAGGTGTAGTTTCCAGGCCCCCACTAGGACTTATTCTTTTGTATTTAACACTTTTTGAGCATTCAAAATTTAATTTCTGACTCAAAATTATCTCTATGGTATTTACTGTACTAGAAAAAATGTCCAAGGAAATTCTTCTTGGCGTTTTTCTTAAGTTCATTTAAGGCCTTCTTTCACTCCAGAAAACTGTAGTAAGCCACCTTAAAACTCACTTGACTGCAGGTCAAAACATGCCATTTATGTTACTAACTGAAGTTACAATTAGGTTATGTTTACATTATGTGACATATCCATCTTTATATGGAACCAACAATGTTTGAGGAAGCTTTTCAAACAAAAGCAATTAAAGAAACCAGAGATCTGCAATGATCAGCTCCAAATGCCAGCACAAGATATGACGTAAGTCACAAGACAAGCTGCAAGCCTCTGAGGTCACCCCGAAGGGTCCTGCACGCTGGAGGGGGAGACTACTGCAGCTGCCTGCATTGGCTTGAAATTAACTTTGCCTATAATAATAAACATTTAGCCTACATTTTAATAAAGTGATAACTTCATATTTATGTATTAAGAGACTGGTGCTTGTATGGTACAATTTTTAAAACTATTGTCAAATCTCTCTTTCCAGTTCAATCTTGCAATAAATGATCATCCTGATGTTGCTGCGGAGGTGAAGAAAGTCACAAGTGGAAGACTTCCTTCCAAGGAAAGTCCTATGTGCGTTGAGATATCACTGAAAACCAGTGAGGTAAGAGCCATGCTCAAAACACTGTGAGTGTGACCTCTGTTGTGTTTGTGTACAGTTATGTTTTAATGGCTTTTAAAATCAGGTTAAGTGTTAGTTAAAGAGTACTTCTATTTAAGTTTCCTTTCCCTTTCTTTCCCCCCCCCCCTCCCTCCCTCTATGGCCAACAGATCTTTTAAACCATCTGCTCTGAGACTTAATTAATTGAGAGAACACAGTTTTAAAGTTAGGTCAACCTGGTGTTATTACATAACTAAGATTAAAATTTACCATTTTTCTTTCTTTACCATGTCAAAAGATGCTTTCAACATTTTTGTTAATTAAAAGATGCATTAAAACATTATGAAGAAGATTCTTCATGTTTTAATACTTGTGGTTGCAATACTATTAATAGAGAAAGACTTACTCTTTTTTTTCATCTGATCTGCTAAAAAGGAATTTGGAATCTTGGTTTTTGAAACTCGGAGCAGGAACGAGAACCAGCAGGAAACTCAACCCACATATGCCGTCAACACCGGGAATCTAACCCAGGCCACATTGGTGGGAGGCATCCCTGTTCCCTATCATTAATTTATTTTGTTTTCTTGCAGGGAGAATCAATGATTTTAGAGACCTGGTGTCTTGGTATGAATGACAGAGTTGATCCAAATGCTAAAGTGACCTACACAGTTTATAACAGGATTGGAATGCTGCTCAAGTCTCTTGTGTCAGTCACAAGAGTGACACCTGCCTATCAGCTGTCACGGAAACAAGGAGCAGACTTTATGATGTGTTACAAGTAAGAGAAAATTGAGAATGATATATTATTCAGCAAATGACACAGGCATACTTGGAAAAGGTAATCTCAAGTGCTCCTATCAAATAATAATAATAATAATAATAATAATAATAATAATGATAATAATAGTAATAATAATAATAATAATAATAATAATAATAATAATTTATTACTTATTAGGCGCAAATTAACATCTGAATATGATCAAATGCGCCGTATCAGGAGTCGAACCTAAGACCTTCCGATAACTAGTTCAGTTAACCTGACCACTCAGCTACAGGAGCCTCATGGGAGCTAAGGCCATTAAACTACATGTAGGTTCATGGGACAAACGTCCTGCATACTTCTAGGATTGGATTGCAGGTTATGTGTAACAAAGGTTACTGAAGTCTGGGATATCATTGAAAACCACTCACCAGGCAAGCGTATCATCAGTGAACGTAAATTTTCCAACCAATGTTATTCTTGTATAGAAGGTTCAAGATTGCAGGAATCTAGTGTACTTCTGAAAGTTTGTCTTAATGTTATGGGGCATGTTTGGCTCAGTTGTTCTAAATCAGTTGCCCTCTACTAAGGAATTCTGCATTCACGTCCTGCACTAAGCATGATATAGGCTGTGTTTGTTGTCAGTTCTTGCCTTGCTTTGAGGGTTTCAAGCTGGGTTCGCCAGCTTTTCTCCATCCACAAAAACCATCCTTTTCAAGTCTGGTGCGATGTGGCTATAGAGGATCTGTTTTGTGAGTGGATGGAACCATTTGATGATGTTGATTTGCTTTGTATCAACATGAACTGTGTCAGGCAAATATTGTGTTATTTTTTGGCAACCTGTTTTCTTGCAAACACAATTTATATTATCCATGCATGTGAGTTTTTCTAGATGGAACATCCTTTGGGAAAAAATTATATGCTGTTTTGATTCTGAATTTTTATTTTTATTTTTAAGGGTTTATTTTGGTGAAGTCAGATTTCAAGAGCTTGGAGAAGGTAATAAGTGCTTACCAAGCAGAATATTTGGTCATGCAGTTGTTTGCTTGTATTTTATTGTGACCAATGTCAAGGTTTTTCTTGACAATATCACCTGGCATAGTTTGTTTATCTTTATATTGTATAAACGGGTTTGGGGCTTGTTAACAGCTTAGCAGCGATCAGAACACTGTGTATAAAAGATGGAGGATGGAAGTGTCTCTACTTCAGAATCTTGTGGAGAAAAAAAATGCAAAGCAGAATTTTGAGGAAATTCCTCGGCATGTCTTTGTTCAACTTGTAGCATGGTTTCTACCATATTCTCCCAATATTCTTGGAATGATCAAGAATGTTTGCCCAGACAACAAGTGGACCAAAACAAGTCTCAACCCCTTGTTAGATTAGAACTATTTCTTATAGTGTGTAAGCTGCACTCGTGCAAATGGCTAGATTTTGGCTAAATAGACTGTGGCTTTTTATTTGTTTATTTATTTAATATGAAAGTGCTTGGAAATAATGAAAACTCCTTGAAATTGAAATTTTCATGCATCCCTGTTTTTGAATTATTACAGATTTGATAATAAATCAGGAAATTTAATATGTCCTATTTATGGTTGTCTCTTAGAATGCATTATATATCCGGGGAAGCTTTTTTAAAGTTGCTGTTGACAATGAAAACATTTTGAAACATATAGTGCAAGACAAAGTAAACTTGCTTTGAATACTCCTTGAAAACTCCTGAAGTTTTTAGTGATTGAATACTCCTTAAATTTTATGTCCAAAAACCAGCACAGACTATGATTTCACTGCATTTAGATTTTATTAGGAAATTTTGCGGCATGAGGTGGTACATAATTTAGCAACAGTTTCTTGTAGTTAACAGGGTTGACATTGTCTTAGTTTATTATTACACTGTGCTTGTCTGAGTTTGTGTCTTTGTACATAGGTTTTCAGACCTTGAGAGTTGGTTCAATTGGTACTCCTGTGGGATCCATCACTCTATCTGCTGCTTATAGAACAAAGCTGGCTTTACCTGAGAGGTGGGTGGATGATATGTCAACTTAGCTTATAATGTCTTTAGACCTGTGAAGGTAACCATTATAATCGGTAGAGATGTAGAACTGGAGACAACAAGTAACTTATTAGATACAGTTGAACCCCCGCTAACAGACACCTCCCGTAGGTGGACACCTCTCGTAAGCAGACACTTGGTCATGTTCTCACCTACATACAAACACTACATTTTTAACCTCTCATAGGCAGACACCTCTCTTAAGGGGACACTTTTTTCCCTGAGGGTGTCCACTTACAGGAGGATTGACTGTATAAAGGGAGAAGTGTTGCTCCATCTTTTCTTTTTTTGTTTTTTTCATTTTAAGGAGTGCATGCTTAATGTAAACTGGATAAGTGAAAATATGAAAATCATATATATTTGAGAGCCCTGCAGATGAAAGTTGCATTCATTACTATGATGAAAGTTGTGTGCATAACTGTGATGGTCTCCCATTTAAAATTTAAAATTGCAAACCCTTTAGTACATCGTGTATGTCACTGAGTGGTTGTATCTTACGGGTAAAGAGTCGCAGATGCCAGCACTTATGTCCAGAAATGCACCTAACTTTGAATTTGGGTACTTCATATAAAACAGACCTTTTTGTCATTTTCATATGACTTCATGATTGACAGAATTATGTGCATTTAAATAGTAAGAATTAACGTTAGAGGACACCTTGTGATGTCTGTCATACAGTTCATGAATCTCATTAAGTGTGCATTTCTGGACATATCTCAATGGCAGAATACTGATGTCAATTTTTTTTTTGTGAAAAGGCCAGATCGTGTGTGGAATGACCCACGTCATCCTTAGTGAGGCAGATTAATTACCCTTCAATAGCAGTGTTTGTGTTTTTTTCCTCAGGTCACAAGTCATGGTTCAGAGTAACCATTTCAGCTCTGAATTGACAAGAGCATCACGTGATCAGCTGGATGGTGTTTTACCATGCGTCCCAGGCGTACATGGGACATTTGACTTGACAGCTGAAGCAAGGTATCACACAAATTTCAGGCCGTGTTCACACGCACTATACGAGATCAATTTTTTTGAAGGTACAAAAGTCTGTCCAGTCTAAATTGAACCAAATTGGCAGAAAAAAAAAAGAAACAATAAAATATGGTTGTTCGTACTATACTATATAAAGAATTAAATTTATTGAAGGTGTCTATGCAGTTTCTTGTTTATATATTTACACTTGGAGCGGGACAGAAAACTTACCTATTACAAAGTGTCTGTCTTCTTGACCGGCACATTGCAGAGATGCTCTGGCGTAAAAATAGGCCAAAATCAGAATTTCAGTATGAACAAACAGCTATCTGGTTTGGTTTCCACACCAGCAAAAAGCTATCTTGTATAGGGTAACCATGCTTTCATTCTTGACCTGATTCTGATGGCTCACTTACACTGGGCTCATACTGTTCAGAGAGAGGATAACTCATTTTAAATAAAATCCAGGAGGTAAAATGTACGATGTTAAATGTTAGAGTTCTTTGTATCAGCAGGTTAGTAAATTTTGGCATAATAAAGTAATCTGCTCTGTTATGGCTGTAGAGGGTAAAATCAACAGAGTGATATGACCTGGAGTTTGCCGGCACTCCCGTTGATATTAACAACCACTTAAAGATCCTAGGAATATGTTTAGATAACAAATTATCTTTTAAAGAACATATAAGTATCATGCTGAAGAAAGTATATTCTAAGATAGGCGCACTTCGCCGCCTTAAGCGCTTAGTACCGGCAAACACTATGTTGCTTCTTTATAAGAGCTTTGTATTATCACATTTTGAATACCGCAACTCTTTACTTATGGGTATAGGTAAAACACTTAACAAGAAACTGGAAGATGCGAACTATTATGGTCTACGAACTATAATGAACATGGGGAAAAGTACTGATTATGAATCAATTCTTAGGATGGCAGACATGAATACATTGGAACATAGACGCATAGAACAATCTTTGATGATATTTTTTAAATGTTTCAAGGAGAATGGTCCAGGCTATGTAGCCAATTTATTCAAATCCCGAGTTACACCATATAATCTTAGAAGCAATGGTCTAAATGTTGTACAAACTTCATACAATAGTAGATTCCTTCATGGCTCATATGCGTACATGATCTCACACATCTGGAACCAGTTGCCATCTGCTGTAAAAAACGCACCTAATGCATCATCCTTTCGGAGACTTTTAACTAAGTTAAATTTTAACGGCTGTCAATGCAGCAATTGCCTCTGACCCGATTTATTTTTATTTATTTATATTTAGATGTTACTTTTTAATTTAATTAGTAGTTATTATCTTTTTTTTATACTGTCAAACACTTATATCATGAGCCTGTGGCTCGGGGGACTGGGAGACCACCCCCTGTGTATTTGACACTAAATAAATTACTTACTTACTTTACTAAGGGCTACTTTGCGCTTTGTTTGCATTAATCACCTATGATTAAGGGCAAGATTGCCATTAATATCACAAAACGAAGGGTAAAGTAGCGGATAAAACATTGGAGCAATGTTACCTGAAGGAATTCAAGGCCACATGCAAAAATTCTGGTGAATCTGAACTTAAACAACAAAAAGCAGTCTGAAATGCATTTAGGTTGATTATGCTCTTAGCCCTTCAATTGTGGTAATAATTTATTTAAAAGAATGGCTTTTGAAAAACTGCTGGGCTCATACAAAAAGAAAACTGGGCATGTGAAAATTAAAGAAGGAATTTTTTCATTAACGCCAAGATGTGTATATATGCATGGTGTCTTTTAGATAAATTGACTGATTACCAAGATCTCCAGACCTATGAATTTTGGCAAAATTAGTGTAAATTTATTGATCCTTTCTTCCTTTGTTCTTTCTTTTCTTTTTTTTTTTTCATAGACATCACATTGCAGAGCAGATAGCCAGTGCAACAGAGACGGAAGTAACTCAGTGTTCAACAGTATCTTCCAATACACCACCATTCTCAGCTCACAGGTTTAGTACGGCATCCCCACCACCCTTCATACGACGGCTCTCTCAGGAAAACAGCGCCACTGCAAAGCAGACGTTTGAAAGGTGAATTAGAGGCAACCGTTTAAAACTAGATCTTTACTCTCGAAGCCTACATTGTAACTGGCAAAGTGACAAGCACTAAACGAATATTTAACTAGCTGGAAATGGCGGGAACTGGATCCCCAGAGAATACGTAACATCAGACGCAATAGTTGTCATGTGCTAATTACACAACGTCTTAATAAACCCTTATCTGAAAAATGCTTCACTAAGAATTTGGCGCGTTCTGTTCAATTTTTATTTAGAGAGAAATTGAAAGCCAAACATCACTTACTAGTTTGACGTAGTGACTAGTGAAACATCCTGTACAGCATAATAAACAGCACCACAGAAAAATACTGCTCACTAGCTTTCATTTGAATGGTCACACTTTAGGATTTCATCCACAGACTCAAAAAGTAGAACCACCTTGTACAGAGGAAATTCATATTCCGGAATAGCTCCAAAGTAATGTTGTACCCTATGTAACACGCACATGAGAAATTTACAGAATGTAGAGTTACACCAATATAAGCAGCCAATGGAAACTGCTGCTCGATATAGCTTCCAATTCCAATTAAGAATTTTAACGTCAGCCTCAGGGAACCACCCTGTATTGTCGGATTGGTGCTGCATGATCGTGATAAACAGGGGCAAAGAAACCTTCTCAGTACTGCTCAATAGCTTTGGTTTCAATGGTCACAGTAAGCATTTCAACAGTCTTGAAATAAGTTAGAAACGCAATAGAGCGGTTTTCAATTGAGCGTCGAAAATAATTAGCGTTTGTTTGGTTTTGCACTACTACGCTCTGTGATTGGTTAACAAAACTCGCGTCACTTTCTCAACCAATGGGAATCCAAACCAAAACCAATCGTGTTTTGGCCGTACGCGTTTTCCCGCGCTTGGCGCCGGTTACATGTATTTCCTACCTATTCTGATTGGCTGATTGTGTTGTTTACATCTGTTGTGATTGACCAGAGTAATTACTTTGGTTTTACGACACTCAATTGAAAAACGCTCTATAAATAGAGGCCTTGTGGCTTTTAGGGAAAAACTGAAAAAGTCATGTAGTAAAGCTTGCGCAAAATAATGTACGCGTAAAAGTGTGCAAGTTCTGTTGTTATTTTGATTCGTTTAATTATCAACTTATTCACTGCTTTATCTCAAAAGAACCTCAAGCTCTTCTAGACCAATAAACTGTGCTCAAATTCGAACGAAGGGAGCGTTTGTCAGCAGTCCGTGCTCTCCTGAAATAGTAAGTTGGTTTTCCTTTTTACTTTGTAACAACGTTACGGTACAAATGAATGTAAATATATGAAACATATATTTTGAACTGCGGATGAAGGATCAAACAGAAGAAAGATCCTCGCAGTTGATCTTTCTATTTGATCTTTCATCCGCAGTTCAAAATATATGTTTCATATGTTTACATTCATTTATTCATCCTTCACGGATATATTACGAACTCAAAATATGACCAGCTCCCAGTTGGCTTGATAGCTCAGTTGGTAGAGCACTGCACCGGCATCGCAGAGGTCTAACTTCTGTCGCTAGATGAAAATTGAGAAACGGATAGTACTAGCGGAAATTGTTACTCAGAAGCTTTCATTTGAATGGTCACACTTTAGGATTTTATCCATGTACTGTGTACTCAAACGTTAGAACAACATTGTACAGAGTAATTTATAAACAGCTCTACGGGAAAGTGTTGTTCAAAGAAGAGGCTACTTGAAAGGTGACACTTTAAGATTTCATTCACAGATTCAAACATTAGCACCACACTACAAGACGTAAAACTCACCGAATTTCTGCACGTGCTTTTCGTAATAATTTTGCCGGTTAGTTCTAGCTTTATTAACTTTAAGTTAACACTTCAGGGTTTTGTTTTTGTTTTCACAGTCTATGCTTTCAAACTTGTCCGCTACTCCGCCGTTTGCGTCACTTTTACGACGTGAAGAGGACATCAAACCAGGAAGCAGTTTACCTGCAGAGAGTAGTGTTAAGAATTCACCAGCAATACTCAAAAGAACGGTATGTGAAGTGTGTCTTCTGGGCTGGGATTAGGTGAACTTTGAGATGGTGTATTGTAATAAAATTTTCCATGACCTACACATGCACATAGTCCAATGACGCTGTTGCTAGCAAAATAGCGAGCTTCTCGAGTTCTTGCTCAAGGCTATCTACCCATACTTTCTTTCCTCTTAACAATATAGGATAGTTCGTCGGACAAGGTGGAGAAAAGACCATCTACAGCGCAGGCGCCGCCAGCACCCAGTCAACTGGGGTGGGACGATGACTTTGTCATGGTGGAACTGGTGAGTGCTTTGTCACACCTTGTAAAACTCAAGTTTAGATTTAAGGATCATCAGATTTTCACGGTAAAGTTATGCTTCAAGATGTCATCCACTGACTGAAAAATGAGCGCCTCCTAGACCACGCACCTGAAATACTGCCAAATTGTTCAAAAGCACTTTTCCCGACCTCGGCACTAGTTGTATGTCAACTGTTCAATGTTTTCCCGCGCTTGGCACCAGTTGCATGTTAAGTGTTCGATATTTTCCTGCACTTGGCACCAGTTGTATGCTAACTGTTCGATATTTTCCCGCGCATGGCACCAGTTGCATGTTAAGTGTTCGATATTTTCCCGCGCTTGGCACCAGTTGCATGTTAAGTGTTCGATATTTCCCCGCGTTTGGCACCAGTTGTATGTGAACTGTTCGATATTTTCCCGCGCTTGGCACCAGTTGCATGTTAACTGTTCGATGTTTTCCCGCGCTAAGCACCAGTTGCATGTTAGGTGTTCGATATTTTCCTGCACTTGGCACCAGTTGCATGCTAACTGTTCAATATTTTCCCGCGCATGGCACCAGTTGCATGTTAAGTGTTCGATATTTTCCCGCGTTTGGCACCAGTTGTATGTGAACTGTTCGATATTTTCCCGCGCTTGGCACCAGTTGCATGTTAACTGTTCGATGTTTTCCCGCGCTAGGCACCAGTTGCATTTTAAGTGTTCGATATTTTCCCGCGCTTGGCACCAGTTGCATGTTAACTGGTCGATGTTTTCCCGCGCTTGGTACCAGTTGCATGTTTAAGTGTTCGATATTTTCCCGCGCTTGGCATCAGTTGTATGTCAACTGTTCGATATTTTCCCGCGCTTGGCACCAGTTGCATGTTAAGTGTTCGATATTTTCCCGCGCTTGATTTTGTTTGTTTGCTTGCTTTTCCAGAAACCAGCATTTGCATCGCACTCGGATACATCTGCCGGAGACCTTGGTAGCTTCTTTCGCGAGTGTCAAACAGCGCCGCCATTGAGCCTTTTTCAGGACACAGAGCTACTGACTCTGGATAATATTATGGTACGTCATGAAGTTAAATAAAACGTAGCAGTAGTGAATGTCGAACCCCCCAACGCCAACTCCACAAAATAAAAAATGGACTACTTACTAGGAAGGTCGTGACTAGAATGGATCCTCCAAAATCAGATTTGCTCTGGTTTGTCATTCTAACGACTTGAGGAAACAAATTTCGGTGATGTTTTGACGCGTTTCCGAGTTGCTTTGAACCTCATTATGAAAGCGAGGCTAAGTACAAAGTTTTCGTTATGAACTTAGTTTTCATTCATTTGCAAACAAAACTAATTTTTCATATGAAAAGTTTTGCTCCTAGCCTCGCTTTCATAGTGAGGTTCACAGCAACTCGGAAATGGCCTATTGAGCTACATTCTCTCGAGATCTACCAACCAATCAGAACTCTCTCAAGGATAGATTGAGGAGCACGGACGGGTGAAACAACCCAAGTTGTCAGTTATGACAGCTGAAGCGTACATCAACCAAACCAAGAGCTCAGATGAACTCGAGTTTGTTTTCATGAAGGTATTATCGAAGCGCGACTGGAGGGTTGATTCCATAAAAGCTGTATAACTTTATAACTTTATTAATTTATATTGCGCAATTATCAATATAAATTTTCAATTGCGCATTACAGTATGACCATAAGACAAAAATAAAAATATGTATATATATATAAAAATACAAATGTAAATTTAAATTTAAATATATAAAAACTATAAAAAGGCTTGTCTAAAAAGATAAGTCTTGATTGCCGATTTGAAGTCGTTAATTGAATTTAGGTCCCTGATCTCAGTAGGCAGCTCGTTCCATAATTTGGGGGCGGCCACGAAAAAGGACCGGTCTCCGAGAGTCTTGCGAGACCTCAAAGCAGGATAGTTTAACGTCAAAGACTTCGTTGAACGCAGGCAATATCTACCTAATGATACATCTTTGATTGAGATTAATTCGCTTATATAGACGGCGCCAGACCGTGAATAGCTTTAAAAGTAATTAAAAGTAATTAAAAGCACTTTAAAGAATACGAATGAATTAGAAGTGATTGCATTCTTGAATACTGCAAAACCTGACAGCCTATACGATGTACTTTTTAGATTGAAAGACTGTCAAAAAAAGGTAGATTAACCACCTTTTTTTTTTCTAGGAGCGGTTGGATGGAGAACTTTGCGGTTTTCGAGAGAATGCTTTTAAATTTGATGAACTTCTAGCAGACCTACAACAGACGTGACCCATATAAACTGCGGATCTTAATTTTGTTCAAAGATAAGGAAGTGGCCATGTTAGGAACTGAAATAATACAACGACAGTGTCAGCGACGAGAACGTCATTAAACGGAGGGCTGACGAGCTATATGGTGACTCTAAACACGTGTGTTATGCGTTTCTCTGCACTTGCGCTACACATGACTCTGCACGTACGTTATACATAGTCTCCTGCGCTGCGCAGCCGTTTTTGTGTTGTCACGCGACTTTCCTCCCCACAGGAGCGTTGCGTGACAACACAGAGCACGGCTGCGTGACACAGCGGCAAAATAAGTGCGCATGCTCGTTACGCGTGAGCAATCTTACGCGGCGAAATGGCGGCGTTTTTAAAATTCCCATTGTTTGTTTTCGTTTCCCGGGGATAAGCCCAAATCAAAATAGATTAGGTTGCCGCTTTCAGGAAAGGTTCCTTCGAACTTCCTCCATCACATATCTTATTCAACAAAAAAAAAATATTGTGGTAGCAGGTGTGAATTTGGCGATTGAAGTGGAGCATTCGTAATCGATTCTCGCTTGAATCGACGCTCGAATTACAAATCTGCGGAGCATGCGCACTCATTTTGCCGCTGTGTCCGGCTGCGTAGGAGACTCCTGCGCTTGCGTTATACATGACTCTGCACGTGCATTACACATGGGTTTAACGTGCGTTGCACATGGTTTGTCTCACCAACAACGTGCAATGGCCAAAGGGTTTTTTTTTTTTTTGGAGAAACTTTCTTCGAGGCGCTGAACTGTCAACGTTTCCCGGCTAAATTCTGCTGAAATTAATGCTTTAGAAAAGTCAATACTTGTCTTTCATTAGCAAGTGGCGGAAAGTTTAATCAACATTAGGCTGGTTGTCAACATGCGTTACTTAGTGATTGGCACTGAGGATAGAATTCCATTGAACCTGGCCTCTTTGAGAGGAAGCGAGACTGGAGTCGAGTTTAATTACTAATCAATAAAGATTCTTCCTAAAGATTTTTGTCCATCAATTTTCACGTTGACCTTTCTTTACCTTTAGCATGAAATTAGCCTTTAAAACCATTTTCAACGAGCGAGGTGAAACTCGATTACTTCTCTGTTTTCGCCGAATCTCCCGGCTCAGCTTACTAAGCGCACAACTGTAAAATGGGCTTTTTGTCGCGTCTGAGATGACCATTTGGAAGAGGTTTAGTTTCAGAAAAGGAAGAAATGCTCTTTTGTTAACTGATATCCCGCCTGTTTGTTCTTCCAAGGTGTCTGTCTGTCTGTCCAAGATTAAAATAAATTAAAAAAAAAAAAACATTGTTGCAAACCGGCGAATGCATCCTGAACTGGCCCCTTTGCTAAAGTATGTCAATATTTTCACCTTATTTTCCCATAAAATCAGTGTCAAGACGTAATTTAAAAGTGTGTAGGTAAATGTCATAACACTTTTAATTTTACTGTAAAAAGAAACTGGTGTTTAAAGTGAATAAATAAGTTTTAAATACAGGAAGCGCCCGAGAAAATGTGGAGTTTCGTCTGTTGCGTTTTCGGGTCGGTGAATGTTTGGGATTTTGGGAGATGTATCGCAAGAAAACTGCAACTACAATTCGACGTCTTTTTCATTCACCACTATAATAAAGATTTACAAATTCAGTACAGGAAAGGCAAAAAAAAAAAAAAAAAAAAAAACCAGGGAAGAAAGGAAACCAAAATTAGCCTAATGGAGTGTACGATTCTACGATCTTGTCCTTGTTTTCAAGAAAACAAGCCGGCGAACAAAAACTATCAAACCAAGCTGGCAGACTTTGTAAATTTACGCGTGGGCAAAACACGCTTTACAAAGTAAATCCCCGGTGTCATATTATATACATATGGAACCTTTTTGTCAAAACACATTCAAACGAGTTCCAAGGCTTTTATGTCGCTCCCCAATTAAGTAAAATCGTTCACGGATGAAGAAAAAATAGATAATTTTGCGAGCTGGCAACTTATCTATATTTTAAAGTATTCACGGTTGGTCTGTGGAACCGTGAAATATGTTTCTATAGTAACTATGACGACAGTAAACCCAGGAAAAAGCAATAGCTGTCAATTGCTTGTCAATGACTGACAGGTGGTTTCTGTACGGCTGCTCAAAATGCGTTCACAATTTTCCATCGGCGCGCACACACTGCTTTCAAGTTTTTACGGCAAGTTCTTTTAATTGATCTTCTACATTTCCGCAGTAATTTTCTGAGTTTAATTGAAACGTACCCATACGTAAGTGCTTTTCTCAGGCTTAAGCTATGATTTGTTTGTGAATTCTCCTAACCGCACAGCCAGGACAAATATTCGCATTGTCGCGAAACCCAAATTAAACGTAGCCCATCGTACATAAATTTATCAGCGTATCACAACCATGAGAAAGATTTTCAGAGTGTTGGGAAACACCGGATTATCTTTTTCTCCATGTTTAACGAGGCAGAAGATTTTCCACAACCATAGCTGTTAGTTTTGCCAACAAACGATCCTTTCGTCGGCTCTTGGAGAAGAAAAGAAGAAGCGAAGGAAAATCTCTTTCGTTAATTTAACGGGACCGCCTGTGATAGCGTATTCAAACTATAACCTGCAATTTCTGCGATCGCGAAGGTCAGTACGGGTTAAATTATCCATGCAGAGTAGAAATCTAAAAAATGGAGCCCGCTAGCGACGAAACGGAGAAAGAGACGAACTTAAATAACAAAGATAATGCGAAGAAAGAACATGATTCTGATCCTGCAATCGACGAAAGTGAGTTTCAGAGATGTTCACGAAAAGGGAGAAGGGATGCTTGCCCGGACATCCACTGCAAAGGCAGTGATTCGGAACAAAGCGAACAGTGCTTATTTCATAAAAATGCCAGGGAAAGTGACTTTAAAGAGGAAAGTGCGGAGCAGAAGACGTAAAATATATCAGCTACGAGCTCTGTTCGCCTTGCTTGAACGCCTTTAAATTTGACAAATGCTATTTATTTGTGGGCCGTCTGGCATCGCACTGATGTTTAAACGAATCGTTTATTTTCGAAAGAATCGGGATCTTTGTGAAAATTGGTGTTTCCAATCCCGAATCTGAGGAGAAAATCCTAAAAATGCAAGGCCTTTCGACGAAAAGGAGCCAGGCGTTTTAATTTCCAGTAAACAGTGGAGCAATTTGGCACAAAATACAAGGGCTGTGCTTTCGCTCTCGAACTGGAGATGGAAAATTTTTTCATTTGTTTTTATCGCGTTTTTGAAGCAGGTGACAAAGGGCCACGATGTACTGATATCCATATTCATAGATTCAGAGGAATCAAACACATCGGTTAATCGGAAACCTCTATAACCGTAATCCTCCTGTAAACCGGACACGGTTATAAGCTGGCAATTTTTGCCGGCGATGTAATTTGTAACACGATGTTGTGTGTACAGCGTTCTTTCGTACGGTTTTGTAGTGAATCTCCGTGATTTTGGTTTCCATAATGAAATAATTCTCTTAGATCGATTTTGCATCTTTTGCATGCCTGTTAGAAAACTTGTATCGTTTGTATTCTTAAATAAATCACTGGCGTCTAATGCTGAGCCCGTGTGTATTTTGGCCAACTACACGCTTTTTGCTTGCACATAAACTGAAATTTCAATTCAGTTGAAACATGAATTATTGAAATAGCGACCAATCGAGAGCTCGTGAATTTTTCTCGTTACTTTAATGTAACTGGCACAGATCATAAAATCTACATAAAGAGTTGTTTCATTTCATTTTTGTTCGTCAGCTTATCCATTTTCTGGTACTGAATTCTTTTCTTTTAAGCAATCCAAACGCTAAAGAAATAGGCCGTATGTTATAGACCGGCAATTAGTTTAATACTACATATATAGCTATGGTTTGCAATCATGCCAGTTGGGAGGAGTTTTTTTTGTCTTTTTTCTTTGTCTTCAGAAAGACATCTTAAACCCATCTGTTCTGAAATGACTGAGAGCAATTTCTCGCTTACGCAATTAAAAAAGGCAAACATTTTACTCCCGGTCCAGTATCAACGTGCGCAATTTTTTTTCCCGCAATTCACAGGTACTATTTTTAGCTACGTGGGAGGTTAGCTTGCCTTTTCTTTTTTCAGCAAATGTTGTTGATATGTAAATAGCAATCTAATATCATTTGCACCTGTCTTCGTTTAGCTTAATGTAAGATTAAGCTCCAAGCTTTTTTTGCGATCGATTATCTTGTAAGAACCAGCGAACATACGCTTTCACATTAACTTACAAACAATGAAGAAAAATTAAATTTCAATGGAAATTAAACTGCACCGTGACAAGGTATCGCTCATTAGAATTTCAACCACGGATTCAGAAATTAGAATCAGGTTGCGCAACACATATAAAACAACATGAACACGAAACTGCTGGGTAGCTTTCATTTGAATGGTTACACTTGAGGATTTCTTCCTCGTCACGGCTCTAAAGTAAGTCGTTATTAAAAGAGCGGTCATTTAATATTTAACAGGGAGGGAGCGCCCCTAAGTTTAGAAAAAAAGTAAGGCCAAGAAACTGCGGCCCTCTCCCGGTTTATAGTATAAAGGCTTGGTTCTCGAAGTGAAGATCGTCTCTGCTTCGCGGACGATTGCTCTATTTATAGATCTTTGTTCCGAAAGAGGTCAGAAACAAACCTACAAAGACTACAAAATTATCTTAAAATGTGAGAGATAAATGATAAATCACTCGACAGATATCATCCGGCACACCCTGCGAGCAGAACCTCCTTTTGTCTTTTTCTTTACTGAGTAAGCAAAAGAAATGCTCTGCTAGCAGGGTGCATCCGGTACTCACCGGCAAAGAAAAGGTCTTAAAGCATTCTGGGATATACGCTGGGAACGGCGCTTTACATTAGCGTGAAAATTAAGAAATGGAAACTGGTGAAACGAACGAATGAATGAATTAATAACTTTATTTATGTGTCAGTGTTGTGTAGCTGAGGGGAGAAGTCCCCTTTACCAATTCGGTTTATTAATTCTACGATTTATTCCAGTCGATTCTTTATCACTTTCTGACACTATACTTTTTTTGTTGGAATGAGCGGATATTTGGCGAGGTACCTATCGAAAACTAGGCCTGTGTTCAAGCAGTCTTCAATGTTTTTGGCACTCAATAATTTATGTAAAATATAGGAAAACTGAGCTTCTCAGCCTATCGGAACATAGAGAAACTTAAAAAACAAAACATATCATGTCAGAATTAACAGGAGATGTAAGATCGTCTGGCAAATCATGTGACAGACCCTTAATACTAAAAAGACCACACACAGTCCTCGAGAAAATCCTATTTTCTTTTCTTGTTTTTTTTTTTAAAGTGGCCCTCCCCCAAACCACAAATAAAATAAATAAATAAACACTTAGTACTGAGTTCTCCTCCCGTTAAATAATGACCCAGCACTAAGAATCACCTTGTACCGTGTCTGTGTAAAGCATAGTAAACAGCACCACAGAAAAGTACTGCTCAGTAGCTTTCATGCATGTGAATGGTCACACTTTAGGATTTCATCCACAGACTCAAAACTTAGAACAATCTTGTACAGTATAATAATAATGACAATCTTTAAATAGGAAGCTTCTATCACAAAAACTGTGGTTTTCGAGAAGTTCTTTGATACCTAAAAATCTACAAAGAATCTAAATACAGTTGAACCTCTCCACAACGGCCACCTTGGGGACAAAACAAAGTGGCCGTTGTGGAGAGGTGGCCGTTATGGGGAGGTAGGGTGTAATATGACACCTTCTTTTCGGGAATTACAACATGTTTATTGTGCCAAGTTCATGCTTACTGTAGCCTATAATGGCAATCCAATCTTAAATAATATATATAGATAAAATACACAATAAAATGTAAATAACGTTTTGAATCAAAATGTTAACAAGACGAAACGGGCAAGGTTTGCAACATTCGCTATATTATTGTAGACAATTTATGCTTACTGCAGCATATAAATGGAACACAATCAAAATACGTATATCATTAAAATGGATACAAAGACGTAATGTTCCGAAGACAAATGTCGATTACTGCATCAGTTTATTGCGTCGATGAAGGAGACGCTTCCTAATCGAGTCGTCCCAATACTGTCCATCATGCCCAGCGCGCGTGTTCCTTAGCGCAAAAAATCGAGAAAATATGTCGGTGCAAAATCGCACCGTCACAATAGCATAATGAAAATGACAGTCCATCATGCCCAGCGCGTTTCGTACCCAGTGCCTACCGCTGTAAATGTTCCTAAGCGCGAGTAATCGAGAATAGAGGTTGTATATCGGATAGGATTGATATAAAAATAAATATCAAAAAGTGCAAAAAAGGTTTAAAAAAACACAGACGTTTCTTCAACGTGGTCATGTCATGCATCTCCGAGGAACTTTTCTTTCACTGTTTATTATAAAAACGTCACAATAGCATCTTGAAGTCCCGCGCGCGTTTCGTACCGTTCCTCGTGGTTTCGCTGCGAAAAGTACAAAACGAAAAGTACAAGACAAGGTAAGATCCTTTTCTTTCTGAAATTTCCGCCGGATGCCCTATAACTACCTGGGACTGGTAGGATAAAACGTTTCTAACGGCTGTTGACAATTGTTCCCAGACAATAACCTAATGTTTTGCAACTATACTTACAGGTTCCTGTAATCTTTACATGATTAATGCAACCCAGTAGGGTGCCTAAGGGCCTAGGTCGACGCACTATAATCTTCGATTACTACTAGTATATATAAAAGAAGATTTTTTTTTATATAAAGAACTGTACTGGCCGTTGTCGAGAGGTTATTTTGGCAGTTGGGGACGCACTTTAGTGGCCGTTGCCGTTGTAGAGAGGTTTAAACAAGAGCTAATGTATGGACTGTCCGCCGGGACAAAAAAATGTGGCCGTTGTAGAGAGGTGGCCGTTGTGGAGAGGTGGCCGTTAGTGGAGGTTCGACTGTATATATGATCCACAAGCAAATATATTAAAAAGTACAATTAATTAATATGTACTAAATAAATAGATGACTCTACCAAATTAATATTAGACGGGAAAGTACCGCTCAGTAGCTTTCATTTGAATGGTCATGCACACTTTAGGATTTCACCATGCACAGACTCAAAAGTAAGAACAAACTTGTTCAGCATGATTGACAGCACCACAGGGAAGTAATGCTCATTTAAATAGTCACATGGTCATCCGCAGACACAAAAAATTAGAACCACCTTGCACAGCCCTGAGCCGGGTTGTTTAAAGCGGACAACTTTATCCAGTGGATAAATGGCTATCCAGCGGCTAAAATGTACTCCAACTAACACATTTTATTCGCTTGATAGCGACTTATTCATTGGATAAAGTTGCCGACTCTTTGAAGAACCGGGGCCTGGTAATTACGTCAATCCTGCGTTAAATCCAATTTGTGATAGCTTTGACATTTTTTTCCCTTTAACTAAGTAGTTATCTACATCAAGGAAACGATATACAATGTAAAACCTACGAACTGACAAAACTAGCGACGTTTTATCGCAAGGATGGAGTCGAATCATTTGCTATTCCTGATTTTTTTTTTTTTTTACATGTACAAACCTTGAAGCACGTTTTTCGAGGAATTGCATGAGATTTAATGGTGAACTACGACTGCTTAATTATCGTTTATCGGATTGCTTTATCAACAAATAAGGCCACGAAAGATGTCCCAACATAATCAAAAATTAAAGGAGTGCATAGATTTAAAGCCTGTTAAGTACAGTTTGTGCGTATCGCGAGAATACAAACACAAGAAACATACAGGCAAGGATAACACCCGTACAAATGCAGTTTAATTAACTAATGAACCTTTCTTCTTTATTTACTCCTGTGTGATTGCGTTGCCCGAGGGTTCAGGATAACAGTCGCAAGCGTCACCACAGCAAACACAAGCATGCACGAGTGGTTAAAGTTTAAAAGCACGGCGTCGGCGTAAGTCACGATTTGTTTCTATTTATCGCATACGTAAACATCGTTACGCTGATGCTTGTAATTTTGCTTTTGCCATCAACATCAACTTCAAAGACTGTAGACCCTGAAGCTACGCTTTAGTCTACATTTACATTGCTGATTAAGCAGCTTAGTAATGGTCTCCCATCACGCCAGGTGGTGTATAAGTAAGTTTCCCTTAGCATTAAGTCGCCTAAAATACTAATTTCGAAACAGCTGAAACACAAACCACAGTTCCATCAAATTATTACATTTTATTGAACTTCAACTCCATGTAAATAAAAACTTTAACGGTAGGATTTTTGGTAGCGCGAGCGAGCCCCAGGTCCACCGAATTTCTTGGCCTCTGCACGGCGAGGATCAGCGACCAAGAGGGAACGATCATACTGGACAAGAATATCACGGATCTCTTTCTTGGAAACCTCATCCACGACTGAAAAACAAAAATTCAAATGAAAGCTTTAATGATAATATATCTTTAATAAGGAAGCCTACGTCAAAAAGTGGTTTACAGAAGGGTCCTCAATTATTAAGACCTAAACTAAATTAAAGTAAGATCTATACTAAAATTAAAATAACTATCAATAGATAAGAATAATAAACTAAGAAAGGAGATCAAGTTAGATTAATAACCCACCGTAGCTGCATTTAAGCATGGCTTGTCCAAAGCCAAATTTTAATTCGTAGTTCTATTTCCAGTATATATTTAACAATTATTCCACGAGCGCGCGTTGGATATGAGATGATAGATAGCCAACGAGGCGCGTAGCGCCGAGTTGGCTATAATCATCTCATATCCAACAAGCGCAAGTGGAATACTTGTTTTATTAAAAACAACCGAGAAATATTGCTAGATCTTACTGATTTCGCTGTGCAAGAACGACCAGAAGGCAATTTAATGGTCGCCATTTCTCGGCCATGGTATAATTGCTAATATACCATGGCCGCTAAGCCAATCAAATCCCTCGAATTGCATTATACAATGATACAGTTTTTAATAATTAGCATTATTTGCTAAAATTCACGTAATATATACTGGAAATAGAACTACCGATTAAAATTTGGCTTTGGTCAGTCCACGCTTGAATGCAGCTATGGTGGGTGTCTCTCTCAGAGAAATGTCAATCATTACATCAGCAACAAAGTTTAGCGTAGTCCAATGTCCCCATCTTCTAGAAGCAAAATATCTATGGATATTAGGCTTAGATCTAGTATTACAATTATAAAAACTACTATTGAACGAACAATGAAACAAGAGAATAAAAGGGTTATTAACAGACTTGTGAGTACAAATAACGTGCTGCATGCTTTATAATTATAGTACTTCGCCGTTTTAAAGGCCTCCAGTGGAGCTTTAATTGATACTGTTCGTCACAACTTGAGACAGCGAAGATATCAATAACATTAATCTGCATAGGCCTACAGTTAAGGCAGCAAAAACAAAGAGTTCTACACATTTAAATAACACCAAAACAATGTTAACTTTGTAACAGATATCTTCCCTGTATAGCTTGTGAAGAAACAAGAGACCTGTGGTAAAGAAGCCTTAAGAATCTCTGAAATAAGAAACTATTATTTTTTCTCAGTGTGCGAGCAGGCAGAATTCTGTACATCATGCAGTCTGATTGGTACCAGCAGCGGGCAGAATTTTCTTGATCTTACCCTCAAACCCACTGAGGCAGATTTGTTGCAAGATCTGGGCCTTGTTTTCTTGCAGAAAAAAATGTAAAATGTTATTCCGTGGCCTTGGTCGGTGCATATTGGGGAAAACTGTGCCATCTTGGATAAGATGTAAGACCCCGGGCACATTTTTTCCCAATATGGACCTTCTGGCTGGTGAATAACATATATTTTGATAGTCTAGACTTGAAAATACTCACATTTCTGGTAGTAGGCTACCAAGGACTTGGCGATAGCTTGACGGATAGCTGAGGAAGAACAGACAAAAAATAACAATAATTTAACAGAACTGCGAAGGTTACCACCTCTTGGAGAAAACAAAACAAATGGCTTAGTACAAGAATTTGTTGGCAAAAACAAGAAAAAAAAATGATAAATTCACCCAGTGTTTATGCAGAGACTAGCTGCAAAAAAATGGGAACATTTGGTTCATGGTGACATGTGAGGGTGAGCAAAAGGAAAATTCAAAAATAAAAGAAAAGAAACTTTGAAAATCTGATTCTACAGACTGAAAGTCATGAAATAGCCTTTATAGCAGAGGGTCCCTGGATTGCAGATATAACAGTTATGTATTGTAATGTGGGTAGAAACAAACAAACAAAATACTAAAAGACTGCTGATTCTGCTAACAACAGGCCACGTCCTGGTTGCTTAAAGAGTGGTTATCTCTATCTAGAGGATGAATCACTATCCAGTGGATAAAATGTACTCCAACTAATACATGCTGGATAGTGACTTATCCTCTCTTTGAACGACCGGGGCCAGAACATTAGATGTGGGGCATATTACATAAAATTCAATGCAAGGCATAACTGCTAACAATAAATGTTCACACTAGACAAAATCACTATTTTAATCACTGATATTAACAGTAACACTCAACTTAAGTGCTTTAAAACCCACTCATGGTGTTTTTTGCCAATGCACACTCACCATAAATCCTGGAGACATGCCCACCACCCTTAACTCGGACACGAATGTCCACACCTTCAAACCGTTCCTTTCCAAGGAGAAGAATGGGTTCCTGAACCTGAGTGACAAAACAAAACGTATAAGCAATCAAGGAAACTACAATATGTTATTGTCATCAATTCTGTTGGGAATTATTACCACATTTTTACCTTCATCTGTTTCAATGGGGGTTTCAACGGTGAATTTTTTTGCATCCATGGAGGATCCAACATTGAACTGGGGGGTGGGGGAGACAGCTAACAAAGACGGAAAATATGCCATTCATAACGTTGCTAGACCATTGATACGAGACTCAGTCAAAGGGGATTACCATTGCAACCTTCTGAACAGAATTTGACAACAGAATCTGATCGCAGGAACCTTCTCGAGACCAACACAGGACTCCATAAAATGAGTTTGCTTTCAATGAGTTAAGTTAATCATCCACCTAATCATTCCTGAATTTCACTTCAAAGTGTCTGGAAAATTCCCACATAACCTCTGAAAGTATACTTTGTTCAACTTTGGTACATGTACATGTAGCTCTGAGGAACCTACAAAGTTACGCATACCGATAGCCTACGGATTACAAAACTGACATATTTACTAAGAAATGGATAAAGCGGTTACATGTAGTTTCTTTGTCGGTGGAGAGTAGAAATGAATGTTTGGTTTATCAACAGCAATCTGACAAGGGGCTAATGCTTAAAATACTAGCACTCAAATCTCTTTACAGTGGCCAATTTACCTTTAGTTATCAACTCTGTTGATAAACCAACCATTTGTGACATTACTAAGCTTATGTAACAGGATCATGGCTAAAATGACAGGAAACTGCAATCGTGGACAATTCTCGTTAAGAAATCTGAACGCGGCCTACCAAAAACAATTATTTCCTATTCCTCCCCTCGAATTTCTACAAGTTCCTTCTCCCTCCCCCCCTCCCCCTATACAATGTTGATTTGGGAAATGCTGATTGCCGTGAAACTGTTCGTGACCCACCAAACAACATTGAGTTGGGGGGAGGGGGGCGGGGAAAATATGGTTGTTCGATTGTTTACTTGTCAAAACGCTTGGAAGGGTACGTTTTCTTAACCGTTTTGTCCACGATTGTGTCAGCCAATGTTTTTCCATTTCCTCAGAACTCAAAAAGTTTGAACTTCCCGGGAGCCGTGGATAGACACACCGGTCGGTGTTCTCTAAGTTACGCGTACGTTAACGTCAGTGTTTTATTTAGCAGAGATGTAATAAGCCAAAAATTGATCATGCCGGTCGTGATATACACAACTCGCGTGTCGTTCTGGCCACTTGTTTTGCCATTGTTCAGTGAAATTAGTAACCACCAACACTATGGATCTTTTGAAAAGCTATGAAAGTGATGAATCTAGTTCAGAGGAGCCGGGTAAATCGTTATCCGTAGATTCTCTCCTTAGAAGTGACCTACGCAGTGTTTATTTGGTGACATATAGCCAGGCAGATATTACTAAATTTCCAACCCGGGAAAATTTCGCCTCAGCAGTTGTGTACGCATTTTCTCAATTGCAAGGCAAAGGGAGAGTTGTTCAGTGGTGTTGCTGTCGGGAGAAACATAAGAACGGTGGTGAACATTATCATCTCGCGCTGAAACTGGATCGTAATGAACGCTGGTTATCGGCGAAGGAATTTTTATTGAAGGAATTTGGGATTTCAGTTCACTTTTCCAACAAGCATCACAACTATTTCAGCGCGCACCAAAAACTCATTTTGCAACGGATATTTCCCTGACTGCTGATACTCCAATCTTCTGCACAGGAAAGCGTCCGCTCATGTATATTAAAAATGGCTTAGTAGATGAACGTGAAACGGAAATGATGAATGTGCGTTGGAGAATTTTTTATTTCAATTTTCAAATCCCGCGGGAGCAGCAAAGAGAAATCCCGCCATGTGCACGATGTTTTGTAAGCCGGCTTATTTGTGGCGAGCCCGACCTAGAATTCGGCATGTAACGATTAACTTGACAGTTTCAAGGCAATGGTGAAATAAAACAACGATTAACACAGGTTTTCAACGGTTAACACCGAATGCTCTTGAAAAGAATAGATAGTCATTTCTTTTAATACAAAACTGCTGTTAATCGTTGTTAATCGTTGAAAGTGCTAAATGTCTTCTTGTTAATCGTATGCAATTAAAGTATTTTGCGTTATTAAGAGTTGTATGTAAACAAACGGAAGAAAGGTAGATGTTACGGCAAGAAATGGACACATTTTCTCTTGTAGAATGTATTTGTTGACGTTTGTGACATGCCTGTCACGCACGCTGTACTATGTAACACAATAAAATACTAGCGTGACGTAATCTTCTGATTATTACTTGGTCAGAAAAGACTGTTTTCGTGTCCTGAGTTGCAAGAATAATAAATGTATATTGAATACAAGTATTAATACTTAGTGCGTTGTCCTTTTCCAGTAATAATGGCATCCATACGGCCACCCATAGTGTCTATAATCTTGTCGATTACCTCTGATGGAAAGTTGTACATTGTTCTAATTACACGTGATGAAAATTCATCGAATGTCTCACGCGTAATGTTTAATTCTACAGCCTGTTTTCTCAGCTTTTTTTAAACAAGATTAAAGAAATTCTCGATAGCATCTATGTCACGGCTGCGAGGCGGAATACATAATTGTTTTGCCCTTTTTATTTTAAGTACTCTTCTAACAAGAGCAGAATTCTGGTTCGGTGCGTTGAGTTGTACAAACATGCGAGAACCATTCTTGTCTGCTCTTGCAAACATAGAATCAAATTTTCCATTAACAAAAGAGGCAAATGAACGGCTGTCCAGATTATCATATGCATGACACTCAATTACTCCTTTACCGTAACTAATGGCCACCATTAATCTTAAAACGCGACCTCCACTCCCCTCTTTGCATCCTTTAGCTGTGCATCCCTGAATAAGCCCTTCGCACGCTCTCCTCCATACTCTCCCTTGTGGCGTTCTAGCTTGATCCGCCAGATTTCTTTTATAATATAAACTGACACCATCCAAATAGAAAGCAACCGTATTGCACCAAATATCCCGAGAGTGGTTATTTTTTATGTTCTTTGCAAAGTGAACACGTTGACGCATGTCATCCTCGGACATCAAGCCTTTTTTACGCGCCTGCAGGTAGTGGTAGCCTTCCTTGTGCAGAAAACGCCAAACGGTCCTGCTGCTTACTTCATTAGGCTTTAGACCAGCCCGCTCCTTAATCCTACTGGAAGAAAAATGTCCTTCCTCTTTTCGTAGCGCTCGCAAACAGCGAATAATTTTTCTCTGGTCACGCGCGCACAACTTGCTCGGAGGTCCTCCTGCGCGTATAAACGGGACCGGTCTGTTTCACGGATATGAACTCGTCTTGAATTCTGTATACCGATGCAAGTGAAATGTTGCATTGTTTCAGTATCTCTACGGCTGGTAATATCTTCTGCCGCGCCAAATATGCAATATACGCCTTTCTTTGCGAGTCAATGGCGCCCGTAAAAACCATTGTGTAACTGGCGAGGTGATGAGATAATGCATCTCTTTGCGTTACAAATTAATTACAACCATTATCTCCGCGAATTAGAAGCAATTAACGGCAATATTCCTGGACGTTAATTAGTACCCAATGTCCAATTACATATCACCCGACTGGGTTTCTGTGCAGGGTTAGATCTCTGTTTTTAAACAATTTGTCTGTTTTACAATCGTGGACAATTCTCGTTAAGAAATCTGAACGCGGCCTACCAAAAACAATTATTTCCTATTCCTCCCCTCGAATTTCTACAAGTTCCTTCTCCCTCCCCCCCTCCCCCTATACAATGTTGATTTGGGAAATGCTGATTGCCGTGAAACTGTTCGTGACCCACCAAACAACATTGAGTTGGGGGGAGGGGGGCGGGGAAAATATGGTTGTTCGATTGTTTACTTGTCAAAACGCTTGGAAGGGTACGTTTTCTTAACCGTTTTGTCCACGATTGTGTCCTTTTGAGACTGGCATGACAGCTAAATATACATGATTTCTGAGTTCTGATATAGTGCCTTCCTCTTGTTATTGCCAGGTCATAAACAATCAAAAAATGTCAATTTAAGTTGAAATTCTCGTCTGTCACACATTTTGCCGTCCTCTTTCCTCGGCATCCCTGTTATCTTTTCAGATACCAGCTGAGGATGGTGACATACCACTTTTAGTCATTTCCTTGTCATAATATTTTATAAGGTAAATATTAATTTTGTTAGATAATTCACTGCACTTTTCAATAACATGCAGACTCTGAAGTTCAATATTCAACCAACTGTTACCTTTTTACTGCCGGGACCTCTAAGAAAACAAAAACGTTTGGCTCATCGGAGTCAAAATGTTCCTGCACTTTTGGTGCATTTCAATCTACTTTGTCAGTTTCCGTATTTTTGCGGTCAATAAGTTGTTGGTGTAAGTTTGAATGACAGCAGTAAAACATACAAATTGTTAGTTGGGGTTGAAGTTCAGAGTCCGTATGTTATTGAAAGGTTCAGTAATTTAGTAATGTAACTAATTTAGTTAGTTGACAGTTTGATGGAAGAACATGTAATGTAAATAAACTGAAACAGTGTCTACATGAAGTTTACTAAACTTCTTCTACTATTTCTAAGTATGAATGGTAAACACCTTGTATCTCAGGGTAGACGGTTCCACTAAGTGCAAAGGGCATCCATTTATCTTGATTAGGCCATTTCCACGCTTGCAGAAGGCAACAGCTGTGGCTGTTTTCTGAAGGAAAAAAACACCACAAAACAAGTATAATTATTACTACATCTAAATACCACCAACGTCATCATACACTTGGAATTATTAATTTTCCACACAAAACAAAATACTGTACTCAATAAGAAGAAATTCACTTCACTTGTCCCCTGGCGCCAAGATGGTGCATAGGGCCTCAATAAGAAGAAGTTAGAGAATAAGAATTGATGAAAAAGCAAAAAAAAAAAAAAAAAAAAAAAAAAACTGCAAATGATTCAATCCATAGCCTAAGCTTAGGCCTGTGACACACAATCAAAACAACTAGAAAAAACTGCATTTGCAAGCAGATTTTTGTTGTATTTACACCAGAATAATTATTAAGGACAGGGATGAAGCTACTGAGATGAACTTAACCCAGTGTAAACTAATGGGCCACTTACTTATTATACAAAGGGAAGAAAGCTAAGTGCATGTACTCTAAAAGAGAAGATTTTTTCGGTGTGCTAAGATATTCTTTACATAAAAACGTTAACAATGTAATGAAACCGCTTGTGGGATATTCAGTGCATATCAGACTATAAAGCCTTTGCACAGAATGCCCTTAAAATGTAAGCTTGCATAAAATATTTTCACCTTTAAGGGTCGATTCTAGCATGAAAACACAGAATTTCGTTGTATTTCGCATTCACACGCAAGTAAATACGTCTGTTGTTGCTTGTTTCCATCAAATCTACTACATCTAATCTGTGCCACATGCGAAAACAACTCCAAATAACGTAGTCACAACCTAAACTTCAAATACAAATACAAACACATCAAATTCACCGCCGCCATTTTATCTTGTACGCACGTGTCCCAAACTCTACCATGGAAATCGCAGTATTTATACGTACCTTTCGTCCAAAAACTTGTACTGACTGACTCATCTTAAAACAAAGGACACATTGAAAAAAATCAGATGCGATTTTAATTATGCCAAATACAAGAAATAACGAAAAATTAAGGTCGGTTTTACTACCTTTCTATTCGGAACGAAGAGTTGAAGCAAGAGGGAGAAGGAAAGTGCGCATGCACCAATTAGGCACACGGCATGGAAACGAGGCTGATGTACGCAAAAGGAATAAGTATTGGAAGAATTATTGGAAGAACTCGTGGACGCGTGGAAAGTGGATTGTTTGCCTGGTTTGTTTCTTTTTTCCCCAATAATTTTTATTAAGCGATCATAAAGGTCACTTAGTTTAATTGGAAGCATTCTGTGGACCATGTTGGTTAGTCGAGATTACATCTGAGTAACAGTGGACTGCTGAATTGTGGAACTTGTTGCCTTCTTGCGCCAAAGCAACAAATTCACTCCCCATTTTCAAGACTATCTTAATTAGTATGAACTGGTCTAAGCTTGTATCCTATAGTCCTCCGAGATAGAGTGCATGGTGCTTGCGACATTACCTTATATTTTCTTACGATTGCTAATTTAATTACAATATATTATTGTTATTTACTTAAGATTGTTTATTTACTTATGATTGTAGCTTTTTGTTGTAGTAGTAGTAGGGGGTCAGATTGCAATAGGGACGCATGTTCTGTTTCTTCCCCCTAACAGAGCCTGTATTTTTATTGTATTTCTACTGTATAATATCCTTAGTGATGAATAAAATTTCATTAAATAAAATAACTAAATAAATAAATAAACAGTGGAAACTGGCTAGAAGGTGATGTCTGGCACTGGCAGCCATGTCAGTGGGGGTTGCTTAGCTTCCCATCCGAGGTAACACAACACCCCCCGAAAGCAACTATGCTACTGTTCCATCATCTTTTAGCTTTTTTTTTTTTTTGTTTGTTTGTTTCTCTTATTGTATAGATGGTTAAAGAATCATTAAAGCCTTGTGAGAAGCCTGGGAGTCACAAAGATCCTTAAATTTCTTCAGCATTTTTTTTTTTTTCATTTCTTTTCATTCTCTGTAATAACAAGATGGCTTAACCTTGTTTTTTTGGTAAATTTAATTTTCATAATTGTCATTAATTAATTCATTAATAATAATTATTAATGAATTATGAGTCGAGATTAAATATGAGATTAATCACAATTATTGTGATTAATCTCATATTTGACTTCAACAAACTATCAACAAGTCAGTTGACTTTGTTTTCCCTTCTCTAAAAAGTGGTGTTACAATAATTATTCTGCTTGTTTCTAACTGGTACTTGGACTCCATATAGTGGGCTACAAAGGGAATGTTTTATGCAGTGTAACTTATGTATTGTATTCCTAGTCTATTTCCTTGCAATTGTTTGGGGCCTCAAGACTTGATGGGTATAGCACTTTCTGTTGCTGCTGGGCATGCATGTCCCAAGCAACCTGAGAGATTGGCTGCACTTTAAAGAGCTCAACAACAGTTTGGGATTTTTCTGTGGTTTTAAAGTTTGGCCTTTCGTTGAGAGGAAGTGTCAAACGTTAAGAGCCATAGGTTGTCCCTTGCTTGTTGGACACAAATAGTGATGATGTAGAGAGCAGATTCATAGTAAAACAAGCAATGTTACTCTCCTGTGGGACACTTTTAATATACAAAACTAATTATGATAAAAACAAAATTTTGTTTGTTGTGCTATCAGTAGGCAGGAACTTGTTCTAATCTAACATGGCCCAGGTTATTCCCCAGTTGTCCTTGGCGTGGGGTGGCCACCCAGGGAGACACACATAGAGTTTGGTCCCAAGCCTCTGACATGGACACACATGGCCAAGGCTGAATTTTAAGTCAAAATCTGAAGACATTATTCTTTAAGTCAAATCCACAACACAAAATGCTTCTACCTTGATTTACTTTTTTTTAATTCCATTTTTTCTACTGTGCTTACAACCATAATTTGCAACTAACAACTAGACCTAATACATTACTTAGTTAACATTCTGCAATTTTTCTTCCACATTCTATTTTATGCAAACGAGGAGGAGAAGACCATGGCAGGCTCACTTCCAAAGTTATAAAAAGTTGCCGCCCAGGAATACTGAGAGTAGAAAACTGCAAAAAGAAAAACAGAATTAAGTAGTTAGTAATTAACACATAGGGTGAAAAACCCTTCACAAGCAATATATGGTAGTATTATTTTAATTACGATAATTAAGTTGGATATTAGAAGTCATACTGTCATTTATGAGACCTCCAAAGGCTAAACCCCAAAGGGGGTAGGGGGGGGGGAGGTTACTCCCACAAAAAGGAACAAGGATGTTCGCTATATATTTTAGGGGATTAGGTATCCTATTTAAAGGGGTAGCATACTTGCATCTCTTTAAGAATTGTAGCTGTCATACATAATTTGGAGTTGGAGCCTTATCAGGTATGAAATCTATAAAATTTCTTCACAGCCATGATTTGACGTTATTATAATATTACTGGGGTGGGGGCTCTAAATTTGTCTGTCTGTTCGAAATTGGTGTCTTAAGCGTCTTAATTTAAATTTTTCTAATGAGCATTCCCACCCCTTTCAGTTTGGAGTCTCCTCTCTTCCCTCCCTGGGACTAGGCTCCTTTTCTATTCCAAATATCTTAAGCAACAGAACATAAAACAATATACAGTGTATCATACTTACAAACATCACCCTGATTCAGTGTAAATTCAAACTTCTCGCACTCCTGGTCGCATTCCTCCACTGGCAGAAGAGTGACAGTTGTTGAGCCAGTCACTTGAGCCAACCACACATGGTCAAATGCACCACGTCCCTGGTTAAAGAAAGACATTATTTTAGGGGTCAGCTCAATATGAGGATTTGGTTTCTCCCTGTTAGCATGCACCCTGTTTGCACTTCTTCTTTACTGATTGTATGCAAATAAAGTAGTTATAAATAAATAAAATGATGACAGGAAATCTCTAGCTAATATTATTGCTGGTGTCAGGAAATGTGTTCTTCCTTAGCAGGACATGATGTCCTTTTAACTGGAAATATAACAATTAAAATAGTTGGAGATCCACATCTTGGAATCTTACTAAAGACACAATTATGCAGCATGTACATGATGTGCTAAAGGTCATGTGGTCATTTCTATATCATTGAGAACTTTTATGTATGTTACGTGAAATGGTCTTTTCCAATATGCATGAAGTACTGTAACATGAATTTTTATGTTTCTAAAAACAAAATGTGATTTGAGTTATTCTTGTACACAAACACCATGTCCTAGCAAATTTATTGTTGTAGGAATTTGTCTGACGTCTCAACCATACTCCTGACCCCATTCTAGACCAGTTGCTTGAGGTCCCTTTCTAAAAAGGTGGGCCGGTGAATTGCCATGTGACAGAACAAATGAGCCAACAAAAAGATCGAGTAAATGAACTTTGCTCAAGTCTTACTTATCCCATGTTTCTCTGTTAGGTCTCCGACTAAACTACAGCACTCAGGAAGACACTACCAGATGATATATTACACTGTACATACCAATAAAATAACATTATATGCCCCACTCTAAATTCTGGTATGTCTCCATCAGAAATCAAACAATGAATATTCCAATAACATAATGTATTTATCAGTCATAAGATAACAACAGCAGAGCTCATACCGACTCTGAAATCAATGCTCCTCCAGCAGCATGTTCCTCTATTGAATTGCCTGGTTGCAACAGATAAATGGACTTATCCAAAGCACCCTCGCTGTGAATACAGTATGGACGAGGAAACATGGATCGCAGCATCCGTAAACCCTTTCCATAGCAAACCTTCCTGTAAAATATAATGGAGAAAACCAAACTTGTTGAATGTGAATTTGAAAGCCATATACAATTCGAAAAACAGTTCAGGACAAATAACTACAAGCATGGGATATATTTTTTAATCCTTTCACAATTTTTTAATTATTTCACAAATGTGTCTTTCACTTCTTAAGAACTTCAAAATCTTAATTATTAAATTAATTGGTATCTTGAGAAAAGCATCTTAAATTAAAACCATTGAAATGAAAGGTACTAAATAGGACTTTCCTGTTGTACATTTTACAAGGCAATTGTAGCTTTTGGTCTGTGCTTTTGTGTCTGGTCCTGTTTTTGATACTGTATAATCTGGTTCTCCATTAAATCTTATTTTCAAATCTGGCAATCATGAAAGTTGCTGAGAAGTGCTTTACTGTGGCACTGTTTATAGTGCTGGATAAGGTAGTAGGTAAATATCTAAATTGCTGAAGGGTAAGGATAAGGCTATCGAGAGGTACTTTAAATGGTGCTGTTTCATCTTTTATGTTTTCAATTACTGAAATTCTAAATTTTGAACTTAGTGGTTCAGCCTCATTGAACAAGCTTGGGGATGGGCTGTTCCCAGCTTTAGGAAACTAACCATGCTATAATCTTTCCTTCTGGTGTGTAATGATCCCAACCCTCCAAAAATTCTGTCAGGTTTTTAACTGACTCATTCAAAGCACCATTGGTGAAGAACTCGCAGGCATCTTGCTCTAAATCTGCCTGATTGGCATGAAAAAGCTCCATGAACTTTTCAAAGCTGTGTTCTGCATCCCCATAGGCAGGCATGTCCGTAACCACCACAGGATACCCAGTGTCATAATACCGCTTCTTAAAGGCACTCTTGGTGAGATTTGCACTGGAATGCCTGGCAACTTTCTTTATCACTTGGCATAATGAACAGTCAGGCTTTTCTGAAAAGAAAACATTGAAAAGATATATACATACAGGAAGTTTACAATAATATTATATAATAATAATAATAATAATAATAATAATAATAATAATAAATAAATAATAATAGTATTATTATTATTACTTTTAGCTAGCACTGCACCTTTCTATCCAGACCAATATTATTTCACAATAAATTTAACATAAATCATACTCTATTTTAGACCTAAATGGCTCACAAATCTTACCCTCTGGGCACCACATACCTAGTATATATTATTACAGCACATATTGGGGAGCAATCTTACCCCAGAGTGGTTTTACCACTCAAGTTAAATGTAGATCAATGTCACAAATTAATAAAATATCAAGTTGACTAGACTGCAGATTATTGGTTTTATTCCCTCTCTTTCTTTATTCACTGTCCTTAACTTGAAGCTTCAAAATTTACATTTGGTAAGTCAGTATCAAGCAAACTGAAAAATGACGGGAGGAGAGCCTGAAAATAAGAAACACAGTAACCCACTATCAACCTGAAATTTATGATTGTGCAGGTACAAAATTAATAACTAAAGACAGTATTAACACTAAGCTGGATTATGAAGCAATCAATATTTTATCCAAGTTTGCTAGAAACATTATCCATGATACATGTACTTTTCTAACAAAAAAGTTATCAACTGGGGAACCTTACTCCCTGCTTAGTTTCAGCAACTGCTAAGGGACATAATTTTCTTATTAGTATCCTCGAACTACCGACATTATGACAAGGTTGTGTTCGATTGGCCATATTCCAGAGTAAGGGAAATACATGTAGCTGCAAGATTTCTTCTTTAATGCAAATCTGAGCAGACATTTCTGCAAACTTTCACTGATACATGGTATTTTAAGAGCCATTTTGTACTAATGTAACTCCAAAAATCTCTCATGAGGGATGTCTTGTCATCATTGTATGTATAAATTTCCTATTCTGGAATATTAGGGTTAATCAAACACACCCTTAGAGGTTAAAAATATTGTTTGAAAAAAATGTTCTTAAAATAAATCAAATATCTGGACTAAGAATAGCTTACTATGATGACCTTAATATTCAGTTCCAGAAAATATCCTTACTCTCCCCATGGAAGGTTTTTTGTTTTGCACTCCCAATCCCCTGGGAAATTCAAGTTGAGCTTCATGCTTTGCTTCTAAAATTTAGAATTGTAAGAGCCCCCTCTCCCTAGGAATTTCCTATGACCTTCCTATGGGTGGGCATGGATTTTTTTCTGGAACTGCACAATGTTATATAACTAAAGTTGTTTACCTGGAATAAACATTGGATTGTCTATCACGCATTCCCATGTACTGAACTTTGACATATCAAAGAACTGATGCATGGGCAGAGACACGAAACGAACCAAACGCTGCATTGGGTACTGCAAATCAGCGGTTGCTTGCCCAATATACAACGCTAATGTTGGACTTGCAGCACTTAATGCTGTCAGTACTGCATACAACAAGATTGGAAGCAAGATAATAAATCCTGTCACTTGTAAACATAAACTGAGCCAGCCACGTTTCTTGGTTTTGGTTTTGCCCTCATTCTCTGAAGTAGGGGAAGGTTTCTCTGCAAAAAAGCATTTCACAAGTTCTCAGTCTCCAAATGAGGTTGAGGGTTGATGGCTATAAAAAGAGACTACACTCTTTTTTTATATAAGAATATTGCCTTTCCAGTCCAGGCTGAATATTCTTATTTTTCTGTCGATGTTAAAATATTCTTGTGAAATGGTTTAGTTAAAAACATATAATTGTATTGTATTTACAGACAAAAAATTAGATTCTTTTCAAAACCTCAGCCTGATGTTTATTCTTAAAATATTCTTAAAATTTCGCAAATTTCCCCCTCGATATTCTTATAAAATAAATTCTTATAAAAAAAGGGTGTAGTCTTAAAATAGTCTCAGATTGGACACAAAAAGGTATTTCTTTGTCTCAAACACTGCTAATACAAAGCCAGATATAATACTTGGAGACCTTAGAACAACAGCGAGAAGTAGAAGTCTATTTGTTAGTAACTTGTTTCAAAGTTCTACAACTGATCGTTTGCATGTGACGTCATGGCGATCATGTTGGTGGACAGGAACAATAAGATTTTTGTCCTCTGGAAGTTAACTACCATTTTTATGCAAACGAGTGAGCAAATTTTCTTTTGTTTTGGCTACCAACATGGCAGCAATGCAAACCACCTATTATACTTGAAAAATTTTCATGAATATCTTTACATGTAAGGCATGATTCATCCAGAAATAACAATAGCAGTTGTACGTAAACCTTTACGTCAACATTAAAGTAAGCCAGCAATATTCAACTGAAGCTTCTACATATACGTGGTTAACATAAAGCTTATATTGTAAGCATACACGTAATTTGATTCAAGAAAATAGCATTCACTGAAAAGAGTTTTAAATTTGGATTATCTGATCTAGTCTTCCTTAGACCTTATAACACATTCATGTTATTATTCACGAAACCGCACTTCCAATGGAACAAATTTCGCATAAATGATAAATGAAGCCAAGAAAACCTTCCGATTGAAGAAAACAGGTTAGAAATACGTGTACACCAAACACCTTTAGCAAAACTAAAGAGATTTCCTTTCCTCTGTTTCAACAACCTTACCTCCCAGCGCGCGAAGAATGGCCTCATCGATTTCTTCTTTACTCAAACCCCAGCTTTCACCTTGTTTCCTCAGTTCCTCGACTTCTTTGCGCAAAAAGATTCCTGTAACATTGTCCATGATGAAAATTTTGACGTGTGCTTCAACAGCCTTTCAATCTCAACTGGATGACAATCGCGGAGTATTGTTGATTTTCATACTTTGTGTATATTGATTTTGAGACAATAGGATTTGCACTCTCTCAGGGATGGGGACGCAAAAGAAATTATCGTACACAAATTCATGAATCTTTTTGGAATAAAAAGCTTTCAAGGTTACATGGTTTAGTTTAAATTACATTTACTAGTGAAATTTACATTCAATATTTGCTAAGTCACAAACTACAATAGCCTTTCCACCTCAGAATTTTTTACTCTACCCCCTCCTCCCTACAGTGTACAGTGCTCCCAATATGAGACTTTCAGACGGAAAACCGCTGTCCTGACGCATGAAAGTGAGGTCCACCTCGCGGCTCGGCGAAGCCAAAAGCGCGGCTTCCAAGCACGACCGACCGCCACCGAGCACAGACTTCGAATTTTAGACGCTTTTTATTGTGCAAAACTACTTAATTATCTGTTTTCCTTCCCATTTGGCACTGCGTCTCAGTATGTCAGGTGTTGAAGAGCTGTACAAGCAGTTTGGAATCCTTGCAGATGCCAAAGAAAAAGCAGGAGAGGTGAGAACGTTTTCCAACATGGCGTCCTTTTTGCACCTTTCACGTGGACGTCAAAACGCGAATTTCTTGACATAATTACATTACAATTCAAACTTAACGGCTGCTATTTTTAAACTCTTGTTTTTACAGCACGAGAATGCTTTTTTGTTGATTCTGGCCGCTGTGAAGAGTTCACAAGCAGAGAAGAGGCTTGCCTCTCAATTCATCACGAGATTCTTCAAGTTCTTTCCAAAATTGCAAGAAAATGCCATTGACGCTATGTTGGATTTATGCGAGGACGAGGATAATATGGTAAAAGTCTAAGAGTGTAAAACCTTCTTATAATGTTTACACTCATCCTCGGTATACTTGTCTGGTATGAATATTTTAATAAGGCCACAACATTTCCAAGGTTTCAGTAATTGTTGCATTTCCTAGTCCCGGAGTTCCAGCGTACTGTTTGTTAGGACCCGCTCAGTGATCAAGCAAACTTGGTTGAACCTATCTGGAGCTGAAGCTGTTGTCAGCATGGCTCTGGGGGCTGCTTTAGGACACTTGAACTTCCATGCCATGTCAAGGCACAGCACCAGAGGAGGAATGTTCTTAACTAGAATATTTTTCCTGCAACCATAATTTTTTGCAGATGTTACAAGGATTCCATCATAAGCTTTATTTAAAAACCCGGTACTCCAAAAATCAGCAAAATTGCAAAGACAAATTCATTCATTAGAAATTCTCTTTCAGAGGGCCGTGGTAATAATAACCCTACACAAAGTAGAATCTTATCTCATCAAGCCTACAGAAATAAATGTTTTATGATAACAAAAGCTACTATTTGTCAAAATCAAATAATATTTTTGGAAGTGAAGACCTAAAAGGTAAGTGAGTTAATATTTTCTTTACTGCATGTGCTAGATCATTCCACAAAACATCCTCAGGATAACTAAAGATTGGTTAGCAGCCTCAGTCGACGGATTAGGGATAAATATGTTATTAGAGCTACATACCTCTTAAAGGGGCAGTGTCACCTATTTTTAGTGTCACTATAAAGGTGAAAAACGTATTTGTTTCAATAGAATCGTTAAAATAATGGTGAAGTTTTGTTTACAATAACACTACTAGTGCACAGAAAGTACCATTTATCATGTTTGGCTGCGGATGGCTTGGATGGAATTGGATTGCAACTTGAAAAAATTGGCCAACTTGTTCAAGTTCTTCCTGTGTATTTTAGAAAAGTCACTAAAAACTGATATAGTTTTATCGTGCGAGGAGAAAAACCTTAGTATTTTCTTCTCGTAGTTGACAGAGCGATTTCATGAAAAAAAAAACAGGTTCTTTGTCATAAAATTTGAGCAGTTTTGACCAAAATACGGCAAAATCGCTGTGACAGTGCCCCTTAACTCATTCTCTTCACAGCAAAAACAGGCGTATTTTGACCACATTCCTATTTTATTTAATATTTCGAAAACTATTTACAGGAGAGTAAAAAGTTATACATCATTTTAATCAGCAATGATGAGGCTTTACAGGGAAAAAAAGTTTGTCTCCAAAGGAGCTCACAATGTTTCACAAAAAAAATATAATTATCATAAATCAGCATCATTTATGCAAACAATTTTCACAAAATACATAAAATATGACCAAGAGGTCTGGTTGCAAAGAAAAGTAAAAAAAGAAAATGTTCCTTGATGTATTGGCTACAATTCCTCCAAATCTGGTGGAGAAAGAACAAAAACAAAATAAATTACAAATTTTTATTGATAACCATCTAATCAAATAAAAATCTACGTTTCCATAGCAACGGAATGCATTTTTAGACTTCAGCGTCACACACACGCTACATCGTATCTTATTACCCTGATGCCCAAAACGAAAATTCTAACCAAAATTACCGAGCTATTGACTCCCAAATGTTAACTCAGTGTAAAACTAAGATCTTCTGATGAAGAAAGCAAGAATTCAAGCGTAGCGAGCGGCTACAAATCATATTTTCCCGCAAATTCAAGAACATATGTTCTGTTGCGTGTGAACTGCGTGGCGTCGTATGTAAAAGTTTCGTGCTCGCTTACCTCTCATTTTCGCCTTCATCGGTGAGAAGCCGATCTAATTCACTTTCCTTATCACTTGACATGCCTTCTGGACCGCTATCTCCTTCGTAGTCAAAATCTGTGTCTTCTTCTGGGCTGATTTCCTCAACATACGCTCTGTTCGAAGACGACGCCATCACGCTTATAGTTAATTATGCAAATAAACATTCGGTACGCAAAATTTATTCAACTGATCGTGATAAAACTCGGCCAGTGATTGGATAATTTTGTAGACTTCCTATTTGCCAAATATGGCATCAACCGGATGTAACGCCAATTTTCTACGAATTTTCGCGCTATCGATCGTAGACGCTCGATAGATTACAGGGTGTGAAGGGAATGAGTTAAAGTTGTGTCAGTATACATTGGATGTTAATTTGAACAGTGTTTTGGGGTCCCTTAGGGTAAAGACCATTCCTAACTTTGTGCAAGTTTAGCTTATAAACCTGACAGGCTTTTCTGTACTTCTTTTCTGTATGTCTTATCAGATTCGACGACAAGCAATAAAAGGCCTACCAGATCTCTGTAAGGATACGCCAGAACATCTTCCGAGAATTGCTGATGTACTGACACAACTTCTGCAATCAGGTATTCTCTCTTTGTAATATCAAAAGGCTGTCTCTGTTATTGGGACCACTACATCTAGAAGATTGAAATTTGAATAATACATACTTGTCAGCACATGCCATGCTCAAAATTTCCTTCCCATATTTCTTTCTGTCTTCCTTGTGATGTTAGTCTTTATTTCTACACTAGAAATTTCATAGCTACTCACATGGTTTGTTGCTTTTCTCCTTCAGAGGATCCCGCTGAACTAACTATCGTCAAAAATGCACTCACGTCACTGTTTAAAATGGAGCCAAAAGGTATATCTTAAAATGTTCTTAAGGCAAGAATTTAAGCAGTGTTTATGGTGAAAACTTTTAATAATTACATGTATTGTTCTGAGAAATCTCTTGTTTGCAAGTTGACTTGTGTTGTTTCTTCACTCATTTTGTGATTTGACCAGGAACCATTGGAGGGCTATTTTCACAAATTCTCAGTGGCGAGGAAGTTTCCAGAGAAAGTGCTATCAAGTTTTTAAGCAGTGTTGTGGAAGAATATGGCAAGGCAGTGTTGCATCCCTCACATGAAACAGAGGAATACCTCGTTGAGGAGATTAAAAAGGTAATTATGAGATTTTATTTGTGACCCTATTTGGGAAAAGCAGGCTTAACGAAAATAGCGTTGAAGCGTTTTTTCGTTGTAATGCATTTTCAACGCATTGAAAATGCGTTGAAGAGCATTTCCATTGCGTTTTGAAACATTGGCAATGTTCTTCAACAGAACTAAAATGCGTTGCAAGTCCATTTTCAAATGATTTGAAAACATTGTCAATGCGTTTTCAAACATTGACAACGCGTTGAATAAAACAGCCGGTCGTTTGAAATCATTCATAGAACCAATGCTATTTGTTGTTATTAAATCTTTACATGAACCGTCTAGCACGTGCGCAAGCAACTCTAGCATGTACGTGTCGATTTGAATTTGAGCAGAAACATCAAATTCATGGAGTTTTCCTGTAATTTTGCAGAGAACGCAGCTAAGCGTAGCGAAACTATGGCTGCTGTTACTTAATACCTTTTTGGCTTCTGTTCTTACGGTGCTGAACGAAATTGTAGCGGTAAAAAGACTGCTACATGCGTGTGTTTCAAATGACATTCGATTTGAACAATCGACCGAGTCTCAAATTTCACTGCATTCAAATTAACCATTCCTTTGTGAAAAACTTTAATATTATTGTAGGTGTTATGCTTTATTGTTTATCGTTTTGACAAGAGATATTGTGTACGTGTATATACATTTACTGTGCAGTGTAGGATTTTCACAGCTTATCACAGTTTGCAGTTCATTGACTCCTTTAAAAAAACATGAATGAATGGATGTGTTTTCACGACGCCGGATATCTCGCTTAACATTCCTGAGGGTGTTTTGTTTACCGACTTCGTTAAGCGACTTAAAGTTGATGGGTGTTTTCACGAGTAAGATTATATTTCATTCTAGTAATTTGAGGAGATCACGCGCTCGAATAAATCAATTTGAATAATATGGCGGGAGATGCAGACGGCGCTCGCTAGTTCGTCCTTCTTCTCTCTGTGTTTATGCGCTTGCTTTATAACAGAGGGAACCGATTTCATCAAAGTTTGAGATTGCTATTAGTTAGAGCTAGGAGAAGAAGAGTAGAGGCGTATTTTTTGCAATTGCAGAGGAAGATATGCCGCAGAAGGAAAATTGCATGGGTTTTTTAGAGGCCGCAATTCTGGTTCGAACATATGGTTTTAAACCAGTACGCCGATAATATTTGGCGAGAACATTTTCGAATCTCTAGACATACGCTCCAATTCGTTTGCAATTCGGTTGGACCGCATCTCTTACGGCAAGATACAAACAGGCGTGTTCTTTTTACGATTTGACGAGCTTATCAGATAAATGACCGCAAGCTCCTTCTCATTGGCGGAAATTAATTGCCGAGTCGCTTAAGCTACCTGGTTTGGTGGCTTAAATTTAATGACAATTGCATTGAAGTTTGCCAACTCGCTTAATTTTATGCGAGTTGGAAAAGCAACTGTTTTCACGAGATTTCCGGTTGTCACTCGCTAAGCGACTTGAAAAATCGCTCGTGAAAACACACCCAATGGCACATGGATAACAAAGGAATGTCAACATCTCGCACGCGCGATCTGCTGATACTGAATAAATTTTGTTCTGCGGCCCTCCTAAAATTGCTTTTAGACTAGTGCAGATTAAACCCTTTTGCAGTCAAGTTATCAAAACGGTCAGTTCGCTAACCATTGCAATAAAACACCATAAAAATA
Source organism: Pavona decussata (assembly GCF_977016875.1). Lineage (NCBI taxonomy): Eukaryota > Metazoa > Cnidaria > Anthozoa > Scleractinia > Agariciidae > Pavona > Pavona decussata. Next base: position 458,300 of record NW_028145444.1, on the reverse strand, counting down.
AAAGGCGAAAAACGAGCCATAACATGTGGCACGAACTTGTCTGCCTCAGTGTCTGCTTCGTTATGTTTGTATAAAATCACCAGGGAAAATAAATAAATTTTCAGTAAACTGTTCGATTTCATTGGCTTTGAAAAAAAAAGCTTCAAAAAGTCTTTGAAATGCTTCAAGCTGTTCACGATTAGATGCAACCTATGGTATAGCAATTTTGATCGTTCTTAAATCATCATCCCAAGTCACGTACACCACGCATTCGACGAAGATTTATCAACGTAGCCTTGCCTCGTCGCTCTTGGTAAAAGATTGCATTTCAGGAAATGTCACTCCTATTTAGTATTAATTATTAAGTATTTATGATGATGCCTTCACTTGCTACTCATGACAGAAAAATTATTGAACTAATCAATGACAAGATTGCAGGCAAACCGTCAAACAAATCACGCCGTAACCAATATTTTCTTTTTCTGCGTGTTTATTTCTGGCGGATATCGGCTGTTGCTTTGCTAAAGTTTTAATGTAAGTCGCAGCAAATTGCTCTTTATTAATTAAACAAAATCAATTTCCCTCAGATGCAGAATTTTGATGTTCAATTGAATTTGGTGATTGTGAACAAAGCGCTGTTGGTTGTGTTGACAATGTGTTTAGCTTTGTTACAACGGGGCGCCGAACGTTCTTTGTTTTCAACGTTTTGTGCAGCATTTGGATCAAACGTTAGAAAAAGTTGCCAACACGTTGAGAAACATTTTCATCCATTCTTAAGCATTTGTCTAACATTGTCAACGTTTTTACAATGGACGGAATAACATTACAAATGCGTTGAGAACCATTATCAACGTGTTGTAATGCATTATCAACGCATTTAAAATTCATTGAAAATGCATTAAAACGCTATTTTCGTTAAGCCCGGTTTTCCCAAATAGGGTCACATTTTGTACCACTCCAAACTAAGCTACATTGTACCTTGTCATGTTGCTTCTTGGGAGACAAAACATGCAATTTCAATCACTAAAGCAACAATTTTGGCATAAATTTGCCTAAGTTGTGGGGAAGCTATTACTTTTTTCAAACAGCGGTTAGTTTCTTAAAGAAACTGTAGTGCTGCAATGGTGAGGGATTGGAAATTAATATTTAGTTTTAACAACAGAGTTGATAAGGTAATTTGGCCAATGTAAAGAGATTTGAGTGATTAGAGTGCTGATGTTTTGAGTGTTAGCACTTCATCATAGCGAATCCAGTTTGCTCGATGTGCTCTGACAAAGGGCTAACTTTATGGTGGCCAAATTACCGTATCAATTCTGTTGATAAAAGCAAATATATATTTTATATATTTTTTGAGAGGGTTTGCAACCAAAAAGTTTATTTTTTGTTCATGGTTATGCAATCATATTGTCTTCCAAAGCACAAAATAAAACAACTATTGATAATCTACTCAACTGTACAATGAAGCAATACTCAGTGGTGGTATAACTGAATGGGGTTGTTTGTCATTTCCATAAATTTTTATGCATTCCTAAACAAAATAATTTCAATAGATGGTGGACGTAAACTTTACCATTTTGTTCTTGTTGATTTGGTTGAGTTGATTTTTGCCATGAAATAACAGGTGTTTTAACAGGTGTTTCAGTAAGTTTGGTTGTAGTTGGCCACCAGTGATACTATAGGTGGGTGTGGATTCCCCCCTCGAGGATCTGGAGGGAATGCTCCCCAAGAATATGTGAAATCTGAGAGTTCAGAAATACAATTTTTAGCATTCCAGGCAAAACATTGAGTGATGTTATGTATGCTCATATATGTAAGAATGGTTCACAATCTTTGTTGCATTAATAATGTTGCCAAAGTTTTGTTTCTTTTTTATGTCCTATACTTAGTAAGTACTAGTGGCAGTGAGAGGTAGTGTAGGCTGCGGTACACTTCTGCTAGCTGGCTTCTAATGGAAAAACCTACATAGGTGTTAAATAAATACTGGATATTTGGCTGATACCCTGGTTTCTGGCACATTTTACAATGTTTTGTGTATTATGTTAAAACTTAGCTTAGGCCTGTACATTTTGCAATTGCACTTACGTGTACATGTACAGTGCATTGCATAATGACTACACCTGTTGTATGCTTTCTTGTAAATTACTCAATCATGTTCTTTATCTAGGCTTATGGCAAGTGGTGTTTTTCTTTCCACAAGGCTGTGATTGGTGATGAGAATCTCTCGGCTAATAAAATGAAAGGCGCAGTGTACACTTGTACCATGCTGTCCTGTTCATGGTGTTTAAACCCTTTTTACATCTGAGGTCACAGCCTTGCCTTGCAATGTTCAACATATTTTTAGTAGTAGTAGTAGTTTATTCCCCATTTTATCAACTAAGATGACGTGTCCCATTCATTCAACACTGAGCTAGTTTCCTATGCAGGGTTGCAGTAACAAGGCTGCTACCTAAATTTTTTGCAGCAGCACTTAACACATCTCTTGTTGGGCTCCTAACTCCTTGGGCTTTGGCCTTGTTGGCTCCTTGAAATTTTCTTAGGCAACAGCTTTGAGTAATTAAAGAACCTCAAATGTCACCTATTTTTAGCATCACTTTGATTAGCCAAAAAACATATTTGCATAGATGGAAATGTTAAAATAATGTTTCAGTTTTGTTAACAATAACCCTACTAATGCACAGAAACTAGTATTAATTATCTTTCACTGCAGATGGCTAGGATGGAAATGGATTGCAGCTTGAAAAAATTGTGAATTTCTTCAAGTTTGTCCAGTGTTTTTTTGGAGAAATCACCAAAAACCTTTTAATCACTTAATATTTGTCTCCTGGTGCACTAAGAGCAACTTCGTATCAGAGAAAAGGTTCTTTATGAAATATTTGCATAGTCTTGACTAAAATACAGCTAAATCTCCGTGACAGTGCCCCCTTTAAGACGGTGCCTACAAATACAGAGGTATTTTACGCAGTTTATTACTATGCGGGGAAAGCAGATCTTAGCAAGGGTTATTGGAATGCCAAAAGAAAATTGGGGGTAACAACACATTTTGTTTTAGAGATAATTAAAGATGAATAAATTATTCTAACAAGTGCCAAAATACCAACCAATGTATGGCATTTTTTAATCAAATTGAAGCTTTATTATCTCTGAAAGATGTATGGTTACCCCAATTTTCTTTTTAAATACCAAGAGGACTTGCTAAGTTCTGCTTTCTCCGCATAGTTTTAAACCGTGCAAAAATATCCCTGTATTAGTAAGCACCACCCATGCCATAGGAAAACTGAATATCTCGAGATGCGCAGAATGTATGGACAATAATAAAAGTAGGCACATCCTTAAGTGTCTGTTTATCAAAGTAATGTTGTTGTGTTCCCAAGCTGTTGATGTTTTGTTGTAGGCCATGGCAGATGTCACTGGGGAAGAGTTTCGCACCTTTATGGCCATCCTCTCCTCTCTAAAAGTAATGGCTACTGCCCATCAGGAACTTGCAGACATTGTAGCAGAACAAGCTGAACTAAACCAGCCTTTCCAGGTATATTTTTTTATCACTGGAAACTAAATACATTTAACTTCAGTTGATGATTTTAAAAGATAACATGTTGTCGCTGAAAGGTCATGTTTTATATCGCTACCGTTTTATCTAAAAAGATTTTAAAAGAGAAAATAGTTTTGCAATATTTTGATATTTTGTGTGACACACTGTTCTGATTTGTCAGTGACTCTTTTTGCCGTGGCATTTTTTCTGTTGACTTTTACAGCCCACTGATGCTGATGTAGTGGAGAGATTCCTTTCTTGTGCAAGACAAGCAATTCCATACTTTGTGGTAAGATTATACACCCTAAGCATTGATCAGACAACTTTTAAAGGCAGGCAGTCAGCGATGAATTTCCAGGGATCAATAGAGGTGGATCTGTCCAAAGTTTTAAAACCATTCAAATGATCAGGTCACACAGTCATTCTTCTCAGTTTTTGGCCTGAGACTACTGTCTTGTTTTGAACAGTGGCTGATTGCTGTTACTTTACAATTTAGCATGTTTATTTATGGTGAAAAAGTGACCTTATCTGTTGGATTTTACTGTGTCAAAGATTACGAGACTGTTGTTCGTTGAACAAGCCATGAAAATATGTAAAGAATTTTGTCTGCTCTCTCATTGATGACAATGAGAGTAAGGACAGTAGGGAGAAAAACTGGGCAACTTGAGAGCAAAAAAAAAACAAAACAAGAAAAACCGACCAGAAACTCCTCAGAAATCTGCTACGCTCCCCCACACTTAAACACGCTACCACAGTGCGGTGCTCTGCACATGCGCTAACCTCCAAGAACTGCTGACTGTCCGATGAATGCCAGCTTTTCTTTGTTGTTTACTTAGTTAAATTGCATTTAACTGCATGAAACTTTGTTCAACTGTCAGTGGAATGGGATTCAGCTATCTTTAGCTGCAGCAACTTGTGGTCTCCCCAAGGGAATAGGAAAACTTTATAGGAGAAAGTAGATTTTGATCTTGTTTTGTTTGGTTTCATGGCAGAAAGGAGCATCAGCGCAAACTTTTTTTACCTACCTTGTGGAGAGTGTTCTTCCAAAGTTAAATGAGTTGGTTGCTTCAGACGGAGATGATATCAAGCTTGAGATGTTGAAATTGTGTGCAGAAATGTCACCTCATGGTCTGACAGATGACAATATAAATGCAGCCATTGAACCCATCTACAACTTGTTGCTGGTGAGATTTATGGCATTTTGAACAAACCCATCATTCAGCCTGTAGCCAAGTCCAAAAACAATTAAGTTATGTGTCATGCACAATGACCTTCCAGTGCTCAGTTTTAGAGCAAAGTACAACCTGTACCCAAACCTACATGTATTTATGGAGAAATGTAAGAATTCAAAATGTCTTGGATAGAACAAAAGCTGTACCCACTATGAGACCCCACAGTGTAAGTGCAAAGTGACTGAGGTTTATACTTAAGGTTTATATATACTTGAATTATCTTCACTGACCATTCTACTTTATGGAAAGACTTTGCTAGCCTTTGCAATTCCCAACTGAACACATGAATGCACATGACAAGTGCTGTACAGTGTAGATATTGTATCAATCATTTTTAGGTCAGTCTCACCCCTGTAGAAACAACGTAAAACATTTTACAATTCTCCACCAGGGGCCCAAGACTTGGAATTCCCTACCTTACGACCTTATATTTATCAGTTCACCTAATATTACCATTGTCAAGCAATCTCTCAAACAATACCTTATCGTTCAACGAGCTGAATATTTTAATATAAACTTGCCCACTAAATCCATGCTTTAACTTGAAACGTGTTATGAATGATGAGGAAGCCTAATTTCATAAGATTCTGTAGTTTCTTAAGGCTTCCTTGCCAATTTAACTCAGGTAAGAGCTATGTACTTTGTCTGTATTACTCTTTCCTGTAACTTGTCCTTGGCAATCAAATAAAGAGATAAATAAATCCTAACTTCATTGTGTTTTTCTTCTCAGGAATACATGCCTCTGCCACCAGGAGAGGAAGAAGAGAAAAGTTCTGAAGAAAATGCTGAACCAAAACTTCAGTTTTCCTATGTAGAATGTCTTATTTTTGCATTTCACCAACTTGCTAAAAAGGTAATCAATGTGTATGGCACTCTGCCTATTTTCATAACCGATGTTTTCCCTGTAGATAGGTGGTTTTTATTAGTTTTGTTGTTGATGTCTACTACTGGAAAATTTGCATGATCCATTAATGATAATAATCTAACATAACCGAAAGTATACCAATACGTTACCAATACTTGTTCAACACTTGGTAAGTATGTTGGCAGAGTCTCGGACGATACTGGGATAATCTACTTGTTAAATAGAGGTGAGTACATTGACGTAGACAAGGCAAATGAAACTTGCAAATTCATTTTAAAGCCACTAGCCACTACCTATGTTACAGTACCATCACAATGATACATCATCAATAGATCACTGATAGATAACCAGTAGGCCACTGATAGATCATCAACACTATCAGCTGATACATCAATGCTAAAAAGTAAGAAATCAACCAAGTAGCGGTTGAGTCTCGATAGAGTAACGACTGACATATATTTGTGGTAATCCCGCAATGCCACACTCTAGACAAAACCCTTTATATGCATGAGTGTCCACTTAGGAGAGATGTCAGCCTATGGGATATATGACCCTTAACTGCATACTTGTGAACAGTTTGTTCTTGAGCTATTGGAAACTGTTATTTTCACATTATTTTTCCAGTCACACTATTCTGTATTTTCCTCGCAAAGAATAACACAAAAACAAACCCAACTTGCAAGTCAAAAACACCAGAAAACTAATGTTATTTATATTGAAGTGTACTTATTATTTTAATTTTCAGAAGCCAGAATTTTTGACTGATACAACTGCAGCGGAGCGTCTAAAGGATTTCCGACTTAGGTACAGAATTATTTGTAAGCAAAGTTGTAGCAGGTTTTTATTGCTCAAACCACCTGTCATGACCCTTACTTGAGTGATTATAGTATTCTACCATACAGGTATTTCACTCAAGTTTGTGACTTCCTGTAAAAATGATGTGTTTGTGATTTCAACTTTGCCTAGTAGCTACAGTTGTACATGCATCTTGTTTGTAGGCTGCCATCAGTTTTGTTTCTTGTTTACTATGGTTGTTATTTATATTTTACTTCAGGCTTCAGTACTTTGCTCAAGGTTGTCAAGTGTACATAAAACAGCTGAGGTTGTCGCTCCAAGGCAAGACAGGTCCTGCCCTTCAAGAAGACGAGAATAAAATTAAAATTGTAGCCCTTAGGACAACATCTAATATCAATGCTCTGATTAAGGTACATAAATTATGATGCAGTGTAAGGTGCTACAAGTTAAAGTTCTTTGTTTAAGTACAATCGGCACTCTTAATCCCCACGGAATCAACAAATATTAAATTCCTTTGACTAATTTATTCTTGTTTTCCACATTACATTGCTCTCACTAATAGCGTAGCTCCACCGCTCACTATTATAAACCACATACAACCCACAATTGCCTGATGCGCTCTGACGAAGGGTTTACACTTGAAACATCATCTCTCAAATCTCTTCATGGTGTCCAAACTGCCATATTAACTCTGTTTCAGATAAAACCAAAAATTCATAAGTACTTTTCAGACTTACTCACACCTTAAGAGTACGTCTCATATAAATTCTGTAATATTCATCATTTGTTCGTTTTGGAGGATTCTTTTCATTGTTTAAAAGCAAGAGACAACTGCAGAAGGGGACCCCACTCCTTCTTCAACCACCATCCCTCCCCCCCACCTGCCACAGAAAAAGCGAAAAAAGGAATTTGTTCAGAGAAACCATATAAACTTTATGACAAAGACATGTCTATTTTGCTGTCAAACTAAGAAAATTATGAACACTAAGAATAAATTATTATTTCTTAAATGTTTATTGGTCTGTGATCAATCAGAGGCAAAATTAAACCACAAGAAAAAAACAGAAAAATAATTCCTGTTACAACTTGCGGGTTGTGTTTTGTTTTTTGTTTTTTTGTTTGTTTTTTTCCATTTTGCGCCTGAGTGGTTTTATTTCCTAATGTAACAAACTTCCAGAAATATTTCTAGTACAGTGTTCACGGTTTTCTTAGTGTCATAGTAAAATGAATTGATTATTAGCAAATTCTTGTAGCAGCACAATTTATAATTAGCACTTCCTTAGTACCTGCTTTATATAATAAAACATGATAAAAGTCACAAATTTGTAAACATCCTTGAACTGATTATGGATACTGAAGTATCCGAAACATGTTGTCCAAACTGAAACATTGTGTTCTTTTTGAAATGTTTAAATTAATTATGACATGTTAGGCTTTCAACAATGTTCTCCACAGGATCATGGGGTTATGGGGTTTGTTTCATGTGGTGTCTTTCTAATTTTTGCACTTGTTTGGTGCACATCTCTTGGTCTTTTTCAGGACTTGTTTCACAATCCACCCTCTTTTAAGAGTTCTATCACGTTGTCATGGAAGCCTCCGGTAAGATCAATTTTTTAACACAATATTCAAATCACCTCAATAGTCACCCCTAATACAGTGCACTTGGAAAAGGAACTTTAGTTACATAAGTTTTGTTTTGAAATTTTGTAGGCAAAGACCCCATCATCCACATCTGTATCAACAAAAGAGGAAAAAAACACACTTGTTGATGAGAAGTAAGTTTGTTGAGTTTGTGTGTGAATAAAATAGCAAAGGTAGCTTTCATCCACACAACCAGACACCCCCCAACTTACCAGATGAAGGAGCTATGTTGGAGGTAAATCAATCAAGCAGTCAGTCAGTCGGTCAGTCAGTCAATCATTTTATCAATCAATCAATCAATCAATCAGTAAATTAGTCAGGCAATCAATCAATCAATCAATCAGTCAGTGAGTCAATCAAGCAATCAATCAGTCAGTCAATCAAGCAATCAATCAAACAATCAGTCAGTCAGTCATTCAATCATTTTGTCAATCAATCAGTAAATTAGTCAGGCAATCAATCAGTCAGTAAGTGAATCAATCAGTCAGTCAGTCAATCAAGCAATCAATCAACCAATCAGTTAGTCAGTCAGTCAGTCAGTCAGTCAGTCAGTCAGTCAGTCAGTCAGTCAGTCAATCAATCATTCAGTCAGTCAATCAACCAACCAATCAATATCATTTATTTATACACAGCATATAAATTAACAGCAGCTTACAGAATTGACGTGGACCTGTACCTAAGTAATTAAAGCTATTTACATTGTAAAAAGTAAGAACAATATAATAATAAACTAATACTAATAATTGTTGTCAATCATTAATAAATTAACTCATTTCTGCTCCGTCAGTTTAAGTAAGGTTAAAAAGAAACATTGTTCTTGAAAGTGTTTCTTGACTAGCCTCTCTTAAAACTGCTGTTGTCACTGTTTAAAAGTAATTTGCCTAATAAAATAATTTACAAGACAAAGGTACGCCTGCTAAAGGCAACGGGTTTTCCTATCATTTTTTTTTGAGGTTGCTAGAGTGCAAGTTTGTTGCCACCCATTTATGTTCAAAGAAATACGCTACTAAAAGCAGCGTTTTTGGCAAATGCCATTATCAGAGTTAAAACAGAAACGCTATCTCCATCAAACTTAAGTGGCAATTATCATTTTTAATTCTGAAGAGAAAACCGCTCAATTAGGTTACTGCTAACATCGCAAAAGAGCCACACAATCTAAAATAAACTCTCTGAAGCACCCTTAGCTTCTCCTTAACACAATTTTCAAAGTCAAAATTATCTAAATGCAGTTGTACCGCTCATACATACACACATACCGACTTCCCAAAAAGCAAGGAAAAACCACAACAGTGATAAGCAGAATATCGTTAATATATTACCACTGGATCAATCAGGTTGTGTTTGAGTTAATTGAAACATGCAGCGCTTTTCAGCCACAATACAAATTTAAAGATGACAAAAAGGAAAGAGTCAAAAATTCGAATAAAAATATTTGAGATAATTTAAAATAAATGCAATGTGCTTAAGAAGTCAATGTAAAAGCTATATATGAGTTATTCAAAATCATGTTCTCAAAGTATCATTACTAGCCAATGGCAAGACTATATTGACAAATAATCAAATATGATTGGATAATACCGTTGAAGAGCAATTTTATCCCAACAACCAATGACTCGCAAACAACGGTGATTGGCAAAGCAACTAGTCACATCATCTGCCGAATTCGACCGAAATTTCCGTGCTCCGTAACGTTCTGGTTAAACCAAACACAACCTGTTTGATTCAGTGTATACGCTATCGTGCTTGCAAAAAGAATTTAATATTTCCGTTTTCATTCATCCGGTCAGGCATTCATAGGATAAGCAACAAGTTTCAATTTTTAGACTGATGATTGCACCAAACGTTTCAATAAAATTATGGTTGCCATACCTTATGAACGAGTTCTCGACACTTTTTAGACGTTTTCGTTCTCGGAATTGGAAGAGTTCTTGGAAGATAGCGATCCGGAAGAAGAATCGATGATTTCTTGACTATCTCTGAAAGTTCCATTGCACATTGTTTCTGTCATTTTCCTGCGGATGTCTGTCAGTCTTTCCTGAAAAGGCTGCTTCTCCAAATTGAAATTCAGTTTTTCGACGATTTCCAACCCCTCTTGCGCAATTTTTTCAGCCTCGGGGAATTTTTCGATGCGGTAGTACAAATCCACTGTTGCTTTCATTTGTTGGATCTTCGCTCCTTTCGACACTACCATCTTGCTGTAATCTTCATTTTGCAAGGTATCCAGACTTTCCCCGGCTTCTACGAGGCTGCTTTTGTCGATTAATTCGTTCCTTGATGCACTTGTCTCACACTGAAGATTTATGTTAGCCTTTTTGGCAATGGCAAAGTGCAGTTTACCAACATATACTTGCTTGGGATCCAGTCGAACACATACATCGACACATTGCTGCATAAGCTCTTTGGCTTCACTCATGGCAGGCTCTTTCTTCGAGCCAATAGCAGCAAAATCTCGTTTGTAGCATCCTCCCTCGTACAGCAGGATCGCGACAGGAAGACAAGATGATGGGAAGCCAGACACATATTTGCTTGCAAGCTGCAAGCACTTCTCCGTCTTGCCAAGCATAATTTTCTTTCTTCGGTAGAGCCCAGCGAAGTAGCAGTTACGCAGCACTTCAAGAAGTCGCCGAACCGAGCCACTTATCTGTGCAATGTCCTTCACCGCGTCGTTTAACATGTCCTCTGACGGTTCCAGCTCTTTCTGATAATTCAGCGCCACGCTTTTCTCGAGTAAAATTATGCTTTTCAGGATCGGGTCACCGGGGGCTTGGTCCAAAAGTTGTTGGGTAGCACGATAAAACTCATCCCATCGGCCATTATCGCGTAAAGGGTGCAACACCAAACTGCAAGAGTGGAATTTCTGAAGCCCTCGATAAAAACTGTCCGAGCCATCAACTTCAAGGGCAAGCTCGTTCAGCGTCGTGTCTCGTGTGCCCTCATCCAATGCAGCTGAACTTTCGGTGGAGCACCGCGAATCACGTCGCTGTCTCTTCATCCGTTTGTGGTCGTTCTTTTTCTTCCTAATATATTCGCTCACTTCATGAACATGCTTATCATCCTTTCTTTTTCCCCGTTTATAATTCTGGCGATGTTGCTGCTTGTTCACGTTCGGAGTCGACTCCCATGTCGCCGCCACACCGTCGTCATTTGTTGAAGATCTTTCGCACAAACATTGAGCGCAATGATCGTGACTTTGTTGTGTTTCATCGTCCAGTCGTGTTGCCTCGCTCAAAACAACAACAAATGTGGTACTCGCTGCAGATTCGTTCTGGTTCACAACGTGGTTGTCTCCAACGATCACCGTCCCAGAGTTGTTCGACACATTCACAACATACTGATATGAACAACCCGCTGTTGTTGGCAAGCCTTCCGTGATGTTGTTTGTTCCACTCTGGTTTGCCATTTTCGCAGGATTTACGCACTTGCTTGCTTACGGCTTCGTAGAAAAAAGAAAGCCTTCAGCAACTCCAGGGAAAATGAAGAATAGGGCTGACTGTAACGCTGTTTGTCGCTTCTTTCTTCGCAGGAGCTGACTCGGATATATTTTGGCGTTTTTGTCTTCAGCTTGTTGCACACAAATGTCGAACGTTGTGTTTCGTGTCGTAATAATATTGAAAATGAAAATGAAACCAAAACACAGACATCACGTGACGGAAGAAGGCAGTTGTTGAGTGACATGTCTTCTGGGTTTTCTTATTTTATTTTTTTGTTTTGTTTTTTGTTTTTGTTTTTTTTTTTTTTGTTTTACTGATAAAGAATATAGGAATCCTGTTTTTTGATACACGTCGCATGTAAAAATGAAATGTCGTGACCAAAACCCGCATATAGCGTGACATAAGCTAAACGCCGGCCATGCGTGACTATTGTGATTTCCTCTCACCTTCCTTCCGCTTATTTGACGGGGTTGTAGTACTATCACATCTGCAGTGCTCGTATCTTTACTTGATCTTAGGCTTATTCATTTTCGCCTCCGATGGTTTTCTATGTTCATTAACCGTTATTTTGAGCTTGTTTGGTTTGAATACTGCAGTATTTACCGAATCGTGTGGTACAAATAATCACCACCTAAGTTGCCAAGTGGGAGACCGCGGGTTCGAACCCTGACCAGGGCGCAGGTGTTGAAAGCCCGATCAAGCTAATCCTGGATTAACCAGGGGCAGCTTTGTAATAACAGCCGAATTCAATGGGATTTGCCGAGTTCTGGGAAACAGGTAGAACAAATAGCTCTAAACAATTTATTTGTACATTCCACAAACGAATGAAACTCTTGAAGATTGTTCCTTCAAGGAAACTTGTTTAATGATGTATGAAGATATGGCTTGTGTTTTGTACATTTTCTCTTTTGCTCGAAATGTTGTTACAGCAAACGGTCAAAGACCATTTCCGCTTTTTTTTTTCTGTCACGTGACTTATGGATCATTACGTCAACATTGTTTTGAAAGCAGTGAAGAATTACGAGCAAGAAGATTTTGTTGTTTTTGTTTTTAACCCCTCTAGTTAGTTCTGCGCAGAGTTTTGATGTTGGTGATAGACGTGGTCTTTCCGACGACTCCTTGAAAGTTAGTTTCCCCGGAGTATGGCAAATCTAACGCGTGAAAACGAAAACACATCTTTAAATGAACGTGTCCCAGCCACATCGCCGAGCGACTTGCTTTCCTCGCCTTCCTCCAGGTCGGAGTTTGTTGTGAATATAAAAGACAATTCTGGGACAGTGGTAGTTGGAGACAACAATGTAATAAATGTGTCTTCTCCTGCGCCAAGCAGCACCACTGGGCTTGCATCCTGTAACAAGAACCCAGCAAAAGGAAGCACTCCCACTGTTTACTTGGAATCCATATTGAAGTATTTCGCAGTCCGGAAGAGTCGTCATAAGCCACATCATCGTCAATACGTTTGCGAAAAAAGGAAGTTTTGCCCTGGGACAGCGACTGAAAATCCAAGGAATAAACAAAGTAAGCGGAAGCGGATTAAAAGACAGCGATGCAACTCAGCACATTCCACTTCAAGCTCGGGTGACGATTGGAGAGACCCAACTCTAAACGAACGGCCTTTGGAGAATAACAGTTCCAACTTTCAGCGAGCACTGGAGGTTTACCACAGTTGTATAACTCCATTACATCCACTGTTGTATAATGGCAGATGGGCTGAGTTTGAAAACCGTGCTCAAGAACTATTGCATTTAAAAACCGACGGTGATGTTGCTCGTGAAATCATCATTTTGCTGGAGAAAAGTGTCGTGTTGAGTTTAAAGAGAGATTTGCAGCAATCGGAAGACACGGTATATCGTGCGGTGGAGAAGATTGAACAGAGTAGCGGTCCAATTCGACTTCTGCTCGAAGTTCTGTCAAATTGTTACCTCGCCACGCTGTACCGAAGAAGGAAATTGCTTGGAAAGACAGAGAAGTGCTTGAAGACCGCTCGGAAGATTGCGTCTGGCTTCCCTCCTTGCCTACCTGTTGTGTTCTTGCTCTACGAAGAAGGAAGTTTATACAAAGAGACTACTTCGTTGTTGCTGGGTTCGAGACCTAAGGACCCCGCTGCAGTGGAAGCCAAGAAGCTGTTTCAGAGTTGCATTGATTTGTGTCTTTATTTAGATCGTAACCAAATATATGTGCGCAAGCAACATCTCGCGGTATCCAAACTGGCCAGCATCAGTTTTCATTGCGAGACAAGTTTATCCAGAAGCAACAGCGTTAGCCAGAAGATGGTCGAGGAAGGTCGAAAAAGTCTGGAAACTCTTCAAACTGAACATTATAGCAGCAAAGAAACAAGAGGAACAAAAATCCAGCGACTGATTGCTAAGGTGGACTTGTTTTACAAATTGGCAAAGTTCCGTGAAAGTCAAACTGTTGCTGAGGAAGCATTAGAAATGGCCGAAACGTTAGAATACAATCTGGATGTGATGCGACTTCAAGGAAGGCTGGCAGACATCCGAAGAAGGATCGCTGAATCAGCCAGCGCTGAAGCGTTCAGAGCGATTCCTGCAATCATTGATTCATGCTCTGGTACATCCAAAAACAACACGCCATATTCTTCCGAGTACGATGGCAATGATTGGCTTTCGACATGTCTACCAAATGCGTGTTCCAAGCTTGACAGTCTCAGTTCTCTGTAATCCGCAAAAATCGTTTTCTGTCAGCAAAATAAGGGCAGTTGAATTGTAATGGGTGCAAATGTTTGTTCTTATCTTCTCAGAATGTTGGACTTAACGAAACCCAACAGTTTGATTTAAATTAACCTTGTTCAGGAAGTGTATAGTTTGCATTCAATTTACATACAAAGTGATGCGTGACCCGTGACTTGGTCTCATACATGTACTCGATTTGAATTTCAAATTACCCCAGGCGAATGAGAAGTAGTGTTAGTTGATGTTGATAACGATAATGAAATTGATAACAATAAAAAGATTCAGAATAACGTTTTCGGCAAACGGCGGAAATGATCCAGTGCGTGACCTTATTTATGTGACCACAATTGTCGCTCGCTGTTTTCAGACTCTCGGTAAAATTGTGTGGTTTTGCTCTATTCTGCGTGCTCAATTTTTTTTTCAAGAATACATCAACGCGAATCTTACGTTTGCCGCCGCGGTTTGCCGGAAACGCGATTGTAAAAATTCTTTTAATAGCTTCCCTCGCACCATTGTCGCATGAAGTTTTGTCCGTAGTTCCAGGTTATCAAGAATCTGTTGATAGATCGTGATATTGGTTGTTGGGTTGCGGGGCATATTCATGAAAGTGACTTCTGTATATGAAAATTCATACATTTCTCTCAGAACCTCTTCGGGTATATTACGAATTCACAATTTGACCAGCCACCAGTTGGCTTGATAGCTCAATTGGTAGAGCACTGCACCGGCATCGCAGAGGTATTGTGTTCGAATCCCGTTCAAACTGCGATGATCATTCACTTACTCATTTGGGCCTTATTCAGTTGATCTTCTTGTAGTCATGGCCTTTGCTGTGATCTCCCTCCCTCTCTTTTCTCGGTAACATTCATACTGAAATCAGCAACAATTAGTTTGCAAATTTAGAACCTTCTTGATGAACACCACCATACAGGAAAACACTGCTCAGTACATTTTAAAGTACTCGTCTGCAATATATAATTAAATACAGTGTTCTACTGCCGGAAGTAGACCGATACAAAAATGTGGTTTTAGTGCGACTTGATTTCTTGGGCTCTTATCCAAATCGGCGAGTGGACTTCGCAACTACAACAGACATTGGAGAATAAAGAGAGAGATACTTTGTGAATTTCAAAATAATGTAAATAAATGGGAACACTTCGATCACAGATCGGCTGCAGTCTTAAACAGTTTAAGACGCGGATCACAGTCTTGATCTAAGTAACATCTTAGATGAACGCAGTAGCTGCTACCTTTGCAATTCGTAATAACGGTTTTACTTACATTATTTTAGAATTTTGATAATTATGAATAGAATTTAGTAGTTGGTATGTTAGTGAGTTATCATTAATTCGTTTTTTGTTTTTATTTTGTTTTTATTTTTTAAGATTGTATTTTAGAAAGTAAGGTGTCCCCTATTAGCAGTGGGAATCCCCTCTGCTAGACTGTTGCTTGACACGTTAATAAAATCATTATTATTATTATTATTATTATTATTATTATTATTATTATTATTATTATTATTATTATTATTATTATTATTATTATTAATAATAATACGGCCAAGCTGGACTTTCCTAGACTGCTATAGAAACTTTATTATGGGTTGATTGAGAGGTTTCTGATTTTTTTTCATTTTAGAGTATGATTGGAAACACTGTGACTGGGCATTTATTTAGAATATTCTTTTTATGAGGGTTTATATATTTTTATTACATCAGTGGAAATTGTTCTTTTATCTTCTGAACCAAACCAATATAAATTAGCTGTTATATATGAGATGTTGATTTTTTACAATTTTATGACAGCAAACTGTAAAATCACTCAGGTTTTAATAGAATCAAACTGTATTTAGTAGATTTTATTCTTGTAAATAATAAACTTATCATTATTATTTTATTTATGTATTAAAAACCTATTTGCAATTCATTTCGATTAAAAAAAAGATAATATTTTCATTATTATTATTGTTATTATTATTATTATTATTATTATTATAATTTTTATTAGTGGAATAATAAAAATGAAAATAATTCTTTATTAAAATATTCCACACAAATTGCTATTTACAAGTTAAAAGTATATAAAAAAGAGCTATTAAAAAAAACTATTCACAATTCATTTCGATTAAAAAGAAAGATAATATTTTCAAGCAATAATGTTTTTGTAAAGAAAACGAAAAAAAAAAACAGATGTCATGAAGTTTTTTTTAAAAAAATTAAATTCGGCATTTTAAAATCAGTTCCACTTGATAAAAAGAAAAGAAAAAAAATAAACAAAATAAGCATCTCTCAAATGGCCCCTTCTGCAGTTTCAATGTCAATGTCCGCGTTCTTGATGTCACGTTGAATTCTTCTCCTTCTTAGAACCTCTAAGACAGACGAGTGCGGATCTTAACAGTGCGAATGAAATTCGGCATCTGATCCATGACATGGTTTTGGCATATTGCTCCCCTTTCTTGATAGTGGAATAATAATATTAGTGGAATAATAATAATAATAACAATAATAATAAATAATCATAATAATCTCTTTATTAACATATTCCAATCAAATTGTTATTCACAAGTTTCAAGTAGAATAAAGAACTATTAAAACCTATTTACAATTCATTTTGATTAAAAAAGAAACTACTTTCAAGCACAATTTTTTTTAAAGAAAAAAAAACAAATGTCAAAGTTACAATGCTATTCTTATTTGTAATAAAAATCATATGATCACATTCTGACTAAAAAATATTTGGAAATAAAAATAAGATCCTTAAGAAAAACAACTGTTATTAAAATATGTGCGGATAATATTCGGTCATTGGAAAAAAATCGGTAGGTTTAATAATAAAAATAATAATAATAATAATAATAATAATAATTTTTTTAATAATAATAATAATAATAATAATAATAATAATAATAATCTTTATTAAAATATTCCATACAAATTGCTATTTACAAGTCAAAAGTATACAAAAAGAGCTATTAAAAACCTATTCTCGGTTTTCACGTGACGTCACCAAATTCTAGAATTCAAAACAGGGAGGCCTACAAAATTTTTACCTTCATTCAAGGAAAGATTACCTAGAAATATGTCTGTTCACAATTTCTTAGTTCGATGTCGTGCTTCCTTTTGAAAATAGAACAGTTTCAATTTCCGAGTTTCCATCGTTCGTGACATCAGGAGGATGGCCGTGACAGAGCTTTTCCGTATCTTAAAAATGACTCTTCGGGTGATTTTCATCATTCTAAACAATTTGAGTTTGAGGAGAAATGTTGATCTAAACATTCAAAAATTCACAAGGGCAAACAAACCTCTTTTCTGGCAAAAGTGAACTCCAGATGTTTTTTCGTATTTCCGGCCGCCATGTTTGTGCCCCTCAGAGGGACACAAACATGGCGTCTCCATACTAAGCTCTATAAATTTATGTGGAACATTTTGTCAAATAACTCGAGGACGGAATGCCGCACAGACCTGACACTTGGACAGATGCCTTATTTATTTATCCTCTATACCATGTCAATTTCTTGACTTCATTCATGGAATGGCTTCGATTTTGTTTTTAAATGGCGTGACAATTCATGTCGATTAAAAAAAGATAATATTTTCAAGCGAAATTTCAGTAATAATTTTTTTTAATTATTAGATTGCGAAAAAAAAACTGAGACTACTTTCAAGCATAATGTTTTTGTAAAGAAAAAAAATAATAATAACAATGATAATAATGATGATGAAAAACAACAACAACAACAACTGGTGCGAAGCGTGTTTACATCCTTGCAGCGCCTGATTATTTTCTCTTTCTGTTTTTATTTCCCAGGCGAAAACGAGCCGGAATCACACCAATAAAGTTCGATCTTCCTCCCGAGACGAAATCACCGAAGAAGTCCAAGTCAAACACGATCACCGTGTATACGCCGCCCGGACGGCGCACGGGGGCGTCCAACGGCGTTGTTAAAGGACAAAGCATGCCCGAAGGAAGCAGAGGTCGCGGAGGATTTCGAGGACGAAATCGCGGTCGCGGCCGGGGCTGGAGAGGAGGACGATTTTAGATTTAAATCTCTAACGATTCGTGCACGTCGAACTTCTGAAAGGGTTTTAAGCAAGTCTTGGGCCATGTTCAGCGGCCTGGTATTTGCGATTCTTGGGGTTGCGTTATTTATGCAGTAGTCCTCAGTGAGAGTTGGTACGCGACACTATTTCCAAACGTTTTCTGTAAAATGTTTTTATGCGCCATCAAGAGCAAGTCCTCCAAAAGAAGGTCAACAGATATTGTCTTTTTAACTGTAAATTCTTAATATTTCCTGTTTTTTAGCTATGAATGGCTGGCTAATATTGTACAAGGCGACGACTCTATAAAATTACCATAAAATGCGCGCGACCTTCAAACACCGCATTGATATCACTGTAAGTCATTTTTAAGTTCTCACTCTTGAACATGAACGAAAGGGTCCCAGACTTCTTAGCGTACTGAACAAGCCCCGGGTCATTTGGCCGTTGTACGGAGTGGACTGAAGTTTTGGCTTTTGCTTTGAAGGTAACATTGTCCTTCTAGACTAGGGAAAGCGATGTTGCCCTTATCTTTTAAAACTAAGAATTTTTTTTTTAATCTCGGCTTTGTTTTCCCGTCCAGTCCTTCGGCAATATGATAATAAAATGGCTGTTCATATTTGTTGCAGTTGGCTTCTTTTTTGTTGGGTTACTGATCGGAATTGGCAAAAAGCAGAGACTATTTCTGACTATTCCTTCTCTCCTTGCTGGAGCTACCTCGATCCGGGCCGTGGAACGTTAACTGTTTAAAGTTTGAGAGGGGTTTGTGTGTTTGGCGTGAGGAGGGGGGGGGGGGGGGATGTTGTCTATCACATTGTTGTCATGGAAGCTTTCTCACTTACTCGTCTGCAGTCGTCTCTCTTGTCTTTAAGAAGAGGGCGCGCGCTTAGACATTAGTCTCAATCAAAATCCTGTTAAAAATAATGAGTAAAGAGATTGGAAGATAATTCCTCGGGTCTGTTAGGTTTGTTGGAATAAGGTAACTCTTGAATAGTGCAGGAACCACTTGCACAAACAGCAGCAAAGTGAAGCCGGATCTTTGTGTAGATCAGGATCAGCAATGTTGAATAAAACGTAAAATTAAATGCAAGGCTGATCGGACAGCTAAAATAATTTTATTGCCCAATATTTCGGTTAGACAATACTAACCTTCAGTGGCGGCAAAAAGTAAAGTGAGGCGGCGAAGTGAAGCTAAGTGAGTGGGGCGGCAAAAAGCTAAGCTAAAAGACTTAGCTTTTTGCCGCCGCTGAAGCAGGTTAGTATTGTCTAACCGAAATATTGGGCAATAAAATTATTTTAGCTGTCCGATCAGCCTTGCATTTAATTTTACTGTTGGAAGAACTTGTGCATGCTTCAATGTCGAAGGATATTTACCCTTTTATACTGTTTAGTGGTTACATTGCGGTGCACTTTCTTAGGTTTGCCCTCCCCTACGTACACTGTATTTTGCAGTTTCGTTTACATAAGAGGTAGGGTCACTCTTGGGGTAGCAGGGCAAGGTGATCCCCTCTCCCCTCCCCCCTCCCCCTTCTCAGGAAAATCAGGGTGTCACATTTTGTCATTGTGCGCTCCAAAATCAATTCAGGAAAGCTCAGAAACGTCTGATTGCAGCAGTTTGCAAACCGACGTGGAAGAAGTTCAAATTAAAATATAAGTTATAGACGAAAGTGGAAAGGAAAACGATTCCACAGACAGTTGTTGAAGATCAACAATTCAAAAAATCAAGAAAGCTACACGGGGGATGCAGCCTGAATCAGCAAAAAGAAACTAAAGAAGTGGTCGTGGAAGGTCAAGGCCTACTAAAGTGCGTCAAAGAATGCAAAACCAAGTGTGAGTTTAATGGTGCGGATTTTGAAAACGATTTGTTCAAGTACGCCGCTGCATAATAATAGATTTTGCTGGAGATAAAGATAGCCCTTGCGACAGCCCCGAAAGGATATCTTTTGACCCCCCACCCCCCCCTCCCCCAGGAAACAAGCGTGATAATCGCGCTTTCTACTCAAGCATGAAAGAGTTGAGATCTTATTACTGTAAAGTTTATATTTTCCAATATCCCCGAGTAAAATAGAGTATTTTTCAAGTTTATAGATTGTTTTTAGCCCTTGTTATCCAGGGTATAATAAACTGCTTAGCTTGCCTCTTGGACATCGTTGTAAGTGGAACATGCTTATTAAGAAGTGTATTCAAAAATGAGCGGGTTGTGCTGGCGACAGCGTTGCGCGAGGGGGGGGGAGGGGGGCGGGTACTCCCATATATGGGCTAGAAAGGTATGTGCTGCCCGATAGGGTATGGTTTTTGAGAGTCTCGATCTTTAAAGGGTATCATTTCTGCACGTGTCGGCATTGTGTTCCCGGTGTGATCCTTAGATAGGGTACCTAAGTTGTATCAGCATAACACTGTCACAGTAGTGAACCCCCGGGGGGGGGGGTTCTCCCCTATATAAGGTATATAGGTATGTGCCGCCCCAAAGGGTATGGTTTTTGAGCCGTTTTGGTCTGAAAAAGGGTATAGATTTTGACAATTACGGTCTGAAATCGGGTCAGGTTTTTGGGGCGGGGAACATTCACGAAAGCTTACAAACATATTTTTCTTCTCAGTACGTAACTGGAACGACTAACTGATAGCGCGAAAAAGAAATAGATAAACTATGTCATTCCAGCTTACTTTTACTCCTTGCGTCAACTTCCGTTCGGCAATGATGCATAATTATTAATATTGTTTTAAAATATATTACGTTGTGTCAGCTTTGCAGTAGTCTTTGGACTTCTCATCGTCTATAATTATCAGGTCGGAAAACGGGTATGAATTTTAGAGGTCAGGTCTGAAAACCGGTGTGGAAAATGGCATGTTTAGGTCTGAAATAGGGTCGGGATTTGAAGACCCGGGCGGCACACCCCCACCAAGAATTCCGGGGAGTACCCCCCCCCCCCCGGGTAGTGAACAAACTTCTCTGAAAGATGTTCCATGGTTATGATGGCATGCTATTAAACTAGGCTTACTCTAGTATTCTATGCTTGCCGATGTTACAGGATCGAATTAAAGCCGTTTGCGACATTTAATTCTTAGTTTTTGTTTTTCCCTTGAATAGGGTGTCATTGTTCGGGTTTGGGCCTTAAATAGGGTATCAATTTTCGTTTGTCTCATCCCAAGGTTAACGGCAGTCACCTGGCTTAAATTTATGGGAGTACCCCTTCCCCCCCCCCCCCACCCCTCCGGGCAGCGTTGGTTGGCGTGCTTTGCTCACTGGCCTGTTTTCTCAAGTTCGGGGCTTCTAAATCTTTTGTCGTGAACTTCAGCTACTGTTTTTAAATAGTAATACTTGATGACAATACACTTCCGACCTAAACAGTACTGGGGCTCATGGAGAACCCTTGTTGCCTTCTGGAACAAGAACTTTAACTTTAGACGATGCGAGGATTGGTGATTTGGCTGTCGCTCGATCAGATCAACACTCTCATACAGTTCGCTCACTCACTGACTAAATCCCAAGAGATCCCCTGGGATTTGTCCCTTGTCCCTTCGTGTAAACCTTTTATGAGAAAAGTCGCTATAACCTAAAGGTGGATTTCCACTGTCGCGTAAATTTTACGTGCGTACAGACGTGAATTGAGCTGGCTTTACGTACGTAAATAAAATAAGAAGCGATATATGAGCCACGTGCGTTAACGTAAAAAGATGAATGCTGTTCAACTTTTTGCGTTTACGTGCGCGGCTCATACATCGCTTCTTATTTTATTTACGTACGTAAAGCCAGCTCAATTCAGTCTGTACGCACGTAAAATTTACGCGACAGTGGAAATCCACCTTAATCCGCGATCAGGAGGGTATGATCGCAGGTTACAGTAACCAGGTTACAGTAACCAGCCTCGAGTGCCTTCGCCAAATGCCGACCCTAATTTCTGTCGATCAGGCGAAAGATCTAAAACAAACTGGTGGTACGCGTATTTCTACATGGTTTGCTACTTTTGTTGATAGCCTCTTGAAGTAGTTTTGCCCGGCGAGACGAGTTCTTCTCGTGACTTACGTGTGGTGTTTACCGACGAAATCTTTAATTTGGCGTGACATGCTGGCGTTTTGTTTCCGAAGTACGTCATCTGTATTTTTAACCCTGTTTTCCCGTAGTAGCTAAAAAAGATAAGAATTCCATGAAGGCAGTTTGCAGTTTTTAAGGTCGGCAGACAGGGCCGGAGGAGTCCACATTTTCGTCCAAAAGATTATACCGTCGCAGGAACCAAATGTTATTACTTACACAAGCTAGTTTGAATTGAAGGGCGCCACTTGTCCCCTGAAAATTATGGATTTCCTTTCGTGTGAATTGTTTATGTGAAACGACCCTGTAACGCATACCCTGGAATAAACACAAGAAGGGATTTGTCCCCAGGGATTTGTCCCACTGAGTTTGTCCCGAGCACGTGAGGGCTGACTATAAGCCCCGAGTCTGTCCAGACGAGTTGATCTTGTGACCTACGCCGTGTTTACCTACGCAAAGAAACTATTAAAGTAGAAGATTCGTAAATTACGAGTTAGTCCTTCTTGGTATATGACGACATGTGGCAGAATGGCAAATCTGATGCGGGAAAAAGGTGCATCAGCCACAACTTCGACGGGCCTGCTTTGTTCCAATCGGTTTATCGTGAAAATAAAGAGCGAATTTTTCTCGGTCGTGAAGTGTGAGCGACGTCATCATGAATCGGATTGGAAATGTTGCATCGAGGCAGCGGCGGGAGATGTACAAAAGTTGCGACGTAAACGAAAGCCCAGGCAGAGTCAGGGATGTAACCAAAACTATACCACTTCAAGTTCGGGTGACGATTGGAGACAGGCGGCAACTCTGAACGAACTTTCTTTCGAGAATGATAGTTACAGCTTTCAGCAAGCACTGCAGACTTTGCACTTTTGTGTAAATGCATTACGTCCACTATTAATGAACGGTAGATGGGCTGAATTTGAACGTCTTGCCAAAGACCTTTTACTTAAAGACGATGCGGTTACTCCAACTCGTGAGATCATCGTTGACCTGGAGAAATGTCTCGCTTTCGGTTACAGGATGAATGACCTGGAACGGACAGAAGACATGATAAAGAATGCCGTGAAGAAGATTGAACAGACCAGCGGCCCAGTTCGGCTTCTGCTTGAAGTTTTCTCAAAGTGCTACCTAGCTTCACTTTATAGAAGGAGAAAAATGTTTGGAAAAGCCGAGATATGTTTGGAGGTTGGCACGAAAATTGCGTCAGGCTTCCCTCCTTGCGTGCCTGTGATGATTTTGCTGTACGAGTTAGGAAGTTACAAAACAGAAATTGCTTCCATGTTTCCTGGCTCGAGAACTGAATATTCTGGCGCTACTGAAGGGAAGAAGCTGTTGGATAGTTGTATCAAAATGTGCGTTCAGTTGGACGCCGAATCATTGCCTACGTATAATTATGAACACTATGGGGTAATCAAAATTGCTCTGATGAATCTAAATTGTGAAACAAGTTTATCCAGAGATAAAGGCATAAGAAGGCAGAACATACTGGAAACCACAAAACGTCTGGATAGTCTGGAAAGCGAGGTCTACAGAAGCAAGGAATCACAACTATCAATGATCCACCGGCTGACTGTAAAGATGGACTTATTTTACCGCCGTGAGAAGTATCATGCCGCTGAGGAAATTGCTCAAGAAACACTAGAGTTGACTAAAACATTAGGATTCAAAACGGAAGTGGTCCGGCTTCAAGAAAGGCTGACTGATATCCGCAGAAAGATTAGAGAAACATCGGACAACGAGACATTTAGAGATAGACCTAAAATTATCGGTTCATGCTCTTCCACAAATAATTCGTCATATTCGTCAGAGCACGAAGCCTTTTCAATTAACTGATGCAAAAGTCGGTCTCTTTTATTAATTCGTCAGAAAGAATTTTAAATGTTAGGTGGTTTATTTCACTTGTATCATTGCCAAGCAGTGTAATGATTTTTTTTTATTTAGAGATGTAAGAGATGAGTTATTTTTGTTACATGTGTAGGATTGCCCGTAGTCACGCATTTTGCACATTTTTATGTGTTTGTGTAGTTGGTTTAAGAATTACTTTGACTCGAGCTCTCTAATAATTGCAGAGGCCGCTCTTTCGCGCCCGAGCGGAAATAAGGGACTGGATAGAGTGAACTAACGTGGACCATACGTAACTAATCGATGACATCAATGAGTAATCGATGGGTAATCGACTGATTGGTCATTGATTATTGGCGGTGATCAATGGGTAATCGATGACTAATTGATGATCTAAAATTCAGTTGTGGCCTATCGATTACTCATCGATGCCATTATTAACGCTATTGATTACTCATCGCTGCCATTATTGATATGATGCAATTGATTACTCATCGATGCCATTATTGATGCTATTGATTACTCATCGATGCCATTATTGATGTTGTTATATTGATTACTCATCGATTACCAATTGATTAACCATCGATTTCTCGTTTATTACACATATATCGGTGGGCTTATGCAGCTTCGTAAGGGCTTTTAGATCGGGCTAATAACACAGAGGGGCTTATATCCTGAGGTGGGCCTGTAACCGGAATGAAACAACCGTTTCAAAAAGAGCTTTAGCAGTATTGATCGAAATACTTTTTTAATTTACTCGGTTTAAAACATCATAATTAATCGGAGTCGTTTCAGTATTTGGAACAAATAAATAAAATTGGAATTTAGAATAAAGTTATACGGTAGTTATATAAAGAGTAGATAATAAAAGGGAGTAATAAAGTTATTGTTCCGCAATATATTTTTCAATTTTCTGTTTGAAGTAGTACAGAGTTCCAGTCTGTGGAAATATTTTAAAACATCACTCAAAACAAGGAAAGCTAGAGGTGGGAGGTTATATCCGGGGGGTAGGGTTTATAATGGGATGTGTTTTTTGGTTCACAAGTAGATGGGCCTATAACCGGGGTCCGGGGGGGGGGAAGGGGGGCTTATACGCGGCAGTTTACGATCTTATTATGCTGCACATCTATTACGTACGATTTTCCGGCTTTTTTCTTTTTTTTTTTTCATTAACTGAGTTTCCCGTTATTGCATGTAATCTTTACGTGAATGGTTCGCGACGAAAATCATAGGCAAAGAGGAATTGTACATGCAAGGTTAAACGGGGAAAGTAACTGAATTCATAGGAATCCAAGAGTCGTCTCTAGTCTATTACAATGTATAGGACATCTATGAGAAAAACGAAACGGCACAGTGCATATTGATTTTCATGGATGTCGACGGTAAAATTACTAAAAAGGAAATGTCCTGAAGGTGGAGCTGTCTGTGTCACTCTCCTGGCTATCAGTAGCCTGTTCCAGGCTCCTAGAGAGATGCGCGAAGGAGAATGCGAGGAGACGAAAACGAGGGGGGAATAGCCTGTTCCAGGCTCCTCCTTTTCGTCCCCTCTTGCACTCTCCTTCGCGCATCTCTCTAGGAGCCTGGAACAGGCTAGGCTATCAGAGTCTGAAAAACATACGTGTAAATTTTGAACATGTTTTCCTGCCGGGGTAAAAGTTTCCCGTATTAGGCCGTTGTTCCAATCTATAAATGTAAATATGAAATTGTTATTATTTCCTTATTTTCGATTTGGTATGTTTTGTGTAGCCACGAGATTATATCGATGACTAATCGATGTCATCTGTGACTAATCAATACAATCCATGACTAATCGATGACTGAAAATTTTGTGGCCTATCGTTTATTCATCGATTACTTATCGGCAATAATTAATGACTAATCAACTGATTACCCATCGATTACCCATTGATTACTCATTGATTTCATTGATGCCAATTGATGTCATTGATTAGTTACATCTAACGAGGAGCACGGGGAATTTCCATTTTTCCTCCCATTTCCGACTTTTCGGAGCCCCTGTGGAGGACGAAGAGTGACTCGTGCGATTTCATCCCTGCACGGACGCAAATTTAGAACCATTTGTAATGTATAATCACAGGTCACCAAAGCGTAATATAAGCGGCCGTTTGTATGGCCGCTTTAAAATCGAAAATTAAACAACCTGAACAACACCATTCCGTCTTTCAAACATTGCAATGAATTCTGCAAAAACTCATTTGGTATGTTTTGCCGGCTTCGTTTTGATGGCTTCTCAGAGCTTCCGAAAGCCGTTTTGAACGGTTTATCTCTCAGCGGCTGGTCAACTTGCAGCACTGTACTGTGTAAATGAGAAGGTCGGAAAAATTGAAATCCTATCTGACCCGCCATTTGTAATTGAGGAGAACACAGGAAAACCTCACTTAAATACGCTTGAAACTGAAGTACACGCTTACCTGCCTCATCATATGCCAAGAAAGATCTGGTGATTTTAACTTTCGGCGAAGTTTTAAACCACCTTGTACAGCATACAGTAATAAACAGCACCACTGACAGGAAAGTACTGCTCAGTAGCTTTCATTTGAATGGTCACAGTATAGGATTTCATCCGCAGACTCAAAACTAAGAACCACTTTGAACTGCATAATAAACAGCACCACAGGAAAGTACTGCTCAGTAGCTTTCATTTGAATGGTCACACTTTAGGATTTCATCCACAGACTCAAAAGGTAGAGCCACTTTGAACAGCATACAAATAAACAGCCATGATGAACAGCACTGCAGGATACACTGCTAAATAGAACAAATTTTCCAACGTGACATGACATGAGGTCGTCGAAACGTCACGTTTTTTTTCCTTTTAAAATAAATATTTTCGATTGAAATTTAATATTGTACATAATGCACGCCCTGAAGGATTTACCGCGGATAACGGTAATTAAAGTATGACTGAACTCGCTCGCCTTATTATCCTTAAGAAAAGTAAGGCATTAATCGTAAAGGCCGTTTACATGACAGGCAAAAAAAAGCACGACCCACGTACCCGTTAAAAATGATACGGTACTGTATTTTTTGTAAAAAAAAAAAAAAAAAGGTTGGGCTGTTTTGGGTCCATAGGCACCTATAGACCCAAAACAGCACGAGCGGTGAAGATTTCGGCTGAATTTGGGTATCGTAACAACTTTTAATGATACCTTTTTTTGCCTTTGGTATAGGCTTCGTAGTCTTTAAAATGAGCCGGCAGCAGGCCAATCATCCGAAGTCAACGAGGGGTTAGGCAATTGATGAAAATTGGTGTCGGAAAACGTTTGATAAATCAATGACTATCTAAAAAAAAAAAAAATCACGTAACTGCTGTCTGTTACGTGCATCAATCGAACAAAATCGATATCACAACTATTATGGCAGTTATCTCTTGACCCTCGCTCCTCCATGCCCACGCTTATATCTTGACGGGCGCCCCCCGATCGGTAATT
Source organism: Pavona decussata (assembly GCF_977016875.1). Lineage (NCBI taxonomy): Eukaryota > Metazoa > Cnidaria > Anthozoa > Scleractinia > Agariciidae > Pavona > Pavona decussata. Next base: position 430,774 of record NW_028145444.1, on the reverse strand, counting down.
TTGGCAGTCTCCCCCGACAATCGCACGAGAATAGGAGGAGATTGTGAACAGTCTACATCCACAGAAAAATTACAGTACCACCGAGCTACGAAACATTCAGAAAAAATTCCTACAATTGGGCAAGAGGACAAATGTTAGTGTCCAATCGGTAAAGCGGCGGTCGTTATTTACATGTAAAACTTAATTCTTCTGAAGGCATGTCAAGTAAATACTATATTATCTATTTCTCACTTGCTTATTTGTTATCAAGTTGTGTAGTGATTAAAGCGTGGAGTTTAGTTGTATTACGTAATAGTTCGTGTCCCGTTGGCACGCTGATCTTGTTATTCAAAGTAGTTGAGTGTCTAGGCTCGCCCAAGAACGTGTTTGTCTTGTGATTCAAGATAAGCCAAGTTCTAGGTTAGCTAATTTTGGCAGGTTTCTTAGTGGTGTTATTTCCCCGATTGGACACGTGTTTCCAGTCAACCAAAGAATACGTTTCAACGTTTTAGTAACCCTGAATGCTTCCGTGGACAATATTTTTCATGGGTTTCACCGTTGCCCTCCCGCTGTAAGAAGGCGAAACTACAAAACTGTACAGTTTTTTTTAGACACATACCACATCATCCACTCGATTAGGACGGGGGTCATCTGATACAGCATGTGATAAAAACAAAAAAACACTTACTAACAGTGGACAGACTAAACGGCAGATCACTGAGCTATAAACAAAACTGTACCGTGAGAAATAACTTAGATTTATTAATTTTTTTTTCTTGCCTAAATCGTAGCATTTTCACATATGCCGAGTAACTGATACCGAGTTCTCATCTGTGCTCACTATCATTTAGATGTAATTAAAAAATCGCATGTTTCTTTTTTTTTTTTACATATTTAGATTTAGTTCTTGGTAACGGTTGCTCCATTATGGCCGCGGCCCCAAGATCGACTATTTTTAAAACCTGGATCATTCCGCTATCACAATGCTATTCCAGGGATTTGATTGGCTTAGCCGCCATGGTATATGAGCTATTATACGATGCCGGAGACATAGAAACCATTTAAAAATTGTCTTCTCAGGTTGTTCTTGGAGAGCGGAATCAGCAAGGTCTAGCAATATATCTTTCATTGCTTTTAATAAAAGGCCATAAAACAATTATTCCACTCACGCTTGTTGGATATGAGATGATTATAGCTAACTTCTCATGTGCAACACGTGCTCATGGAATAATTGTTAATTATTTTCTGCAGTGTCATCTTCGATTTAAAGATACGTTTTATGCTAAAAAACAAGGTATGCTCGATTTCAAGTATTATTTTTCTTGTTAAAAAGAAAACATACTCTCTCCCTTCCTCACCCATCCCCGAAGCCACTACAACATTTGCAGAGAAAGTTGATTCAAGGCGGGCAAAATAGCGTCAGTAACGGGCAATTGTGCTTTATATTTTTTCAATGGTGTAGCAGAATTTAGTTGGTAAGTTCTAAAAAAAGAGCGAAAAGTAAAATACCGTAATTCAGTACGTTTTAAGTTCAAAGTCTTCCATGGTGGAAAATAATGGCAGTATTTTTCCGGAAAACCTCAGGCAGGTATGTCAGGTTTTTTATTCCGGTATTATGTTCCACATCAGCGAAACTTTCGATATCTAATAGGCCTTATCACGGTTTTCGACACCATTTTGACGAGTAGGCAAACACATCTGAAATTACAGTGTTTGTATGGGAATCCGATGTCAAATAATTTTCATAAAACATCGCTTCTGAAAAATTCATGAATTGGAAACTTTTAGCATTAGTTAAAGGATTTTAAGAAAAAAATTGGAGGGATGTAGCTGTGCCAGAAAGCGTCCAGTCGTGTTTTAAACTTTCCATACATTTGTCTGTATTTTTTCCCGCGAACTATTTTTAGTAGCAGTTTACGGCTGGTTCGCTGTACAGACAAATGTATGGAAAATTCAAAACACAACTGGACGCTTTCTAGCACAGCTACATCCCTCCAATTTTTTTCTTAAAATCCTTTTACTAATGCTAAAAGTTTCCAATTCATGAATTTTTCAGAAGCGATGTTTTATAAAAATTATTTGACATCGGATTTCCATACAAACGCTGTTATTTCAGACCTGTTTGCCTACTCGTCAAAAAAGCGTCGAAAACCGTGATAAGGCCTATTCTATTGGCGTTACAAGTCTCGTGTGTATCGTGATGTTAATCATGCAATTTCTGATCAAGGAAAATAAAAGTTCTGATATTTGGTAATTAAAGCAAGACAGTATTCGGGTGTAAAATCGAGTTGTTTGAGAATGGCAAACATGAGCCATAACCAAGTATATTTACACTGATGAGTAGAGTTCTGTTTTCTACATTCTTTGTAAAATATTTTACAAGGAAAATAAACAATAAAAACGTACACGAGGTTTCGACGACTTCATGTCCGGCATTGTCAATCCTGGAAAAATTATCATAAGTGCTTTATATATACAGAAATGGAGTAAGAAAATGTTCATGTAAATTAAATCGACAATTAAATAAAGAGTTTCGCTCGGATAGAGTCCGCTTGGGTATCGAGTGTCGGTCGTTTCTTCCAAGTGAAGAGCATTTCAAAAATTAATGGAACTTCGCTCGGTATTTCTTACGGAGTTTGAAGTTCTCACGAATGTTCACCAGTCTTAAATTATGACCGTCCTTGAGATGCTTTCCAATTACGGAATGTTTATGTTCCTCTAGGGGATGATGGAGGTGACGGCACACGCAACCGATATTACTTGCATAAAAGTCACATGAAAATCATAATTGGTTGGTCGACTTTCGTTTGTCTCAATTACAAGTCATCGATGAGCTTTTGCTTGTAAAGACTGGTTGCAATTCATGGTTGATTTTTTTTCCAAGATCATGCAGTTGCCTGTGAAAATAAAATGAAATAAACTATAAAACATTTCGCGTGTTTCCATAGAAACATGGTTTTCCACCGATCAAGCGAGTTCTTAAAACAGATGTGTTTTAAGAAACTTCCGGTCATGCATCTGAACATTTGGAGATCATTCATGAACTTGAAGAAGTATGACCATTCAAGATAAATGGTTATCATTGTCTGGCAGTGATTTCCAGAGATAGACAAAACCGGGAAAGAATTGCACAGTGGAAGCTTTCATAGCGAACAAGAAGCTGAACAGAAAATAATGGACTTTGTTCAATGTCTTCTCTCTATCATTGATAAACTTGAAAAAGTTCCGCTCAGACGTGTCAGGGTCTTGTGATTTTCACTGTCTTTCCATATGAGTTGCCAACTTAATTCTTGGTTAGCTCTTCTTGGTACATCACTAGCTCCGTGTGGCAGAATGGCAAATTCGACGCAGGAAAACTTAGTGTTTAACAAGCGAGTGCTGGCCATCAGATCGACTGACGTGGCGCAGTTCTCCAGCTCTGATCCGGTTAGTCCCAATCAGTTTGTAGTGCAAATACTGAATAATTGGGGAGTAGTAACAGTTGGTTGCAATAATGTAGTCAATGTTGACAACTCATCCGGGAAGCAACCGGCAAAAAACCCACTAAAGAAACGATGTAATCGAAAGGGCAGGAAGAGACAAAGATGGAACCGAAACAATGCCACTTCAAGCTCGGGTGAAGGTAGGAGAGAAACAACTCTGAAAGAACTTTCTTTCCAGATTGACAGTAAAACCTTTCAGCAAGCATTGGAAACTTTTCGCTGTTGCGCAAATGCATTGCGTCCACTATTATTGAACGGTAGATGGGCTGAATTTGAACGACTTGCCGAAGAAGTTTTACTTAAAGACGATGCGGTTAGTCCAACTTGTGAGATCATCGTTTATCTTGAGAAAAGTCTCGCCTTCGGTTTCAGAACGAATGAGTTGGAACAGTCAGAGGGCATGATGAACAATGCCGTGAAGAAGATTGAACAGACCAGCGGTTCAGTTCGGCTTCTGCTTGAAGTTCTTTCAAAGTGCTACCTAGCTTCAGTTTATAGAAGGAGAAAAATGTTTGGAAAAGCCGAGAGGTGTTTGGAGGATGGCTGGAATATTGCATCACGCTTCCCTCCTTGCTTCCCTCTTGCATGTTTGCTGTGCGAGTTAGGAACTTACAAAGTCTCACTAGTTGCTTCCAGTTGTCTTCGCCGCTTGAACGCTAAGTGTTCTACTGCTGATGAAGGGAGGAAACTGCTGGAGAATTGCATCGAGTTGTTCTCTTGTTTGGCGGAGTGTGAAGAAATATATATGTATTGTCAACAGGTTGCTATTTCGAAAATTGCTCTGATGTATCTAAACTGCGAAACAAGTTTATCCCGAAACAAAGACATAAGCAAGAAGAACATTTTGGAAGGCGAAGAACTCCTGAAAATTCTTGAAACCGAGTTTGACAGCAGCAAGGAATCACAGTTAGCAAAGATACAGCGACTGATTGTAAAGGTGGACTTACTTTACCGTCGTGAGAAGTATCATGACGCTGAGAAAATAGCACAAGAAACACTGGAGTTGATTGAAACCTTAGGATTCAAAATAGAAGTGACCCGGCTTCAAGAAAGGCTGACTGATATCCGCAGAAAGATTACAGAATGTTCAAAGAACGAAACATTTAGGGAGTCTGTTAGAATTATCGCCTCGTGCTCTTCCACAGATAATTCGGCATATTCTTCGGAACACGCGGACTAAGGACCAATGTTAAGTTTTCGCGCCAGAAAGCATTTCAAATGTTATATGATTTACTTGACATTTACATTATTGTCAAGCGGTTTTTAAACCGCTCACTTAGTGATTTAAGCGCAGCTGAGGTTATGGATTCCATTCTAGCCTGAATTTTTTTAGGGTTTCTTTTCTCAAATACTTAAGTTGCGTGCATAGCCGGTTGCGACGGTCATTTATTTATTCGAGTCATGCTTAGTTGCATTGCATAATAGTTTGTGACTACTTGTGTTGGTCTTGTGAAAAGCGGTTACACGTGTATTTACACATTTTCATGCGGTTGGCGCGTGTTTTGGTTTTGTAATCAAAGAATATTAAAGTTACCCAACATGATGAACGAACAAAATTGTTCATAGGTTTTACCTGTTGTTTTATAAGGAGGCGCAACTACAAAGGTTTACAAAACTGTGCAAATTGTTGTAAATTTACTTTGTTCAATTGCTATGATTTGAATCGTGTCGGACACGTACGATTTCATGGACACGGCTTTGGAACCGCCATCTTGCCAGGCGTAAAAAAAGCTTCGCACGGCAAGCCTCGCCCAGACGCGAATTCAATGCGAGGCTTGCCGTGCAAAAACAAAGCTTCTTATTCTCCCGAGAACCTCCAACATGTCCGCCGCGTGTCACAGGTCTACGCAGCGTTCTACAACCGAAAGAGGATGAGGAGTGTCACAGATAACTAGCCGTCCGATCGTTGCTATATAGCCTACTTCCTGTTTTTAGTAAGTGTGATTCCAAAGTCAACGTAAATGCTCGAATTAGCGCAATTCGAGCATTTACGGTATCTGAATTTATCCCCATCAGTTTTGAAATAATTAAAACATTGTTTTAGAATGATTTTATTTTCAGTTTTTTATTGCACATTTGTTGACGTGTATTTATAAACTTTCAAGAAAATAGAGAAAAAAAATAGTTTGTGTACTTCAAAACAATGTGAAAAAAAATAATAATAGAGGGATTTAGTATAACGTTTACGGCAAAAGGCCAACGGCACAAATGATCACGTGATCATATTAAGAGTCAAGTCCAAGCAACAACCGTAGACGATAATCCTGCTGGTATACGTTGGATCAATTGTTGATCTGATCGGCTTAACAAATACAAATGATAAAAGAAGCAGAGACCGATACAACGTAGAATTACGGTTTAAAGGTTACTATATTTCGGCTGGCCAAACCAGCCTTCTTCAGGTATAATGAAAATTTACATTGGGACATACGCTTATATAGCTGACAAATGTTTGCGCAATAGCGGAACTACGTTAAACTAAATTGATTGACAGTATAAAATATGAAGCAAATGAAATAATAATAACAAAAAATAAAAAATAATAAAAGGAAAAAAGCAAGTACATTTCTTCGCGAATATTAAGGCCATGTGGAGAAAGTGTTCTGCCTTTTTGAGATTAAAAAGGCTTCCCTGGCCTTACGTATTGAGTCTCGTTTAGAGAAGACTTTTTCTATGGGGATTAATTGCATGTCGTTAGCGTTGTGGTTAGGAGCGGTGAGGAAGTGTTCTGCGGCTGTGGTGGGTTTAGATTTAGTATTAGGGTTATCTATGGTGCGGCGGTGTTCATGTGGGTGGGGATTAGTCTAGTTAGAAGAAAGTTTAGCCGAAATATAGTAATATAATATAAATATAGTAACCTTTAAACCGTAATTCTACGTTGTATCGGTCTCTGCTTCTTTTATCATATTAAGCTTCATTCCCCGCCCGCCATTTTCATTTTCTTGGTAAAATTGAGTAGTTTTGCGTTAGCATGAAAGCCCACATTTGTTTTGCGCTGTCTACATCTCTGTCCTCCGTTTTTCAAGAAAACGTAAACGTAAATCTCGAGTTTGCCGTTTGCAATAAACGCGATGCTAAATCTCTTTATGATGAAAGTCTAAATATTTTGAAAATTAGGCAAGTGTTCGAATAAAAAGTTGGCAGTTTACATCGGGCTAGCGAGTAGAAAACTGATTTTGTGTGTTTTTCAGGATAAATATGAGCTTTTTATAGAGAATGTTTCTGAGTATTTCAATTTTAAATATATCTAGAGACAAGATGTTTTTGATTTCCATTGAAAAATAATCGGCATGAAAACTGCAGCCGTAAAACATGACTTTCAACAAAGCAGAAGGTGCGCTTACGAAAGTTTGTTTTCATGTTTAGTCGTGAAAGGTAAAAAAATACCGGCTGGAATATTGGAGGACAATCACGAACAAGTCTATTGAGTACCCTGGGTGTCAGAGGTTACCATTATTATTATTATTATTATTATTATTATTATTATTATTATTATTATTATTATTATTATTGTTATTAGTATTATTATTATGCGCAGTAAAACTAGCTGTACGCACAGTATCAGAAAGCAACACAGGGCGCGTAGCGTAACCAGTGAGCCAAGCGAAACTCAAAATAGCACGTGAATAAATATTACTATTATTGTTATTATTATTATTATTATTATTATGATAAAAAATAAAATCTTTCTTTATTATAATATTCCAAGCAAAATTGATATTTACAAGTTAAAAGTAGAAAAAAAGAGCTATTAAAACCTATTTACAATTCAATATTTAAAATTCATTTCGATTAAAAAAAAAAAAAAAAGCGACTATTTCCAAGTACAACAGAGCTATTTTCAAGCACAATTTTTTAACAATAGTAAGACTAAAATTTTGATGAAATAAAAAAAAAAAAGTTGTTAAAAAGATCCTAAAATACTAATTTACAACGTCACGCCATCATTCACTTTCTAAAATTAGCGGAGACACGCTTGGCTAGCGTTTAAGCGGCAGTCATCAATGAAATCCCCAAATGGAATTTTGTGAAAAGGTGTCCTGGAGCCTCGTACGCATGTGTGTACCGACTTTAAAATCTCAAAAGAAAGCAATGTTCTAATCCAAGTGATAGTAATGTGATAAGGTTCCTCATTCTTTTCTGAGAGCTTCTCGGCTAGGCGTTTGAGAAAACAATTGCAGTCGGCTCCCATCCCACCGTTGGTTCCAAAAACTAGGGGAGTGAAAGATCCCATTTCAACGTCCAGCACCCTCTGTTGGTACTTCCGCTTTTTCTCTTCTTCCTGCTCTTTAAAGATTGTCGATGTTGCTTTTCCCTGGTTACACTTGGAGTTAACATGCGTTACTCTGACATCGAAAAATGCTGTAACTCCTCGAGACCAAAAGCCCCCTGCCTTCATGTCCAGTCTTGCCTCCGGACTTGTCACCGCGCTTCTGAGGTTGAATTGCTCATTGTCGAGAGGTTGTAGTTGTGGTTCGACTTCAACGTTGGTGCAAACCTTACCAAGAAAAGAGGTAAGTAGGTTGCGGACGCCATCATGTCTCTGCGCCACGAACCCTCCCTTTTTGCATGACAGGGCATGGCAGACGGTATACTTCTCCCCACAAACACACTTGCTTGGTAAATCAGACAGGGGAAAATTATACCTTAAACGCAGAGAGTCTCTGAATTCTTGTTTATTCAGCACTAAGCCTTGATCGACAAGAGGTACTGCGGTAAGCCACGAGCTCGCACCCTTGTCTCTCGATTGGTTAACTGACCGCAGCAGATCCGAGGGTAGAGTGGAATCAATACTTTCCATTCTCGATTTCAC
>NW_028145444.1:285000-417500 GCF_977016875.1 Pavona decussata | reverse complement strand
TTAATCCATTGTTCAGATCCACAAAGGAGAAAGAAGCAGTTATATATCTATTAATCTTCTTGCAGGAAATTTTCTCGATATGAAAATTAAGTACAAAAATGTGACAACACAAAGCAAATTTCACGAAACTCTTTTTTCAAATTTTACAAACGAAAATTTTACGTTTCTACGTTTATTTCTGTGCCGATCTCAAAACGTTTTGGTTTAGGAAACAATGACCAAAAAAAAGACAACAACAAACGGAATATTTTTTTCGAAAAAAAAAAAACAACAACAACAACCAATTCTTTAAATATGCGAAAGTACTTGCCGTTCAATATCGCATTTTAAAACCTTAGGTTTTTTAAAATGCTTGGAGTTTAAGATACGAAGGAAATATATGCAAAGATGGCAATGAAAATTAATTGCCTTTTTCTTTCTTCTGGTATAGAGAAAACTAATTACTTGGGTTGCCAGGTTTGTCACTTATTTTTCGACAAACATTTTCTTTATTTTATGGTTATTTTAAAACAGTAAATTTAGTCCTTTCTTATTGAAATGCAGATTCAGTAGCTCTTAATATTTAAACAGCTTCTTCTTTTGTTCGTACATACACCGGATAGTTAAATTAAGAGCTCAATTTTTATTCCCTCTTCATCCGAGAAGTATACTTAATTAAACGCGAAAGCCTACTCGTTAGCACACAGCTGTTTTGGGGTGTGATACAAGTCGCTGTTCCAGTTCCAGTTCTGGGATTCTTTTTCCAAAAATGTTCCTGTCTACGATTTCTAAATGAAAACCAAGATCCTACGGCTTGGTAGTACTGCCCGATAACACAGATGGATAACTTTACAAGAACGCCACCAAACTGCTCTGCAGTGCATGGAAATGTATCGTGTTTTAGACCATTGCCTCCCAAAAATTTGTTATCACTCCTCTCTCTCAAAGAAACTCTGGAACCGATTTTTACAGTGGTTGAGTTCACTGCTCTTTCTGTAGCGTTCTTAGGCAACCTTTTGATTGTCCTTACAGTTTTCTCGAACAAGAAAATGCGGAGTATGGCCCATCTTTTTCTTCTTAATGTTGCCGTCGCAGATTTGTTCTTCTCTGCGCTAAATATTGCAGGGCATGCGACAGAACAGACGCTCGACAAAGAAACACTGAAAAAGACATTTTGCACGCTGTACCGACCTCTCATTGCCGTACGCTTTTTAGCGTACGCCATTTCCATGTTTTGCTTGGCGGCGTTAAGCGTAGAACGCTGGTACGTGGTTTGCTCGCCGATAAGCGCGCAATTTTCCAACGCCTTGCTGGTGAAGAAAGCTAAATTCTCGTTTCTGTTGCTAATGTGGATGATAGCTTTGGCTATCTCTGCGCCTTTGGGGCTGTGCAAAATTACTGTCACAAAGACCTTTGCAGTATTTCTCGCTCTCGTCTTGCATTTAATTCCACTAGCGGTTATTACAGTGGTGAACATTAGGATGATCCTGATGTTAAAACGGAACGCAGTGTGCGAAATCAGCGCCGTGAACGAGAGAACAAGCGAAAAAATCCGCAAGTTGCTCATAACTCTGATCCTAAGCGTGTTGGTCTTCTGGAGTCCCTACCATTGTTTATTTCTCTACTTTGTGTTTGCAGAGCCAAGATCCTCTCCTGAAGAAGCTGTTAAGCTAGGGCTTGCCTTCAGAGCTGGGAATGTCTGGGCGTATTTCAACCCGCTCTTAAACGCCCTGTTGTATTACATTTTTTCCAAGGAATTTCGGAAAGGATTATGCGGTTTATTTGCACTATGTTCTGGTCGCAAATCGGTACAGAGAAATGCCACGAGTGGACCGAGGAGATCCGCACAGGAATTAGTACGATTCAGCACTAAAAACGAAGCATTCTCAAACTTAAATATTATGGCTCATTTACCTGAGACCGAGTAATCACCAGGACTTTCAAAATTTAACTTCACTGATCCAAACGAGTTTTGATGAGAAGATGACTGAAAATCAGCAAATCCGGCAATTCCCACTACTTCGCACCATGAAATCCAGTTACTTCGCACCATTACAACCATCACTTCCCACCTTCCTCCAGTTACTTCGTACCTTGACTCAAGTTACCAGTTACTTCGCACCATGAGTCCAGTAACCATTTACTTCGCACCTTGAGTCCAATGACCAATCACTTCGAACCATGACTCCAGTTACTACTCACCATGCAGTTTACTTCGCACTGATCCCAGTTACTTCGCACCATGCTCCCAGTTACTTCGCACCATGACTCCAGTTACTATGGACAATGACTCCATGATTTCAATTTCTTTGCACCTTGACTCGATTTGCTTCGCACCAGACCAAAGCGGAGAATGGACGAAAGATCGGAATGACCTTCTAAGGAGGGAAGGAACAAAGCTTAACGTTAAATCTGGAAATGCGCAGCTTGGGCCTTAATACTTCTAATCTTTTGACCTCTCCTAGGACTCTCATGGGCTCTAATCAACCATTTTCTCTCTCTTTTTATTTCTAAGGCTTATAGCTAACCAGCTGCAAGGTTGAATAATGTCAATACAGTAGTATCACGGGAAGAGTTTTCCTCTAAGTACTTCCCGTAATCCCACTGGCAACTTGGATTTTAATCAACGCTCGTAATCATCAGCTTAATATCATGAAGCAATTACAATGAAAAAGTTGCTAAGTATGAGTGGGGGAGGAGGTATAAAATTCCAAGGGAGGGAGGAAGTAAGAAATTACATTACCCTTCCCTATAAAAAATGAACTGTTGCTAAGCTTAAATTCAGCAAATGAAAGGCGCTGACCGAGTAAATGATTTCCAAAATAACATTGTATATAGTAACCTATTGTAGTTACACGTAAATATTACGTTACCCGTGATATGTATGTACAGGTAACAAATTCTTGATAATTGTACCACACTTTGGCTGCTTAAATTTTGGCCAATTTTGAAAAGCTGCAAACAGAAACTGAGTAAAGTAACTAACTAACTATATAAATAAATAAATAAATAAATAAATAAATAAACAAATAAACAAATAAACAAATAAACAAATAAACAAATAAATGAACAAATAAGTGGGAACTAATGCCAGACGCACATCTACACAGTGGCTAGCTCTCCGTCCGATGTTTCCTGATTGGTTTGGAATTCGGAAACGTTGGCGTTTTCTGGAGGGATCGGAAGAAATCCGGACAACCTGGAGAAAAAACGCAAAGTCAAAATTAATGCAAGATCAAAATAAAAATGATTATGAGGTGCGTTTGTGTTCAGGAAAGCAAACATATAATATTCACCTTTCCTTTTTGCGGGCTTTCAGTTTTTGTGGCACGCTTTGACCGTGCCGAAACAACGAAATTGAAAATCACAAAAGAAAAGGCGCAGTGGTAATCACCATGCCATATGAACTGGACGAAGCTGGTATGTAACGTTGTAAGAATAAATGCAGCAAAAATGTTATCGCTTAGTATGTGGGGTAAGTTGTAACGGGAAATAATAAATTATGTGTAAAGATAACGTAAACTGTTGTGAAGAGTTATCTGCTGAAAACGAGCTTGTTGCGGGTGAAGAAGGAGCACGCCTACTAAACTGGTTGTGGCCAGATCAAATCTGTTATAGACCATAAAATGACGTCATAAAATGTTCGAAACTCAAGTGCCAAGTTCCCGCTACTTCGCACCATGAAATCCAGTTACTTCGCACCATTTACTGCCAAGTTTTGAACATTTTATGGCGTCATTTTATGGTCTATAAGGGTATAGACCATAAAAAACTGCCCTCCATTCGTGTTTTGCAATAACATGGAAAAAGTTCGACCGGAATTGGCTTTATTTTCCTTTGTAAAAGCGTGCAACAACAACAACAACAACAACAAACAACATTTTATTGAAAATTAGAAATATAACTAATTATATTACTTTTCCCCCGCAAATAGCTTATGAACTAATCGAGGCTGGGAGATCTGAGGACATATTACAAGTACAAAGTTTATCTATATGTAGATGGACTAAATAACAGTGAAGACACTACTATACAGTGAATAGGATAAACTAACATAAAACAAAGCAAATACATTAAAATTACGAAGAGAAGCTAACCTAAAGTCTTAAAGAACTTAGTAAGACGGGAGACTTCGGCATAATTATCTTCAGACCGCAAGAAATTTAGTTGTTGGACGAACGTTTGAGTAGTTTAATCGAATGACGAATAGAGTTCCAAATCTGGGCACTGATTCTCGAGAAAAAGGTATACATTTTATCGGTTCTAGGAAACTTAACATAGAACGAGTCGCTAGAGGCATATCTTGTTCTGTAGTTATGAATCTGACTTGTTTTAACAAAATGATTGAGTATACTAACTGGTGCTGACTGTCTGTTGATATCATACAATAAATAGCTACAATCTTTTAAAAAAAAAGGCTAGGTAGGGGAAGGCAATTTGATTTGAGAAAGAAGGGTACGGTATGTTCGTTAGACTTCCTGAAGTAAATAAGATGTAAGGCCCGTTTTTGTAGAGTTACGATCTTTCTTTGAAATGTCAAGGCACAGTTTCCCCAACTACAAATACCATAAGTTAAGTAAGGGACTACTAATGAGCTGTAAACTGAAAGTAAAACACGACGCGGGACATAATGTCGAATTTCAACTATAATTCCTATCGACTTGCTGATTTTGTGACAGATAGATTCAATGTAGTATTTCCAAGAAAGATTTGAATCAATCATTAAGCCAAGATATTTTACATAGTCTTTCATTTTAAGGTTTGCTTAGGTGTTAGTCACGGAGTCTAAAAAGATTATTAGTTAGTCAAGAATTCTAATCCTAGGTATGAAGGGCATATTCTTTTGCCGGGGACGAAAGATTACAAAGTTTGATTTTTTAGGTTCAAAGACAGTTTGTTGGCCTTTAGTCATTCGTTGACGTTGCCAAGGTCGCGATTAACAAGTGACTCGAGTTACTTTAACTTGTTGTTTGCACTGAAGTATTACACTGGTATCGTCAGCAAATAGATAAAAGGCAAATAACGAGGACTTGTAAATATCATTGACGTATAGAAGGAACAAGAGTGGTCCGAGGACTGAACCCTGTGGCACGCCGCACAAGGTCGTCTCAGCCTCAGACACAACATTATTAACTTAGGTACGATCTGAACTAGGAGTTGATTACACCTATTATCTGCATGAAGTCAATTGTCATTTCTTGCATAAATTCTAATGATGAGCTGATGTCACTGGCACAAAAAATCTTCCGATATAAATCGATGAAATCGGTAAAAATCAAGATAAATCGATAAACGAAACGAGTGTGTCATCGATTGCTACCGATTGATCGATGGCAATCGATATTAATCAAATCAGATTTACCAAATTTTATCGATTTATCGATTGATAGATCGGAACCGATTTTTATCGATTGACTACGCCGGGATGATATCATTTCCGTTGTACTGTTGTATTATAATTAATTTAGGAGGGTCATTTTATAGGATTAAGAAAATACATGTTTGTCAGATAAATCGCTAATTCACACAATATTCGACAGTTCTGTCGTTTTGTTCTGCGATTTATTATAATTCAAGGAGGAATGTAGCCTGACGGTATGTCAAGCGAGCTTCGTTTACTGTACGCGGTCGCAGTGTTGACGAGGACAAGACCGAATACCACTGCCAGGATTACCGCTCGCCTAACCGGCTTTCCTACCACGAATTCTGCAAACCGTTAAGGAAAATAGCCTGTGTACAGCCACCCTCTCCCCTCAGGAAAAATCGCAACAAAGAAAATAGGAGACGTCTGCTCGCAGGCTAAGGAAAACTGAAAATGAAACGTTTTGTATCAGTTGTGAACGTTGCCTGAGTTACCCAGCATTAACATATATAGCTCAAACGGATGCCACACAAGCGGGTTGCGAGTGATCTCTATGCTGACTGACATTCGTCATTCGCCCTTTTTTCAAATAGGACTCATTTTAAAAATTACAGTGAAATTTCCTGGCTCACAAGGCCTGCCACTCACATGTTATGCTTTTGTATTTTGATATTTTGAGCGATGGAATTCAGCCATTATCTGCGAGTGCCAAAGTCTAAAAGAAGAAATGTTAGCGTCAATGCTCACGGTGAGCTACACACATCACATATAATAGGAGCTTAAGCAGCGACGACGGCAACGGCAACGAAAACGTCACCTGAAAATATAACTTTATTTCATTTGTGCTACTTCGCGATTATTTCAACTCGCTCAACTTCTACAGAAACGGCGAACTATCCAAGAACCAAATTGGAATTGGTAGGAGTGGCGTTCAAGGAAGAAAGAAAATGAAAAGTTCACCGTCGTGTGCTCACGTTCTCCAAAAAAGCCTAGAATTTAATTGGTCATTTCATGTTATTGTTTTGCAGAGAACAGCAGAGAAATGTATCAAAATATAAAACGCACGTGCAGAGCGATTGTCAGTTGCTCATTAAACCTACATTTTTATGGCGTTGTCGTTGTCGTCGTCGTTGCTTAAACTCCCTAATGGTCCCTAATGTGAACTCAAAAACGCGTTACCACCCCTTGTCGTTGTCCCGGTGCTCATGGCTCCGCCGCCAAAACCTTATATTCGTGCGCGGATTTTTCATACCAACAACCGGCTTCGCAGGCTAAGTCCTGGAAGAGGCAGAAAAACCAGTCCCCATGCGCATGCCCACACCAAGGACTATAATTTGTGAATTCGTGGTGAAATAAAAATTAAATTATCTATGTAAACAACATCCGTATGAATGAGTTACGTCACTACCAGAAACTCAACCAAAGAAGTCTATGAGCAGACACTGGACATCTCGCTCCTTTGATGATCATGGTGATGATGAGAGGAAGAAAAAATGTAAGACAAAAGGAAGAAGAAAGAGAAGGAGAAGACGTAGAAAAAGAAGAGGAAGGAGAGGAGGGTGAGGAAACGCAAGAACGAGAACAAAACGGCGGAGCTGCAAAAATGCCATTCACACCCGCATACCTCTCTGATGTATATGATCTGACTAACGAGTATATGAGTGCTTCAGCTGCCTGAGGTTCTTTAGGCATATAAGTGTTAAAAGGAATCCTCAGTTGTAAACAGCTTTGTACCCTTTGTATCGTTCATATAAAGGGCAGTCCAGAAGTAACTTGTAGTATCTGCTAGACAACGCTCTGGTTGTGTTGCCCTTGCTTCAATTGTCCATGTAAAAGCATCCCTGCGAGTCTCATTGTCTTCCCACCTCACGACCCATCGAGCCAGTACGCCACAACTTTATGGGTCAATGACCATTTTATCTTGCACATCTTGTAAAAGAAAGGTTACGTTTAATGTAATTGCTCAGGATGGGTGCTCCATATCTCGCAGCCGCATTGTATGGCACTCAGACCCACTGCTCCGTCTGTTTGTGTGCAGTTGTGACCGGATAAAGGCTGCAACGTGACTTTAGCCAGAGGTGATTTGCATGAATTGCAGTGCATGTATATCTCTGTTGGTGCATCTGGTGCACCATCGATCGTCGTCAAAGAGATGGCCTACCAGAAGGGATTCAACCAATGACACTGGACGGGTCTGTTCAAGCCACGGTTGCCGCTATATTGCTGTGTCAGTTCTACTTTTGCACTCTTGATTACCGACAAGTTGTTGTTGAATTTGCGGTTGTCTGGTACTGATTTCTCGTCAGGATAGTTTGTCCTTTTTGAAAGATGGCACATTTCAGCTTAAAAAAGCTTTAAAGAAAAGGCTTCCCAAGCGTTCCTCTCAGGAAAGAGTTGATTGTGCAATATTGATCACATTCCAGTGGCGGATGCAGACCTTGAGGTAAGTGGAGGCCCACTCTTCATGAGACGAAATATCTCGGCACCTCGGCCCTACAGAACTTGCTTTTTAGTCGGTTCACAATGAAACTCGATCTGGTGGTAAATTTTTTCCAATACTTCATGCGTTTGGCACGTGGAAATTTAACAGGCTCCCAAATTTGCATAATGTTCTTCATGCCGCAAGTCTCATTTAATCGTGCTGGATTTCTAAAACCTCCACCTCGTGCGTTTATATTCTAATACGCTTGAAACAACTGAAAGCAATTATGTAAATTGGGAAGCCTGTCAATCTCTCACGTGATAAATGCATGGATCCATTCGCTCATTAAGCTTAACGGATCGAGTTTCAGCATTCAGCATTCTTCGTTTGAAGAGTCAATTTATTGAAAGGGCTACTAAAAAAGTGAGCGTTAAAAAGATCAACGTCGCATTTTGTTATTGGAAGTAAAACATGACCCAGTTTCACTGTGAAACAGTAACGAATATCATTGACTGTGTAGAGTAGTATAGTGGGTTCGTTCAAGACTAAATGAATTATTTATGATTGCTGAGTATAATTGAGTATAGTTGAGATTTTCTAAGGTCTTCTACTGTACGGCATTCTGCAAGAATAGTCAATTGACATGTCACGCTGCTTTCTTTCAGTGGCTGTACATGTATTTTGATAGTCGATCGCATACTTACATGTACATAGTCCACCTGTGTTCCACTCCACAAAGCAACAAATCAACCAGACGTGGCTTCTTCCGTTTGGATTCCACAATGTCCCTTTATAAATGATACCTTTGAACATGTCGTGGCATCTTTCTTAGGGTTGGTATTATCTCCTCTGCATGTGTTGACCTCTTCGAAACCGTGTTCGTCCATCCTTGTCAAAGACGAGATATTTGCCCCTTCGAAATCTAAAGGAATTAGTTTTACAACGGAAATTTTTGAGCTGGCATCTTGTCGTAGAAAACGTGAAGTTTTCTTTGCAAGTTAGTCCGAATTTTTTAGGCGATTAATGTTTTCCGAACAGATATCCGCCGAAATGAATCGTTGGATACCTCTATTAGTGGATTACTACTATTAGTGGATCTGATAGTTATCAGGTATGCATTTGATATCTCTGTAGCGTAAAAACGGATGGCTATTCTGTTCTGTTCTCAAATGTCTCCGCCATCGCGCTGGCGTGGCCTCATTTGGTTCTTTTTGTATGCTATATGCAATCATTAAATAGTATGACAGGGCGCATGAGCGTAACCCGCTGACTGTAGTGAAAATCCTTTATCCTAAGTAACTTATGCACATAGATGAGCTCTTTCTGGCTGTGGAAGTTACCGCTACTAATAAAACGTAAGAACAAAACTATTCAAAATATCTGATAATTCAAACTAATTCAGAAACGTCAACTAATCTCTTAAGTCTATTGCCTGACTGACTACGGATACAGCAATGTTCACGTTACAACTTTAAAAGTCCGAGCGATGTTAAGGGAACTCGACAGCACGGCTTTCTGCATGTTGTGCAGAGCGTCCTTGCCCTTCCTTCCCACCAACTCCTTCATCACAACTTCTAACTCTCGAGACCATCCCCCTAAGACATGCGTAATGATGTTGCATTGCCGCACTTCATATCCTTGAAACCGCTGTTTCAGTTTCCATCTCAACGGCAGATATTTCAGGGTGTTCTTCTCCGTCTTCTTTGCCCGGTTTGCGATCCATGGACAGCTTATCTCAAGCGTGATGACTTGCTTTATCTCGAGGTTGATGATGCGAGCATCCACTCTGTTGGCTCTCACTTTTTGGTGCCTCGCATATAAAGGGAGATCCCGAGATACTTGCGCATTGCCCGCCACGTATACTGGCTTCCGTTTCACTGGCGAGTGCCAAAGTGGCACTGTCTCTTCCAGGCCTAGTTCTTGTAAGATAAGAAGAGAATCTTCAAAGCTGCGTTATGCCGGGACGTGTACTTGTTCTGTTCCAGGGGGTACAACCAGCCATTACTCGGGCAACACTCTGTGGGGCCTTATCGCATAGCCTGAACATCATCCCACCCGTCATAGCCGTGTGCATCTTTTGGCAGGCATACATCCTCGTAGGTAAAAGCTGTTTGCAAAGCAGGGCATTGCTTCCAACCGGTTAGCCACCAGAAACAGCCTTTGAATTTGAGGCTCTCCTCCTCCTTTCTTGCGGAGATAAGTTTCCCATGCCAGTTATGGTCTTGCACCTTCCATAACTTCCGCTCCAGACACTTCCTCAGCTTTACCTTCAGCTTCCCCGCTGGCATCACCTCCCCCCTCTCGTGCTCTATGCAGGTTGGATTTGGATACTCCAGCTGCAGCTGGAGGCTCCTCTGGGTACCTTGCTTCTTCTTTAACTAACGAGTTATGACCTAACTCCTCCACTCCCTCTTCAGACTCGCGTACCATCGCCATCGCTGGCTCGCCATTTCTGTATAACTTCACTGCCGCCTCGATAGTTGTTACTTTGTATTCCTCCTAGATCGAGCGCAGACCTCTGCCTCTCTTCTCTCTTGGCATGTATAGAATAGCCGTTGAACCGCAGGGGTGTTTCCCACCATTCTCGACGATTATCTTGCAAGATTTCCTGTCTATCTTCTTTAGCTCTGTCACCAGCCAGTGTTGTACCCACATCAAGTAGCCTAACACTGGTTATGCGAACTGATTCGAGGTTGTTACACGATTGTGATCAGACAGGGGATTGACCAGATGATAGGCATTCTGTGGAGATACACCTTAGTCGCGCACTCCATGGACAGCCTCTCCTCCTGCCTCACCGTCTCTATGACATCCAAGAACTTGTACTGATTACTCTCTTCAAGGTTGTGAACATGAAAATTCTCTTCACCCCTCAGCCCCGAGGCATCATGGGTATGTACTCCCCGTTTTACATGGACGACCGCACATACGACATCCGACATCCTCCATCGCGCACTTGGTTTTATTATTATTATTATTATTATTATTATTATTATTATTATTATTATTATTAGAGTGCACCAGGGAGTGCGCCAGGGATGCTTGTTGTCGCCCTATTTGTTACTGCTATCCATCGACTGGATAACGCGGTAGACTACAGAGGCAAATCGTGATGGTATACAGTGGACCCTCACAACCCGTCTTGAAGATCTGGAATTCGCCGACGACATTGCCCTCCTCTCTCATAACCACCAGGGCATACACACCAAGGTAATGCAGCTTGCAAAGATCTTAGCGTAGACGGGCCTTAGGATCAGCAAATCCAAGACAAAGGTGATGAGGGTTAAGACCACGAACGTGGATAACATCAAGCTGGATGGGGAAGCATTTGATGAAGTGGAGGACTTCACATACCTTGACAGCAACATCAGCAACGATGGTGGGTCTGATCGGGACATACTGGCAAGGATTGGGAAGGCAAGAACTGCTTTTGCAATACTGAGGCCTATATGGTGATCAAAGGTGATATCCAGAAAGACCAAGTTAAGGATATTCAAAACCAAAGTGAAGTCTGTCCTCCTGTATGGTTCAGAGACATGAAGAGCAGCCAATGTCAACAGATGGCTGAGGTCCATAATGGGTATCCTCTGCCCAGAGGTAATAAGGAAGGAAGAACTGTGGGGAAGAGCTGAACAGGAAAGAATCAACACCCAGATAAGAAGACGCAAGTCGCGTTGGATCGGACACACCCTCAGAAAACCAACAAACAATGTCTCATTTTCCATAATGCCTTTATCTCCATGGCCAGGTCACGATTTTATCGACTTTCTCGTTCTCCTTACTTTCCACTCTGCTGTCTCCCGGGCACGCGACATATAAAATTTGAAATACCCTCTCCTTCTTATGGATGATGACAATATCAGGAGGATTATACTCATGACGCTTGTCTGTCTGTATTCTTAAGTCCCACAGAATCTCAACATCTTCATATTTCGCAACACTTTTTGTCGAGTGCTCAAATCACTTCTCTCCACATTCTAGCCTATTTTGAACGCACAAGTCCCAATGTAAAGCTCTAACAACTCCATCGTGCCGCCGCTTGTACTCGTTATTAATTTGCAAGTTTGGGGCATTCACACAGGACACGGGAAACAGTCTCCTCTTTTTTCCTACACATGCGACATAATGGATTATCGTGAGACTTATCGATCTTTACTTTCACAGTATTCGTTCTCAATGACTGTGTCTGAGCAACCATGATCACTCCCTCTGTTTCTTCAGGTGGGCGTATTATTATTATTATTATTATTATTATTATTATTAATATTATTATTAATTATTATTATTTACATCACGCAGCACTAAAAGGGATTCAGTTTTGACCTCGTGTGAAGGCAGCCTGGCCACCCAAGACATCTTGACTAAAAATTTTGGAAAACTAGCTTAGCCGCCTCAAACATGTTAGCGTGGGAGTCAATAGCAACGCACAAAGGAGCAAAACATTTATTAGTGCAAGTCACAGCACAGAATGTTATAATGGAACTTAATTTATTTGCCTGCCGGACACTGTACACCGCTTTCAAAATTCAAAAATTAAAGTTTACACACCAAGGAGAAATGATGCTTGCATTTTAGGCTGCGACCATGAATGTCAGTTACTATTACAATAAAAACAAATATCAATGTATGAAATTCGCCAGTCACAATTCACCTGTTCGTGACCTTTGAACTCTTGAACTGATGCCTGTTGTTTTCATTCGCCACATGCCACGCCCGATGTGTAGTTTCTATTTATGGTATGTGGAGTAAAAACACGATTCATCATCAAGTCCTGACGTCTAATCAATTCTCATATTTTTGTAAGATTGGCTATCCAATCATAATGCAGGATTTTTCATGGTTGCTACCATGAATTTGCATCAGATAATTATCTTAATTCCCATCAATAAATCAAAGCATTTTTTTTAAGTGGCCCGCTTTCGGTTTCTTCAAAGATATTGTTCAGCCAATCACTGCTTTGACTTTCGAGTGGTATTATCCGGTGTTTTCTAAAACAGATTAATTTCTGTGGCAACCACAAGTGTTTTCATCCAAACAACGTATTTTAAGAAAGACCTTTTGTGATAACATCTGTAAGGTTTCTGTTCAAATGCAAATTACCAGCTGTCGCCGCAAGAAACAAAGCTTCAAAAGATGCCGGCCAACTGAAAAATTGAAAACAGAATTAAGATTAGCAATTAAATGTACACACACCTCGCCGGTATTTTTAATTAAAGTTACGTGCTGTTTGCGCTTGGAAAAGGTTTGCTGTAAATGTTTAATATCTTATTCACCCTCATACAAACACAGCAAGCTTAGTCAACTCAACTCTCCGGATGTCCTTCATGTTAACAGTACTTTATGCCATACCTTTCGATAACATTCAGTCGTTTTAATCCTGATGTAAGGTCGGTCAGCCGAGTCAACCACAGTGAATCAAATTAGTTTTAAGGAAACCGCGATTAGATTTCTAGATGCTATAACACATGGAGTCAAAATTGCATGAAATGTAAGGTGTGGCTTGTATACATATTGCTTGGCAATGTTTTGGAAATTTTCACGTCTTCGTTTTTCCGCGTTGAATACGTTTTCCGTGAACCTGTGATCAAAATTGGAACTCCAGCTTTTGAAAGAGGTGACTTATTAAAGAAAAACTTGGCAAATTTTGTCACACACACGAGAATTCAAATCTTGTAGTAAAGTGCAGGAGACAAAGGGAAATAACGAACACAACATCATGAGAGATATTGATTGATGAAGAAAATAATAAGATGAACTCTTTGATCGATTAGTCATTTTCCGCGATGGCATTGTTTTGACTACAACCACCAAGAATCCTTCAGCTCCTTGTTTCCTGTCCGGCAAATTACTGAAATTATGTGGCTATTGTTAATTAAACCTGAAAAAGGATTGTGGCAGTTGTAGCAGTGAAACGATGGGCTGTTCATGCAACCTCAGTTGATCTTGTAGTTGTTTATTCATGACTCAGCAAACAAAAAAATGCGTTCGCTGAAACAAAAGCTTCGTTATCGTATTTTGCATAAAATGTCGCCGATATCGCTTGATAATTGTTTTTCAGCCGAATACATGAATTGTTTGACCATCTCACCTTCACAGTTCAGTGTTACAATAAACATTCTGGAGATATAAACACAGCTATTGGAAGCCGCATTTAATTTAACTGACTGCTGTGCGAGACTGACACCAAAATGAACTTCTCAGTCGTTTCCGAGGAACAGCGTGGACAACTATGAAGAGTTCCCAGATGGTAAGGTGCAGAATAATTATTTCGTCGTTAGTGACCTTTTCAAGAGAGCAATTTTATATCCTGGTTACCGATATAAATTGTATCTCGGTTTCAGTCGTGACAGCGGACATTGCTGAACGATCAAGCTTGACAATGTCGCATTGAATCTTTGATGTCTATTTGTGTAAAATTAGACCAAGCAAGGCACGCTGTAGACGAAAGCGTGTATTATGAGCCGATAAGCAAATAATACAATTGTCAGTTTTCATTCTAAAGTAAAATAAAAAGCCGAAAAATATTATGAGCCAAATCATCCTCCAAATGACTGGAAAACCTGGAAAATGGAAGTAAAAATACATTTTCTGAGTAAGAATTCCTATGTGCGGACAGATTTTAAGAAGGCCGGAAGCCGGAAAAACCATGTACCAAGGTGAATCGGAAATACCTGCTTCGGATTTATTAAAGAACTGACAATGATAAGATGATACCGATGAAACAACTCCTACTCGTGTCATTCAGTTTTTGTTAAACAGGTGCTGCCGGTTTTCAACCCAGTCTACGTTGAATCTGTTTATTATAACGTGGAACTGGCTATTTTAAAGCTGTCTATATGAACATGACACTGGTTAACGGTTTGGCCCAGACAACTAAAGCGGCCAGATAACGAGCATTACTCGGCCGAGAACCCGTTGCCTACGCCTGTTACGTAGCTACAGGTAAATCCGGCAAAAGTGTCTCTGCTCGCCGATCGTTCGTCATGTTTGTGGCCGGTGCATGACGCCTTTGGTCGCCTTTCGTATCTCGGGGCGAAGTCCTGTCTGGCTTGCATTTGCTTTTACCAATTTACGTCTCTTTGAGACCCGACCGTACGCGTAGTCGTTTTAGAAAACTGCCTTTCTCTGGTTTTGTGGGGAACTTTTAAAGATCGACTATATTCAATCGAGTTGTTGATATGAAGATACACAAAATAACGATTGAATGAATGAATGAATGAATGAACAAAGGACTGAAGGGCTTAGGTCTTTATTGTTCTCTGTTTCAAAAGAGTTGACTCGTTTCATTAAAAAAAAAAAAAAAAAAAAAAAACAAAACAAACGAAAACAATCAAAGTAGTTGCCTCTTAGAGAGACATTATTTTAGACCATTTTGTGTACGTTTAGCGGTTGACTCGTCAAAACGACGCCCGCTTTCAGGATTCTGGTAGTTGTCGTAAAATACGCGTTTCCGGTTGTGAACATTGATTGCTGTTACAGATTTTCATTGGTCGACATTTGTCACGTGTTTCCTGACAGCGAAATTCTCCGAATCTCGTTCACCTCACAACATTCGAACCTCGATAGATACAGTCAATTTTTTGTAACGCGTTTATTTCCGGTTCGACGAAAAACGATTTGATCATTCCTGGTTCAAAAGGAAAAGTGTTACAAAACATCATTTGTTGTTACGGAAGAAACAGAGGCAAAGACCACGAACGCATGTCATCACGATGAGCTTCTTGTGGACAAAGTTACATTCGCTTGTTGTAGCGAAAATCGAATTTCATATCCCACGTTTAGGTGAGTAAGCAAACTGCAAAGAAATGTCAGCTCGATTATTTAGGCTAATAGGACTTTGGAGTCGTTCTGTTCGAAATATAAATTCGACGACTTGGTTGAGTAAACACACGTTGTCAGATTTTCGCGCGCATATTGCAGCGTCTGCCCATGGAACCCGTGCCTATACATGTGGCTGTCGAATTTTTACCAAATGGAGTTCTTCAAATAAGTTTCTAGTATCAATAAGTTAATCAAATTTGTAACCAGTTTACTTTGCCCTCTGTAGTGAACTCCGTAAAGGATTCCGTACGAAAGATATTGCGTTAGGGAGCTGTAAGTGTAACCTGACACTTGCATGTGCAAGATGACAGGAATTTTGCTTCACTGTCTGTAGAAAGACGGCGATTGACGCTTTTGTTGTAAGAGTAAGCTTGTACCTAATATGCCTCACACTAGCCTGACAATAGACCCCTCTCCAAAGTGGTGGCCGAAAATTCAAATAAGTTAAAATTAAAAACGTATACCAGCGCTAGAAAGTGCACTTTTACTTTAGTAACCCTGCAGTAGTTTCAACGTATTAGGTGTAATGTCAGATAAGAAAATGTAAGTTGAAAAATGAAAAATTTACAGACGTTTTCATGACTGGGTGTACGATGTATTTAGTAGGCACAAGCGGAGACCCTGTAACATAGGGTATACCTGCCAACTCTCACGCATTATGCATGAGTCTCACGCCTGCGGACTAAAGACATCGATCTCACGCATCAAGGACAATTTCTCACGCCTGACTACACAAATCCGGACGAATTGTTCTAAAAAACTTCATTTTATTTCAGATTTGTTATGTATTATTTCTTTTCTCTTTATAACAACCGCAAAAGCTTTCAAATGTCTAAAATCCGTTTGAATCGTAAGTGTTCAAAGGTCGTCGGAATATCTTCGGACATTTGCCGAAACGTTCAAAAGTTTTCGGAAAATCTTCGGAGGTGGTTCGGACGTTTTCGGATATCCCGGTCATGACGAGACAAAAATCTCACGCGTTTGACTCAGAAAAAGTTGGCAGGTATAAAAGGGCACTTTCGATTTTTCAGAACTGGCCGGCCAGACCGTCAAATGCGTAGGGAATGTACCAATTTAAAGGATTACGTCTTGTGCTAGTCCTTCCAATTTCTTCAAAATAGTGCATACAAGTATAATTTTGAAGAACTTGTCCTGATTTGATGACGTGTCCCTTTGTCTGTGCCAACCAACACTGTATAAGCACCACTGGGTAAGATGTGGAGAGCCCCATACAGTGATTCTGTGTACATTTTTCTTGTTGTGTACATTTGCTGTTTTTGAAAGAGGGTTAGTATGACAGTGGGTGCATGTACATGTATAATATTATTACTGTATGGGCAAGGCTGTTGCTTAAGAAAAATTCCAAAGATCCCACAAGGCCAAAATCCAAAAAGTTAGAAGCCCAACAAAAATGAAGTGTTAGGTGCTGCTGCAAAAAATTTAGACACCCAGAGCATTTTCTTGGGTGCCGCAGACTCCTGTTAAGCAGCTGCCTTGATGGGGCTGTAAACAAATCTTTTCCACCACTGTTTTGCCTGGTACCAGGGAGCGCATGGTCAGTGTTCTAGATACAAGTAATTTCAAAGGCAAGGAATCAATGAAGAATTGTACAGAGGTTAACAGTTGAAGGTCAATCCATATCTTGTTGAGTTTACCATTTAGTTTCTCAGGTCAGGAATGCAGCATCCTTGGTTTTTTGACATGAACACTGTATGCTTGTATCTCTGCTTTAGTTTACGACTTTTTTATTCAGTCATTACCTCTCTTGATTTCTTATTTAGTTATAATGCTCTCTTTTTTGTTTGTATTTCAATTATCTAGCTAGGAGGTACAATATTAGTTTCATTAGTTGCACCTCTCCTTTTCACTTAATGGAACGTTTTAGTAGTACATAATATTCCATTTTTATGCTTGATATTTATTTCTTTATTCATTTCTGTCAATATCTACACTACAGTAGACTCAAATGCTTTCATTGTTGTCATTGCCAAATGATCTACCAAGTCAATCAACCTTTTGTAGCTTAGAAGGGATTCTAGGACTTAGTTGCTTCATACAAATTCAATTAGGCTTTAAGTTGTGAGTTATCTCGCACTTTTACACTTACCAACCCTGGTAAATTTCTGAAAGAGTGATGTGCACAAGGCATAATTTTCATTTGCAGTTTTCCTTGATTTACAGATCGCACTGAACAGATGTTGAATTACGAAGGTAAATAAAGTTACATCAATTTGGTAAGTACTGATACCTAGAAGATAAGTGTTGAACGTGGCCATGATAAAAGAAAGGCAAATGCTTTGACCAAGACAGCAGACCACAATAATCAAAAGGAAAGTGCCTTCTTTTATTGGTCCTGGAAAGGTGACTCATTTGTCATAGGGAAGGGTTGAAAGTAGAGGGCCAGGACCTAGAAGTAGGCAGCTCTGTTACAAATCTTGTCAGAATTCGAAATAATTTCATCGGCTTCCAAATTTTTGGAAGGTGGTAGGTCGCATGTTATTGATAACTGCATGTAAACATGTAAACCTTCGGAAGAGCAGCAGCTCCGAATCCACAGAAGACAGCTCTTTAGCTGGCTCCCTGTACTTAATGAGAAACCTAGTAGGGTACATCTTGTAAAGCTATAATTATGTATACATGTGTAGCCTAAAATCAGTATGTAATATGGTGGTTTGTGGTGGCTCGCCTTGTATGGTGTCCGAGACTCTTGCATGCATTCAGTGGCTTCCTTTTTTGGTAAATTTTGTACTATTTTTAGTACAGGCTTATGCAGACTCACATGGTAGGTGGCAGCTTTGTACATAGCTAGGATCTTGTACTTCGTCTTTGAGCGTTTGTATAACGGTCTGCGGAGTGGTCGTTTTAGCATTTTCTCCCCCTCCCATCCCCTATTTCTCTTCCCTCCACTGTTTTCATCAGTGTGATGGGTGCCTGGAATTGGGTTGTGGGGATTTGCCAGCCATGGGGGCAGCATTCTGTCTAGGGGCTGGCTGGCCACAGGGAAAGCCCCTGGGTATCCCAGGCACCCACCTTCCATTTAAGGGAGGCAGTTGGTCAATTATTTAGTTATTGTTCTTATCTTCATATTTTTGCTTTGCCATAAATAAATTGTAATAAATAAATAAACTGACAATACGTAATTTCACTTTAAATCTGCTGCTTGCCTACATAAACATACTTATCTATCACTAAGGAAACATGCAGATTCCCAACTGCAAGTGGAAAAAAAAAGATACGGGTATTGAAAATGAGTGCTCTCTTTTAATGAACAACAAAATAACTGAATTACGACTGGTGGGTGATTGAATGACCTCTCAAGGAGAGGAAAAGGTCAAGAACAGAACGTCTTGTGTAGAACGTTCTTGCATGTACATACAGGATTTTATTAAAATTTGTTTTTCCTTTCAGTTTGGTGGTAGTATGGAGAGTCATGCGAGACCTGATAAACGGAAGTAAGTTGCAAGAAAAATTGATCTGATGTTAATTTGATGTTAATCACATAATTTCAGTCTCAATGAACAATCAAGAACAGTGTTCTTGTGTTTGGGACATTTGGGACCCCTTTTTGGCTTGTGGTGGGGGGCACAAACTGCCCATGTTGACTTTGATTATTCATTTCAGTAAAAAACACCAAACTTGGTGACTTTAAAATTAATTTTATCTGTCCACATAAATGAAATAAAATAAATAAAATAATAAATAAATGGGAATTTCAGTGGAATCCACGGGGTGGCTCTTCTTTCCACTGTTTCCAGGTCGAATTGGAATTTGGAAATGTTGGTTTTTGTGGAGGGAGGAAAACCAGAGTACCCGGAGAAAAACCCTCGGAGCAGGGACGAGAACCAACAACAAACTCAACCCACATATGACGCCGAGTCCGGGAATCGAACCCGGGCCACATTGGTGGGAGGCGAGTGCTCTCACCACTGCGTCATCCCTGCTCCACATTGCTATAACGACTTGCACTCTATATTATTTTTATGTTCATGTGGCTTGGTGTTTCCATGTCCATGTCTTTCTAAATTTGGATGTCTTTACGGTTTTTTTTTTCTTTTGAGAAATTTTAAGTTTATCTTTTACAATTTTTACATTCCTTTACCATTTTCACAGTTCTCTATTTGTTTTGATTACCCTTCAGTCAATTTGTCTGACCTTTTTTAAAGGTTTTACAGGGCTTGGGAATAATTTCTGTGGAGACACCGGTCATGTTGACCAGTCAATACAATACGATGCCTTTTATTTAAACACAATAAAAGTTATAGCTGTTGCTTGTGGGGTCATGTTATAAAATTAAAAAGACAAAAATGTTAGTTTACATTCACTAAAAAAATATCTAATTTAATTCAGACTAATCGCACTAAATGTTAACTTACAGATAATAGGATATCATACTAACTTAGTCATCACACTGTACATGTACCTAATAATTAAATAATATACATGTACAATCGGAAATCACCTGTTTCCTTCACAAATGATGATGAATTTGAGATTAGTTAAATTACTAAATAAATGGTACACCAAAAATTCATCCCCAATAAAATGTGAAACAAATTTTAGCTCAGTCTCGTGTAGTTTCTGGCCAATCAGGCCAAATTAGACCAAAATGTTTGTCTTGGTAGAATGGTATCTTTAAGGGGTCAATTAAAACATAGGCCTGAACCTGTTCTAAGC
Organism: Pavona decussata; assembly: GCF_977016875.1. Classification (NCBI taxonomy): domain Eukaryota; kingdom Metazoa; phylum Cnidaria; class Anthozoa; order Scleractinia; family Agariciidae; genus Pavona; species Pavona decussata. Next base: position 397,242 of record NW_028145444.1, on the reverse strand, counting down.
TCTCTCTTCACTAGACCCTGATAACCTGCAGTTCCATTATTTTTATGTCTAAGAGCATTGTTTTGTTGTTTGTTCTTTCGTTCTCTCGACCAGTAATGTTCAAAACTTGGCAGTGAAACCACTCGCCTTTCACTTGAGTTTTGAATGTTTATGACATCATTTTATGGTCTACTGTACAGTCATGCATAAGAGTCCAAACCATAGAAAACTACTGTCAGTTTGTTAATAATTACCTGTATATTACTTGGTCACACTAAATTTGCATCACATACATGTATTTTCATCATTGTGTAGGATCCACCAAGTAGATGGTGAAACCAAATTTGTTTTCCTGATATACATGATATCCCCCCTCCCCTGTTCGCCTCCTTGGCTACACCATATGGCCCGAGCAGGAGTTCGGTGCAGCTATTCATGGCAGCTGCCAGGAATTGTGGAAGTCTTTGTAGAGATCAACCTCATCCATGATATCGGGAATGCCTTGATTGATTAGAAATGCTAACAGAACATTGTGGAGATGTGCTGCACATGTTAAGAAACACCTCTGTGACAAGCATTGTAAATCACTTGAATTTTTCCCTAGATTCCCTAACCTTATGGGGGTCAAGAGTTAAGCTTTCAGGAAGCAATAACAACTACTATTTGGTAATTATTTTTCAACTCACAATACATTTTTTTATTTCTGGATAAAACTTAGACAAGGCAAGTGCATTGTCTTACCTCGTGCTAGCTACAGCTCTGTTGCCTACACTTGTACCTCTTATTTTTTTCTTGTCATAAGCGGTCCATCAAGACAGTCAGAAATTGCCTTCTTGCTAATATTATTACTTGTTGCATTGGTCACTCTTACCTCTCTCCTTAGCTGGCCTGTTTTTGTATGCGTAGTGGGTTAAATTTCTATTATTCATGTACATGTATCTTTTTTCCCTTTGTTGTTTTGCCAGATTACAGTAATTTGTAAAACAAGAGGTGAAGATCAAATCAATTAAATTGAAACAATAGATGCACATAACTACGAACAAGTACTATTTATACATTTAATTACGTTTTTCTTTTGTTATAGGCGTTCTGAAGGGTTGTTTCAAGGTGACGAGAATGGTACGTAAACTGTGCTTTGTTTGTCTCCTTCAAGATGTGGATGTAAATTACCATCAAACTACAACTGGAATTAAAGAGTTGACTTTTTCTGCTGGGGTGTGAACGTTCAACCTCTACATGTACATGAAATGCTTGTCAGCCAAGCTGAACCACAAGGGGGAAAATTTAAGTGAGAGTGAATGAATAAATAAACAAACGCTTCAGTAGAATAGACCCGAATTTAGGATGAGGTACTCTTCTATATAAACTTACAAAATAATACCAAAAAAAAAAAAAATACACAATAAACTTCTATACAATATTAATCAGCAATTCTTGAAATCACTGTGCACTAAAATGCACTTGTCAGAACTGTCCTAGTAGACTGGTTAGTTTGCAAACAATTTGAGGGAGTAGTATATAACTTTACTTATAACCTTCAAGGTCGGAATATTAATAAAAACTATAGTAAAAATTGTTTAAAAAAAATATGACTTTTGGCTGAACAACCTCTTTAATTTTTGCCAACAGCAAAAAAACCCAGACTGCAAGTTACAATTTCAAGGCTTGTAGCATCCAAAGATCAGTTAGAAAGGTTGCAAAAGCTATCAGCAAAACGCAAGGAAAAACCCAAGGATGAAGACAAGAAGCAAAGTGGTTTCAAGCTTAGTAGCAGAGATACACCAGCGTCATTGTTGCAGATAGAAAGGGAAAGCCCAGTCAGACATAGGCTGTCTAACCTCCTTGATGGAACAGTGCCCAGTCCAGATCGTGACAATGCAGAGCACCCTACTGAGGGAGAAGAAAATGTTACAAGCATTAATTATGAAAATTACAAATCAAATGCTGCTGAGCTGTTACCAAACCCAGAGTCTGTCAAGGCCAATTTGTTTGATCCAGGTAGTATATCTTCATTAGATGATGGCTCCTTGCCTGTGATGCATGATGAAGGTTACATTACTGTACGTTGCTACCCTGATGTTGAAGCCGAGACTCGTTTACAGGTAGAAGGAAATGGAAATGAGTCTTCCTCTGCCAATATCTCCTCAACAACTGATGCGAATGTTCCATCAGGATTGGAAGGGGAAATTTCTGGCAATGGTGGTAGTGACCAGCATGATGAAATACATAAACAGTTATCTAATGATGTTGCTGGTTTAGTTGTCCCAGAATGCAATGCATCTTTGTCTTATGACGTCACAGGAAGTGAACCTCCCAGTGGTGATTTATCGCCAGTTAATGAAGAACCTGCACCCAGCTTAGGTGGTGTTGAGGCAAAAAAGGAAAGTGAACTTACTGGAGATTCAGGAAGTGGTTTGATGCCCAGTGCTGCAGAAAACAGCTCGATTGATTATGCAACTGACTACAGTACCCTTGAGGTTTGTACATGTACATTGGTTATCTTTGTGTAACAAGTTAAATGGCTTTAGCTCCCATGAGTCTTCTGTAGCTCAGTAGTAGGGCATCCAAACTAGTAATTAGAAGGTCTTAGGTTTGACTCCTGATCATAGGAGTACTTGGATTTCCTTTTCTCAGTATGCCTGTGTCACTCACTGAATAATGCACCATTCTCAAGTAAAGAGTAATCTTTACATATTCATAAAAGCTGTTTTTATCTTGATGTTTGCTGGTAGCTATTTGTAAGTTATCATGAATTATGTGTACGATGATTTTATTAAAGCAAGGAAAAATAAAATCGGCAGTCAAATTTAAAGAACAGCAGTAGGTCACTCAGAATGACATTCTGGTCATGCTCATCTTCCGGCAAATCTGATGGCGTGAATTTGAAAGTCGCTCACTTAAAAATTGTCAAAAATATTAAAAATGTCCAAGTCATAAAAAGTGACCTCTAGTCCCCATCAAATGCATAAAAATGTTCTCCTTCCTGGCCAACATCCAGATTTAAATCAAAGATCCCCCATGCTAAGGCACCAGGTATTTTTAACAATTATTCCATGGCAAGGGTGCATTGGATATGAGATAATAGATAGCCAACGAGACGTGTAGCACCAAGTTGGCTATAATCATCCCATATCCAACAAGCGTGAGTGGAATAATTTTTTTTAACAATCAAGAAATATTGCTAGATCTTGCTGATTTTGCTTTTCAAGAACAACCACAAGACAATAATGGTTTTTATTTCTCTGGCATGGTATAATGGCTCATATACCATGGCCACTAAGCCAATCAAATACCTGGAATTGCATTATACCATGATCCAGTTTTTAATAATAACAATTAGTCAATGAGCATACTTTGGATATGAAGTGATGGCTAAAGTCATCCCATGTCCAACAAGCATGAGTGGAATAATAAAGTTGTGTCAAGAATGATTAAAAACAACCACAAAGTATTGTTAGCTCTTGCTGATTTCATTTTGAAACATGGCTGCTGTATAAATGCAATCAAAACTTGGAATTAAATTATCCAAAGATCCAAGTTTTTTAAACCTTAATTTAAAGAGATTGAAGGACTTAAAGATTTTGTGCTTACAGTTCTTTAACATGTAATGCATAAGCATTTCTCATCTTTTTACATTTATTTATTTTTAATTACTGAATACATTGTAGATCGTCAACAACTTGCTGTCCGAGTTGACCAATGAAAGAAGCAGAAGAATGGAACTGGAGGAAAGAATAACTTCATTGGAAGACAACAATAAAGAACTTTTGATAGAGTCTGAAAAATTGAAGAGCCTTGTTAACGACCTACTTCATCTCTCTAAGGTACACGTATGTTAATGTTCTGGAAGTGATGCAGCCCTTCAGTAGACAGGGATGCATTTAATAGCAAGTCAATTGCCCCCTTTCCTGGTTATGACATTCAAAGCACGCAAAGCCAAAAAAAAAAAAAAAAATGGAAATGTGCAGTTCCAGAATACCCACCCCAAGGAAGGTCATCGGAAATTCCTCGGGGGAGAAGGTCTTACAAGTCAAAATTTTAGAAACAAAGTATGAAGTTAAACTGGAATTTCCTGGGGAGACTAAACCCTTTGTGGGGGGAGTACAGATATTTTCTGGAACTGCACAGTGGAAATTTTGTGCAAATGGAACAGCAGTACATGTACCTCTGATGATTGTCCATTTGAACCAGAAAGTTTCCAGCATTAATCTGTACATTCCATTTTCAACCAGTTTAGAAATTTTGGCTTAGTGGAAAGCACTACCTGTAGGTAATCTTTGTTATTGTAGGTTAGATTGAGGAAGGCATATGGGTTTCACTAAGAACCTCCTGCCAGCATCTTTCTTTCTTGTTCTGTTGATCCTTTTCGTTACCTCAAATAATGTACATATTTTATTAGCTTTGCTAGCATTAATTTACTGATACATGTAGGTAAATAATAAATGGATTAACAGGAAAATTAATATATCCCATGGCTAAATGTATGCTGAGGTAATTTATGGTAGTATATTTGCGGCAATGTGTGGTTGACAACTGCATCGCTATATGGAGGTTGGGTGCCTGGGATGTCCAGGGGCTTCCGCTGAAGGCCAGCCAGCCCCTAGACCAACTACCACTCCCGTGGTGGGCAATCCATACAACCCAGCCATGGGTGCCCATGCTAGGCATCCAAGCACCCATTACACTCACTGACAAACAGTGGAAAATAAGGAGGGAAGGGAAGGGGAAGCAGGACGACTGCACTAAAGCAATACAATCCAGCTGATGAAGCTTCAAAATGTCTGCTACAACGCGACTGAATGACCCACGTGAGCATGCGTCAATTACATTGAACACTGACTGCTAACCTTTTTTTTTGTTAACTTAGTTAAACTGCATTTAACTGTATCCAATTACTGAAGGTCCTCTTGAAATGCAGACAAAAATGTTTTTGTTCTAAATATAATAAATAATTTATTTGGTTACAGGTGAAAGGTGAAACAGTTTCTAGAGGGACACAAATAAATATGAACCTAGTAAGTAACCAAGGAGTTGGTTGTTCTTTATTTAGCAAGTACAGTGTACGCCTGAGGAGGCAAGGGCATGCAGTATACTTAACTATTTTTCCATGTGGGCACATTCGATATGAGATGATAGATAACCAATGAGGCACGTAGTGCAAAGTTGGCTATAATCATCCCATATCCAACAAGCATGAGTGGAATAATTGTTTTATTAAAATCAACCAAGAAATATTGCTAGATCTTGCTGATTTCGCTTTCCAAGAACAACCAGAAGACAATTTAATGGTCGCTATTTCTTGGGCGTGGTACAATGGCTCATATACCATGCCCGCTAAGTCAATCAAATCCCTGGAATTGTATTATACAATGATCCAGTTTTTAATAAAATTCTTATTGTTATCTATTTGTAAGGCCTGATTTTGAGCAGCAACACAATTATAGGCAAAAGTAAAAGCATATTCAGGAGCCTCTATCAGTATTAATTGATGAGTCAACCCTTTGCCAAGTAAATTTATTCTTATGGAAATGGCTGTTCTGAGGAATTAATGTTGATAGAGGCTCCTAGTCATGGGCACCTAACATATTTTAAAGACTCACTTGTTTGTCGGTGGTTTGTGTATTCACTGCAACATAAGCATAATGCACAAGGAAAGCAACATTTTGATCTTCGTGCTTGTGTCAAGGCCATTCTCACATTGACATAAGTATTGTTGTGCTTATGCTTGTGCTTTTGTTGCTTGTGAATACAAGCTTTGTATACTGCTTCACAAGCTTCATACTGTCAGCCCTAACTCAAGGGAAAGTTGCAAAACCTTCCACTGTTGTTGGGTACACCTTAACAGAGTGCCCGACAGGTACTAATTGCTAATCATGTCGGGCCAGTCATTCATCAATTGGAAAGAATTAATTGCCCCCAACGGGTTTTGACCCAGAGCCCTCTGATAAGGTATCCTTGGAGTCCCTGTGTAATAGAATGTACAGTTGAAGTATACAGTTTGTATACTGGATGAAATCTTGACTTTGCCTGAACAGGGCATGCACAAAACAAATAGGTAATTATGATGTAGCCTGCAAGCAAGCTCTCCCGGGGGGAGGGGGGGAGGGAGAGGGAAGAAGAAGGAGACCTTGCAACGATATCTGCATCAAAAAAGTAAATGCAAAATGCTGATTGGTGGATATTGAATTTGGTGCTTACGTCATTACTCTTCATGTGCGTCGTGTTGCTAATACAAAAATGGTGAAAAGTGGAGTTTCTTTTCGTGAAGGTTGCGAGAATTTCTCGAAATAACCTAGGTTTTCTCTGAAATTAGGACCGAACAACATCAAGCTGCCAATGAGTTACTTCAAAGTAGCGATGTTCTTGCAGATGTTACGTATGAAATTTGGCACAAATTTGTTATTTCAACCTTTTGCTGCCGCCGCAGAAATTGAAAGGAATCAACATCAAGCAGTGTTGGTTTTTTGCCCATTGCAAAGTATCATTATCGATTACTAGATCACAGAAGCAAGAAGAATGGGGATGTCTGCCGCTTTGATTGCCGATATTTCAGGTGAAAAAGATATGGACATCTTTCAGCTTAGGCCACAAATTAAAGCTTTCTGAATATATTGCCTCAATTCTGAGTGCTTCGGTACAGTGTTAGCAACGAACTGCCAGTTTTTTAGGGCAATGTTTTTTTTTGGAAGCGCAATGTTTTCCTTTCGATCTGGCACTCGCATGTCTGGTTTGCTACTCGGCCACAACATCACAAATTTCAGACGGGTTGAATGTTGGGTCCTCGTTCTCGGAGACCAGGCTGCAAAATTGAGATCCTACCGATTTCCTTGTACTGCTTCTTTTTTCCCTGGCTGGACTGTGTCCAGTATTCGACAATTTTTTCTGTCCAGTAGTTTTTGTGGCATTGACACTGAAGTTGGCAAGGGTCGCTTGACCCTTGGGACGACATTTGTGACCTTGACCTTTTGGTCAATCGGCCTTAGAGTGCTCACAATAAAGTTAAATCCTTCAATAAATTTTCTGATTTTTGTGGCACACGGTAGGCATACTCAATCAGAGAAACTATAGTTTTTGTCAGCAAGGATTCCCATCTTTTGAAGTGTATCTGATATCATGTTTGTTTACATTTGCCATCGTTTCCAGTTTGCGCTGATTGGCCAAATTCTGACAACTAGGACAGCAGAGAGCCGCGGGGAGTATTGAGGGTGGCATTCAAATTCCTGAGACATGGTTGCAAGCTCTCGCTGCTTCTCCCCTCCCCACCCCTCCTCTTCCCCGATGTGAATCGTAGTAATGAATGTTGGAAATCCTGGTACCGCAACACTATTCACTCACGTAGCTTGTTTCACTTTCTTAATCTCAATAGTCGTGCACCTGTCTCCTTGTGTCAATCCTAACTTCTAATCGCAAAAACCACAAAGATCCTAAGAAGCTTCCTTGTATGCGGTTACAAAGGTTACAAGATTGGCATCTTTACTCCATGATGAGTCAAATCCTAAGCTAATTGATTTGTTTACAAGTCACGCACTGATTTCTTCCAATGCTTCTTCGATACTCTCGCCCCATTTGTCTCGGAGAGAGCAAATGTCCGTTGAAAAATGAAAACTTATCCCCTGCACTGTAACAAAGCAAATCAATCATCTCACATTCTAGATTTTGAGACGCTCCCTCATCGAACCTGTTTAGCCATAATGGCAAATGTTCAGTTCATAAGAGAAATGTTCAAACATCGAATCAGCACCCAAAATTGTCATGTCCATTTTGGTTTGGTTCACAGTTCAATCCCCTTACTCATCGTGAGCAAGATCTTCTATACGTAATCTTGCTGTGACTGCTGCATCACGGGAAGGCCTGGACGATGGCGCTTCAATACGCAACTCAGTGGCGGTTCATCCCCGTCTCCCGGTTGATCACAGGACAGTTCCAATGGGTATAGCTGCAGCACTGCTCGCTCTAGATGTGAAGTCCCGGTGTGCAACTTCGCTCCCCGTACAAGGCCATCGTACGCTTTGATTACTTCCGCAACTATCCCGACCTTCTATTTCCCATGATTCTTGTCCTCCGACTTGCTCATCACAACCTCGCCCACACTTTGTGTGTGTAGTTTCCCGGAATTCTCCTAGACTGTGGTGTGCACGCTGGCCTTTGACATACTCCCCCTTCCATCGTTTCCAGGTGGCCTCCTTGCATCGCTTGAGATACTTGGCACTTGCATAACTCGCTGTCCTCAATGTGATGTGATTCCAACTCAGGTAGTACATTTGGTTGACCAAACAACATGGAGGTGGGGGTCAAGATCGGTAGCTGTACATCGTCCTCCACGTAACTCAAAGGTCAGCTATTGACTGCGACCTCAACATCAAGTATCACCTCCTCCAACTCCGTCCAGGTCAGGAACCCATTTCCAATGGTCTTCTCCCACCTTCTCCCCACCAGGGCGCTCTGCTCAGGTTAAATTGCCACTTGATTCCCTGGCAGGAAAGGAATTTGTTGAGGTGTTCATCTGAAATCACTTGTTTCAGCCACTTAGCTGTTGCCACGAAGGTACCCCCGTTGTCTGAATAAATCTTCTCTGGCCAGCCACATTGGCGTTTGAGGCATCAAAGGAACTCTCCCATCTCCTAACTTGACAGCAACTCAAGATAAACACCTCTCGTCAGGCTAGAAGCGTAGAGCGCTAAATAAGCTTTTCCTTCTTGATTTCTCCCCTTTCTGTACTTCAGTGGTCCGGCAAGGCCCACTCCGACAACTTGGAATGCATTTCTTCCCTCGGTGCAATCCCTTGGTAGTTGTCCTGGTGGCGGAGCCGCAAAAGCTGTAGTGTGGAACCGCTTGCAGCCGTTACAGGCCTTAACAACTCTCTTCGCAAGGCATTGCAACCGTGGAACCCAATTCCTTTTTGCGAATCTTTGCCTTTGTGAGGCTCACTTCCCCATGGAGTGAGCTGATATGTGCTTCTGCAACTCTCTTCTCTATGAAGGGGTGAGAATCAGGTAAGTAAATGGGGTAGTCTCCCTGGATCCGCCCTCGGAACTCTAGTAAACCATCTGCATTTTCTTCTAGGTTCAGCTGTACACAATGATCTTTGAATCACTCGTTTCTCTTGAATTTGTCCTGTACTCGCTTTAGCCACAGGTGTCGCTGCATCTCGATCTCCTCTGTTATGAGTGGTCCCTTGGATCTTCTCACTTCTCGCTCCGCAGGTTACGTATGAACTGTGCCATCCAGGCACACACCCTCAGAGTTTTCCATAAGCTGAACTTGACCAGCAAGGCGTCTAGGATGTCTGTCTGAGCTTGTGCCACAGTGAATACTTTTCTGTATCACTTTTGCTTCCGCTTGACTGTCTGGTGTGGCTGTCGTTTTAATGTCGGCTGGTCATCGCTCTCGATCTGGTACCCCTCTTCACCATAACTCTTCCTTTTCAACGCTCCCATTTCGGCTGCCGAGGTCAGTTGGGTTGTCCTTTGTGCCCACATGGCGCCAATTTACTTCTGGGTGTTGTTGGATTTTCTGAACTCGATTACTCACCAACTGCTTGTAACTCCCTGCTCGCTTAATCTAATGTAATGCAACATTGCTATCCAACCAGCAGAACATCTCTCCAACTGGAAACCCCTCTAGTGCTTCCTTGACATTCACAATGAGATTGGTGGCCGTGTGACCTGAGACCAACTCGAGCCAGGGGATGGTGAGGCCTAGCTTCGCTAGCCTGGCTTTGGCTGCTATCAACCCAACACTATCACTGGATGGCTGAGATATGACGCCATACACTGCTACAGAAACGCCTTGTCTGCTTGCATCGCCGAAGCATTGTACTGCAATGTTGCTGACGTCCTCACGGTGTTGAGGTATGGCCCTGGGTACAGAAATGCTCACAGGCAGCTGTGTCTCCCATTTTGACCTCTTGGTTACCAGTTGACCAGAAAGTTGTGCATCCCAAGCAAGTTTCTGATAACACGCATCTTGATAAAGTAGTTTCCCGCTCAACGTTGTGGGTGCTAGAGTCCTAACGGATCGTGCACTCTCGCTATCTTCACAAGTATCCCTCTCTTGGTCACTTGAGCATGGTCAGTTGGGAACTTGAGTTCTATAGTGTCTTGTCTCTTGTTCCATGGAACCCCGAGAATGGACCCCCCTCCTTCTTGAGGTGCACTCAAATGTTCCATTGCAAATGTAGTACCAGGGAACCCCGAGAATGGACCCCCTCCTTCTTGACGTGCACCCAACTGTTCCTTTGCAAATGTGGTATCTCCATATATCCAGGAGACTCTACCGTGGGTGGCACCGGCTTTTAGTTCACGGCAGCTTGCACGGTTGGTGCTAAGTATGAACATTGTAATAGTAAGAATATTGTGTGTCGTCTGTAATGTATTTATGTTGTATTTTTTGGTTAATGGCAAAATAAACGAACTGAATTGAATTGAACTGGTCCGCTGCTGATAAAGTCATCCACCTACAAACTCTTCTCTATTTCTCTCACTAGATCTGGAAACTCAGCTCGACAGGCATCCAGGTGCTGCTTGACTACTCCCCCAAAAAGAAAGGGGGATGGCACCAAGCCAAACAGACCTCTCGAAATCGCAGTATCTCCAGATGCCTGGATTGCAATTCCGTGATCCAGTGAAATCGCATCGCATCTCTGTCTCCTCCCTAAATCCGGATTTCCAAGAACGCTTGCTTGATATCACCTGTTAAAATGACTGGGAGGAAAGGTGCACAGCCCAAAACTTGTTCTGCGACGGAGGCACCACGTGAAGGCACTTGTTGAGAGATGGAGTCTTCTCTGAAACCCGCACTGGGCATCAGATGCAATGCGAAGCTTGGTACTCTCTGTAGCCTCTCGCACTACTACTTTGTGCAGAATGTAGAACTCCTCTTCCACTGGTGGGCCTGACACTCGCTCCAGTATCCCGTCATCAAGCTGGTCTTTGATGATGGTGTCATATTTCTCGAGTATTCCATTCTCCTCCAGTTTCCAAATGGTACTCTCTAGTCGCTTCAAACTTCCTGCTTTGTTGTTAGGCGGTGGAGGGTGGTTTCCTCTCCAGGGTAGCTCAATCTCATACCACCCCTCTGGACTTTTATTTAATTGCTCCTTAAAGTCCTCATAAACATCTGTTTGGTCTCCGCTTGGTGTGTCAGGCAATCACAGAACATCTAATTTGCAGAGCTGTTCGTAACCTGCCACTGCTGTCTGTGTTAGGAACATCTTCCTTTCCAGATGACATTATAGTCCATACGAACTTTGTTAGCTCTGCCACAGGCTCGCCAGGACGTCCAATCTTCGGCATGCTTTCTGTCTTTATTTTCGCGTATTCGCATGCACCCAGGATACTGTGAATTGGTAGCCCAGGCTTCTGATCGCTGTTGTTCATATGTACTCCATCCAGATAGGGATATTTCTCCATCATCTCAGCATATCCTGGGTTGTCAAGTGTCAGCAGTGTGTAACGATCCACTTTTGTGACTTCTGTCTCCAACTGGAATTTCCCATCCAAACTGCCAATTGCAACGCTATAAATTCTGATGACCTTGTTGGTTGACCCGAGCATCATTTCTATGCGCTTGAATTCTTCATGAAGCAGTCTGTTTCCCAGGTGTTCTGACGAAGTGTATGAGCTGCCTGCTCCAGTGTCTAGGAGTGTGTGGCACTTGATTCTATTCACTTCCACAACAACAACGGGAGACAAAACTTTCTCTGTTCCTTTGTTTTGTGTTGTCATAAATCTTCCGCTTGTTGCGTGACCGCAAATTGACGTGTGGTGTCTGTGTTGACAGTTGTGGCAAGCATGGCTTCTACAGCTTTTTGCTTTATGCAATGAGAACATAATTGCTTTTGACTCAAAATCTGTCTTCGATCTCCAACTGCAACAACATTGGTACAATTAGCGGATATGTGATCCACCTCATCACAATAGACGCACCCACGCATCTGTCTTTCACTTCCTTGTTGCTTGACCTGATAAGATCTTCCGTGTGGGCTGCGTGCATTCCAATGGTTGCGATCATTCTTTCTCTTGAACACACTCGCTCTATCACTCTATTCTCCTGCTGTATTTGTATCTCTCCAACACTTGATTGCTTGGATAAATTGGCCAAAATCCCGGTCTTGCCACGTCACCCCGTATGTCCCCGGACTAAGTCTCCCTTTATTCCCTCCAGTTTGTCCAACACCGCCCTCACATTTCTGCAGACCTCACGTAACTTTCCGATTGTCGCCAAGCTTTGTACGTCGAGCAAAAGCTTTTTATAGAACTCATTGATTTCTTTTGGACTGGCGCTTGTGATGACAGGCAAACCCATGATGTTGCCTACATACGCATGTACAATTTCTGATGTTTTCCCATACTCCGATTTGAGGATGATCTTCGGCCTATCGTACCCCTCATAATTGAACAGGAGCCCATCTATGTCCGCTCGTACTTACTGCTGGCAGATCTGTCACGTCTATTTTCGCAGAAAATTTATTCAAGAAAGAGAGCCATTGTTCAAAGTACCAATCAAACTTCGTTATTGACAGTTTTGGCAGCTTTGCATGCATCCCTGAATCCCCTGGTGAACTTTCCTTTTTTTTGCTACTTTTAAATTCTTTCTTATGATTTCTTCTCGTACTCAAACTTCATATCCAATTTGTCCTTTTCAAACGCGAGGTGCTGCTCTCTCTCCTTCACGATTGTTGCTTCCTCGCTTTCTTTTTTGGCCATTTGCGATTTTTGCCTGACTTTCCCCAAACACTTTTCGAGGTGTTTGATTGATCTCCGCATCTACACCCTCAACACCCTTATCTATTTTATCGCTCCATGCCCATACCTCTTCCATTTGCTCACTCGTTGCAATCTTCTTCCGTTCCATCTTTAGTTTGATCTCGTCTGCTTCTTTTGTCAAGTACACCAACGCATCCTGGTGTCTCCCGATAGCTGTCGCGTTTCCTATAGTTACAATGTCTTGTCCCTTTGCTTACGTATACGCCAACAGTTTGAGGTTTGCGTCTACTTCCTTCTGAAGTGCCTCCAGTTCCATGTGTCAATCCCCATCCCGTTGGAGGTGCCAGTTAGTGTTGGAAATCCCAGTACCGCAACACTATTCACTTGCATAGTTTTGTTTCACTTTCTTTAATCTCAATAGTCACACCTGTCTCCTCGCCTCGATCCTAATTTCTAATCACAAAAACCACAAAGTTCTTAAGAAGCTCCCTTGTCTACGGTTACCAACATTACAAGATTGACGTCCTTACTCCATGATGAGTGAAATCATAAGCTAATTGATATTTTTACAAGTCACGCACTAATTACTTCCGATACTTTTCCGACAATGAATAGTAACCATATAACAGGATTTAGAGGGTTTTTCAAAGTAAGAAACTTGTTTAGTGTTTATGACATTGGTGTTTTTTTGTTTACCACAATGCATCTGGAGTTAACTTGGACAGACGTTTGTGTGTGAACATCTCACAAGAGATTTAATGACTTAAGATAAACCACACCTTATCTTGATACATCATCTGCTGCATGGCTAGAGTCACTACAAATTACCACCCAAATTCTTCCCAGGTACTTCTGCGAAAGCCATTTATTAAGGTTTCAAGCCATCCTTGAAGGCTTATAACTTGGTGGCAACCCAACTGAACGTTTGTAAGCTTGACAAAGCTTCACATTTGAAAGGGATCTTTAATCTTATGAGTGTTGCTAATTTTTATCAATTGGATTGAATTTGGCGGCATTCAAGCCAGTTGCCTGCAAGACCATGGACTGGCCAGTTTGTTTTGTCATGCTGGACTTGTCTTTCAAAGAAGGCTCATTTCATCAGAAAAAATTTCCACTCATCAGCCCTCATTGTTTTTTAGGGCAACACCAATCAATCAATCTTTATTTTGTACTCACTCTTGCTGAAAAATAAAATTACAACAAAGAAAATATTAAAAGTAATAATTGGAGTACTGGCTGCCTGGAAAAACCTTAGGGGCTGGTGGAGCCAGGCAGCCAGTTGACATCAGTAAACATGTGCTGTTAGTGTTGTTGCTTTGGTAGTTATTGAGACATTTCAAACAGTCAAATTCAAAAGATTTTACCCTTTCAGAATACGTAGATTGTTAAGGTTTTCCTTCAAAGTGCCCACTAAAAAAGTGATCCCTGATACGTTAAACGAAAGCTCTCTCCTCACGTGATGCTGTATTCTTTGCAGAGTCTCCGCCGTGGAAGAACAGTTGATAGAGCAACCTCGCCAATAAGGAAAAGAGATCCCTCCCCAGATTTACAACTGCTGTCTTTTTCCGTTGGATGCCAAGCAAGTCCTGATAAAATTGAACCTCCAAAGGAAATGTTGTCTTCCTTCTGCCAAACTGATGAGGAGGTTATACCTCCCAAGATACTGATGTCTATTTCCAGTCAAACGCATGTTTCCATACCAGTGGAGCAATGGCCACAACAAAAAAGAGCAGCACCTCAATCTCCGTTCCCTGCACAAGTGCAATCAATGGTTATGCCAAACATTCAAGGCGCTGCTTCAGTTCAGCTTCAGAGTCCACTGGCACCAAACCAGTTTCAAGCTGCATACAATCAGTCTTCTCTGCCATACCAAATGCCATTGGGTATGCCATCTCAACAAACGTACTCTTTGCAGTCACCTCAACAAGGACAATCACCAGGGCAAGCAATCCCCATCACTCCAATTCTTACTTTACAACAGCATCCTGCTACTGTGTCACACACAGCAGGCTTATCACCTACAGGTTATCTCTCGGGTAGTATAAATTCTCAAGTGCCTACAATTGATCTTAATCGTAATCCCTCTATGTTGGTGCATAGGACAACTAACAATCCAGCGGCCCTTACAAATGCAAATTTCAATGCCTATACGAGTTCTTTTAATCCCGCAGTTCAAAGAAATGCAATTCCTCAGTCTCAAATGGCAAATCAGACCTTAGCTTCTCATCAGAGTATGACGCAGATGAATAGAACTGCCCCTCACGTGGGAAGACAACAACTTTCTGCTCAGTACACGGGGCCGTCATTAGGAACTTTGTTGGAAACTTCAGATTCTCGAGCTGCCCTTCAATCAAGGATAAGTGCGGCAATACAAGAAGTACGTCAACGTGGAATTTCAGAGCTTCATTCATCAAGAAATACCAGCCAACCATTAGGACATTTCTCTTCAGGTAGAGTGGCCCACCAGCAACAGTCACAGTCTTTGGTCTCACAGCCCGAAACACAAGGACACACTCAGTTACACACTCAAGGGAATACCTTATTATCATCCAACCCTTCACAGGGTGCAACTTTGAATTCATCAACCAATCAGTTACCATTCACTGGGGGCCCTTCACGGCCATCAGTTGCACGAACTATGGCAATAAGTGGACGCATTCAAGGAAGTCAGGCATTGTGGTCACATCATCAGCAAGGGGCAAATTTGAATTCGTCCGTGAATCAGTCAACTATAAGTACTGTACAACAGCCAAATTCACAGTCTGCAGCAATGAATACCCAATTACATACTCAACAAAACCCTGTGTCTGTTTCAATTAATCAACAGGGAATGAGTTTAAATTCATCTACGAATCAGTCAGCAGTCATGGGGAAGACTATGCAGCAGCCAGTTTCACAGCCTTTGGTAAGAAATACACAGTTAAGCACACAAAGAAACCCTGCATCGTTACTGCAAAATCAACAAAGGAGGAATTCAAATTCTCCTTTGAGTCAAACAAGCGTAAGTGGAGTGGCTGTGCAACATTCTGTACAGTCAGAAGCAGTTTCGGCATCTGTTCAAACTCGGTCATCACACAGCTATAATAAGACGATAAAACAGTTTAGACAGATGGCTGTTGAAAGAAACTTAGAGGTTTCAAAAAATCAGCAACGAAGTGATGTGATCATGTATGATGAGGTTAGACGGGTGTACAATGAACTTCAGCAAAGCTTGGAGGAAGTCACTCTTAACAAGCAGAAACAAGGTAGTGCAAGTGTCGGAACATACAACGGTGGTGTAACAAGAAGTGCGCACATGGCGTCAAATACTCACAAATCAAACAGTACGTTTGTTTCCACTTCATCAGATACTGTATCCAGTGCGTCGATTTCCTCTCAGGCTTGTAATTCGAAAAACACCAATTCAAATCTATCCAGTCCTTTGGGAATAGTAAGCTCGTCACAGGAACAAAAACAAAACAGCACTGCTGAGGAGGAGACGAATCATTTGTCCACTCAAACGGATCCCTACAGGAGAGCACCAAAAACACCAAGTGGTGCACTTGAGGATGCAGTGCAGCGATTACTGGCCCTCCAAAATGATACTTCGTCGTCTAAAAGTGATTCTAAGTGTTCAACTTCTAACTCTGTTGATGAACTGTTTGATGGTACATCAGAGGATGAGAACGAGACAGAATCACTAGAGTCAGAACAAGAAACATCAGATGGGGCTACTGTTACTCTGACTGAAACTCAGGCAGAAAGTGAACCTCTACAGGAAGTAGGTACAGTTACACGAGTTGCGGAAACTTCCCTTTCCTGGGATGAAAATGAGGTGTTAAGAGAGAAAAAAACGGGAGATCCTTTGTTATCTGACGCTGAAGATTTGCAGGAAGCAGCAAGTGCTGATGTTCATACAGAGGACAAAGTAGCTGGTGATCAAGATCGTGTGTTCATTGCTCCCTCAACTCCTTTGAAAACCAAAGGTGAAATTGATAAAGATAAAGACACAAGTACCGATGACCTGTACATACATCTCATGTCTCCCATCATACCACAAATATCCACAGCAAGACGTTTTCGGTCACCAATCGCACGATCAGTCTTGCAGAGTGATGATTTTGACAATGATGTTGCCACTGTTGCAGATGACGATAATGGAGATAATTGTGTATTTAATGAAGATACGGATAATTCCGTTCGAGATACTAAGAATGATCCCTCACTGACAGGTGCAGCTGAGGCAGTTGGAAGTGTGAAAGAGGCAGAGAACGCATGCGCTATAGCTGGGACACGGCAGTATGTGGCAAATATGGACAGTGTTGACCCAGAGAATGTAGAGAATGATCCTGGGATTGCGCAGATTGCATTTGCTCAGGAGAGGTTTGTGACAGATGGAGATAAAGTCGGTGAAGGTGAGACATCGCAGGCTGTGAAGGTTGGAGATAATGCTCGTGAAGGTACAGAAACTGCCCACCCAGAACAGAGTAATCTTGACACACTACAGACTAGACCAAATATGAGCAATGTTGGCACAGATGTAGAGAAGGTCCCTGGATTCCCTCCAGGTTTAGGGGAAACAGTGGAGCTTGTTAAAGATGGAGAGTCTGTCGATATAGATATGGAAACTGATTCAGAACTTGAACAAAGTTTAGCCAAGACGCAGGAAGCTCTAAAGAATGCAGAGAATGGTCCCGAAGTTGCCCCAGATGCAATGGATGGAGGTAATGCTGATATGGCGACTGATGCAGAACCTGACCAGGAAACTGTCCCTGAATTTGTGCAAGGTGTGTTGGAAACAAAAGAGTTAGTGGAAAAAGAAGGCAATGCTGATGAAGATATGGAAACGGATGCAGAACTTGAACAACGTTTAGCCAAGGCACTGCAGGCTGTGGCAAATTCCGAAGACGCTGGCCCTGATGCAGAAAACAATGACGCATTTGGACTGAGTGCAGTGCAGAGAAAAGTCTACGTAAATGAAGGAGACAAGGCAACAGAAGATATACCAACTGATACTGAACCTAAACAGAGAACGGCTGACAAAGAGCAATGCGCCTTGACAAATTCAGACAATTGTGACCCTGATGTTGGTGCCGAGTTTTTACAGAGTGTAATAGAAACGGAAAGGGCTTTGAAGGATGGAAGTAATAGTAAGGACGGTAGGAGGACTGACGTAGGGAACAAGCACAGGACAGCTGATGCGCAGCATGCTGTTGTTTCTGCAGAAAAAGTTCATCGGGATGATTGTGAATTTGCACAGAGCATATTATTTGAAGAAGAAAGGGACAAGGGTACTGAAGGGTTGAAAACTGATAGAGAACGTGAACATGGCACAACAGAGACACAGCAGGCGTGTCTCAGTGTGGGAAATGTTGGCTGCGATGAATCTGCCTTTGGTTCAGGTGTATCTGAAAGAGAAGAATCTGTCGAGTCTGAAAACAATACTGACAAAGACGTAGAAACTGATCAAGAACCTGAGCAGAGTATTCCTGGGGCGCAACACACTCCAGTGATCGGAGATGATACTGACTTAGATATCAATTCTAATTCAGCACGAAAACAGATTATAACAAGTGAGACTGGGGCAAGTGTAGACAACACAAAGACTCAGAGTACAGCTGAGTCAGAACGTACTGCAGCAGATACACAGCACGATAGTGGTAGTCTAAATAGTAAACAACCTTTCTTTGGCACTGACTTTGATCAACAACAAAATGGAGGCAATGCTGAAGGAACAGAGCACATTTCTGGAGACAGTTCGATAATGACATTGTCATCTGATGCTACCGTGCAGGACAAAGAAAATGCACCAGCACCTACAAACAATGGCCCTTTCAACACAACACTTACCAAAATTGACCAGCCAGTATGTAACACGTCTTCAGCTCCAAATCATCTGAGTGAAGAAAGAAGTAATAAAGCACCTACTCCAAGTAGCCATCCGACGTTGGAATCAACTAGTGGTCCGTGTTTGAGTGGTGAAGGTAAGTTGGATCTGCGGACAAAATCTGACCATCAAAACTGTGAATCGGTGCCTAAAGCCATCCCTAAACAAGTTCTTTATCACCTCAACAGCACTGACATACAACCTCCAACCTTGAGTGATTTGAACTCTGTGTCCGAGATGAATAAGATCTGTGACACTGAAGGAATGAAAGAATATGTTTTAGAAAAAAGACAAGAGCCTAAACAGATGCATACAATTCCAAGTTCTTTGGTTAGCAGAGATGTTAATGCTAAAGAAGTTTCTGTTTTCTCAGTTTCTCCTAACGTGAATGTCAATCAAAATGAAAAGGAAAATGTATCAACCAATGGACCCTCAGAGCGGCACTCAAATGTTGCCTCCAACCTTCCGAAGCCTCGACTGGCTGTTCATAGTTTGGTGAACCGTGATCTTGTGATAATGTGGGACCTACCTCCTGATAACAACAGTACTGGAATAGAGTACTTTGAGTTGTACTCATGGAGCCGTAGCGGCTTCTGGGTGCCACTTGCAAAAATCAAAGCCCTCCAGCTTCCTATGGGTTGCAGAGTGAAAAATTTACAATCAGGAACGATGTTCTTCTTTACTGTTCGAGCAGTAGGTCGTAATGGAGTAGCTGGGTTGTTCAGTCAGCCCAGAGGTATAGCATGTTTATAGAAATGCTTTATGTTAGTTTTCCGTGTTGTTTATTTACATATAACTAGAATGAAGAAAGAACAAAGATAGTAGATGAAGAACTCCAGTAGTTTGTAAATGCCTACTGTGACTTCAAATGGAGAGAATCAATCCGTTTTTACTCGCACACCGTCATTGTGTGTGTGATAGATATATTCATAGTTGCCTTTTATCTCACTAGGAGATAATAGTGTTATATTCAGTAGAATATTTGTTCCAAATCAGGACAGATTGAAAAGGCGTTGTTACGATGAAAATAGAAAACACGGTCGGGACTTTAATCCTCTAAACCCCAATATTTTTCCTATGTTACCTGTTGGGAGACTCTGTCAAAAAAAAAAAAAAGATCAAGAAAATCCATTTCATGTTTGGTTATCGTTTCCTGTATGGCTGGCCAAGGAGTAGAAATTACGTGCTGGTCACTAGTGGGGCTTGAAGGGTTAATCCAACGAAGTGGGTGTTGAGATTATGGGCGTACACTTGTATCATTTTGAACAAAAAAATTAACTAAAGCAATAGTCCCAGACAGTCGGTAGAAAATTAATTTGCAACAGTATTTGGGAGTAATTTGTTATCTTTTAAGATTCACCAAAATGTTCCAGCTGAGGCCAATTTATCAAAACCTAACCAACCGTTCCCCTTGTAATTAGCGGGAGTTGTCGACTTTGTATCCTTTATTTTGCAAACTCAGTAATTCGTCAAGTGTATACAGAGAACAAAGGAGGTCTAACATAGATTTCTCTTCATTTAGTGGATCGTTTGCGAAGATATAACAAACACTTTCTTCACTTCTTAGGTCCCATTTACACCTTTCTTTGGAGCTGAAGGGTACAAACGTCTAAGACATGTTGAAATTTGGCCTAGATGGCAATCGCCTCACTTTTGAACAATGAGGGGAAAAAAAGTCTCTTGTTTACACTATATTTCAAGGAGAATCAAATGTCAGCTGTTGTTTTACTGTTCGGCAAAACGCCATCGGTCGTTTGATTTGAAGTAGCGTAGTTCCGTTAGCTGAACATGATCCATTTTACCTGGAACATTTTGTATTGGGCAACTTGATTAAAGTTATGTTGGCAACTTTTTTTACAACAGAAGTTACAGTTTGTCATTTGAATCATTGGAAACTTGTTTTATCTTACATTGATCCACAATCTTTGAAAATATAAATATATTTTTGCATGTTTGTATAGTTTATATTGAATAAAGATATTTTCACAAATAGGTTTTTTTTTACGTGACGTGACGTATTAGGCTACTGTCTGAACGTGTGGATATTGTGAACCTTGTGGTAATACTGGTTTGTATGACTAGGTTGACAGGCTTTGCAAGGTCGTATAAGTTCTGGAGCACAGAATTTTTTTATTGATGTTGATTTGCTGTACACTACCAAAAAGGCGTTCATTGATCACTTTGTTTTCAAAGGATCACATTTTCTTGGTGCTTTCTTATTGTTTAAAGAACTGCCAAGCAGCAGCTTACTTATCTTTCTTTCACACATTCGCTGAATCATTAGCAGATAGGGACCTTAAGCAGTGACGAAGACGAGGGCGCCAAGGCAAAGCTAACTTTGAAGATAAATTCTCCGAGCTACTTCGTGATAATTCAAACTCATTGCGGAACGTGGCTGAAAATTAATCAACATCTGTCATCAAGTTTACATGTCTTCCAAAAACTATGAATTTGGTCATTTTACGTTGTTCTGCCGAGGACAGCAAAGGAGTGTACCACAGTGTATAACGCACGTGCAAAGCTCTTATTTTTTCTGTCTTTTACGCGAACTCGGTATCCCTTTGTAAGGCTTTTAAAAGCCAGACTTTTTTTCAAACTTTCGCCGCGACACTAGACTAACATACTGTTCGAGCAAGGAAGTGATTCATCCAACATGATTCACTTCATGGGAGAAGCGAATGTTACTGTCCTTCCCAAGTGTTTGGGCTTTCTTCGCCGTCGGACCGGCCTTGAAAGCCCTGGCACTGTAGGTCGTTAAATACTTCGATTTTTCTCAAGCTATTATGAAGTCCATGCCGCTTGCGCACTTTCCCAACACACGCTTGACATTAACATATTCTTCGATGTAGAATGTCTAACAAATTCCTAAAATAGGATTTCTTCATGAATTTTAAATTCGTCACGACCCTAAACGAGATTCTCGTCTTCATCCTTCACGATATGGTGAGAAACACTGTGATGTGTCTCCACTTATGTTAAGAAATGCAGGCAATGGCGAAATTGGCAATTTTGACGAAATCTTGCCACAGTCATGACGGTGACGAATTTGGCAAGATTTCGTCAAATTCCCAACTAAATGCAAATAAGCTAAACACATGAAGGCCAGTCATGTTGGCGGATTTGACGATTTTGGCGAATGTGACAAATTTGGCAAAATTTCATCAAATTGTTAAATGAATACAAATAAGCTACACACATGGAGGCCAGCCATGTTTGCGGATTTGACGATTTTGGCGAATGTGAGAAATTTGGCGAAATTTCATCAAATTGCCAAATGCATGCAAATAAGCTGAACACATGGAGGCCAGCCATGTTCAGCCATGTTGGCGGATTTGAAGAATTTTGGCGAATGTGACGAATTTGGCAAAATTTTGTCAAAAATTTCTAAATGAATGCAAGTAAGCTACACACATAGAGGCCAGCCATGTTGGCGGATTTGACGATTTTGGCGAATGTGAAAAAAGTTGGCAAAATTTCGTCAAATTGACAAATGTATGCAAGTTAGCCAAACATGAAAGCCAGCCATGATGATTGTCTAATATTACAGTTCTAGAGAATATGACAAATTCCAGACATTGGGATAAAAATTGTCACACTCACCAAACAGCGCGCAAAAAGTAATACAAGTATGCCTCGTTATATAAGGTGAGTCCACAAGTAACATTGGAGGATAATAATTATCTTCACGTACACCAAACTCAACCAAAAAATAATGCATGTATACCTCGTTCTTTCAACGTGAGTCTACACGTAGCATCGGGGAAAATTTTTAACAAACACCAAACTCTACCAAAAAAAAAAATGCATGTATACCTTGTTCTTTAATTATGAATCAACAAGTAATTCCATTACGGAAAACAAACACCAAACACTACAAACAAATAATGCATGCAAGTTACATTGTGGTACATAAGGCATGAATAATTAATTTTTTTGCACAAAATTTGCAATTTGCGACTCACGCCTAAGTAACAAATACAAGTGAGCAAAACTAAATATCATTTCACTGCAATTTGCCAGGGTTTTGGATAGCAAAAGCATGCTCGCATTTCTACCTTAAGCTGCTTAAGCGACTAATGTTTTCTTCACAATTAACCTCGATTCTTCACTTTCATTTTCAAGTAGCCAATCTCGTTACTCTCCTCATCATTCAAATTCTCCGCTTTGTTGGTACCCTTGTCTTGAGCACATTCGCTTGGATTTTGGTCTTGGGCGAAATATCGTCAAATTCGCCGTATTCGTCGAATTCGCCGTTTTGTCAGGTACCCTTCTCTTGAGCTCATTTGCCTGAATTTTTGTCTTTGCGAAATATCGGCAAATTCGTCGAATTTGCCGCTTTGTTGGTACCCTTGTCTTGAGCTCATTCGGTTGTATTTTGGTCTTTTAGCGAAATATTGTCAAATTCGCAATATTAGCCAAATTTGCCGTATTCGTTGAATTCGCCGCTTTGTTGGTACCCTTCTCTTTAGCTTATTTGCCTGAATTTTGGTCTTGGCGAAATATCTGCAAATTCACCATATTTGCCAAATTTGTCGCATTCGTCGAATTCGCCACTTTGTTGGTACCCTTTTCTTGTTAGCTTGCATTTTGGTCTTTTAGCGAAATATTGTCAAATTCGCCATATTAGCCAAATTTGCCGTTTTCGTTGAATTCGCCGCCTTTGTTGGTACCCTTCTCTTTAGCTTATTTGCCTGAATTTTGGTCTTGGCGAAATATTGTCAAATTCACCGTATTTGCCAAATTCGCCGTATTTGTTGAATTCGCTGCTTTGTTGGTACCATTGTGTTGAGCTCATTCGCTTGCATTTTGGTCTTTGGCAGAATATCGTCAAATTCGCCATATTTGCCAAATTTGCTGCTTTCACTGAATTCGCCACTTTGTTGGTGTACCCTTGTCTTGAGCTCATTCGCCTGAATTTTGGTCTTTGGCGAAATATCGTCAAATTCGCCATTTTCGTCATTGCCTGCATTTCTGGACATATCTCGTGTTGTGGACATGTTTTGATCTGTGACTTGGAAAATTCCGTTATATTACTTCCGCATAAATTATCTTGAGTATCTGATGATGCTAACTAATCAGAGTTGATTCGAGCAAAATGCCTACTGTCAAGCAACCAATTAGATCGCTTTCCCCACATTCTGGGGAAACTGCAGGATCCTGGAACATGATTAGCAACGGCGTTCTGCAGACGTCTCTTCTTTCCGCCAAAGGAAATACGAGACGTCTGCACGCAGAATAGTAGGGCACTGTCTTGCAGTGTTGTGAGCTGTACCTTGGAGATGAAGTTGACGTAATGTTTTCACAGTCCATACCAAAGCTAATACTTCCCATTTGGTTTGTAAATATTTGGTCTGAATGTCACTAAGTGCCATGTGAAATTATCTACTCATCTTATATGAGAATCTAGATGCATCGGGCACTGCACTGAGCCATGCCCATAAGAGAGCAGAGTTCCGTCTGTTTGGGGGGTTCAGCTGTCTCGTGAGGTGCTTACACATTGCAGGTGGCGGAAGCTGTGACATCTTTGGAGACTATGTGACTAAAAAAAGCTCATGCTGGGATCGTTAAACTCACACGTGGGTAGATTAACGGTCAGGCCTGCCTTGGGTAACCAAGTGCTTGATTTAACAGCAAGATCGTGATAGTTAAGGTCTTTCCCATTCGCCACTTTGTCATCGCTGATGCTCTTGGCACCTGAAATGTTCGTTATCACTGTCTTAATGGTGTGTTGGAAAGAGTTCTGCGGCGGTTGCATTGATGCCAAAGATTAGCGTCTTGTACTGATGAAACGCAAGATATGTTGGGAAAGCAGTGAAGTATCTGTACGATTGGTGTAGCACCAAGTGGTGATAACCAGAACGAAGGTCAAGCTTGCTGAAGACAGTGGTGCCATGAACGGCTGTGTTTGATGTGGGTACTGAGGGTACTGTTTTGTCAATGCGCCACGTCAATTCTGGATGTTAGAGGTATCCAATTCTTTCACAAAGGCGCGGATAAGGAATGTTTCTGGGAATGAAGGCTCGCTGGCATGAGCGATGTGATCTATGCCCATTTTGGGTATGCCTAACTTCTCTGCTGTTCCGTTACCTAACAGCGGCGGTACCTGAGACTACCAGGAAATCTGACTGGCTTTCCAAAGGTTCCGTATCTTGAGCAATATTCAATGCATGGTCCTAAGTCAGATCTCTGTCCGTGAAACGTTTTGCTCACAATTTCTTGGAACAACAGTCATCAATGATTTGTTCTCTATTAAAACTGTGGATGCTGTCTTCAGGAAAGTTACACAAAGGGTGGCTTGTCGACATAGTCTATTGATGAGCTGTTTGGCAGTGCCGCTCCCTTTCATTTGACTTGTCAAAAGATGTGCCTTCTACTTCAAACTGAAATATTGGGTGAACGTTTCCAGTGCCGTCATCAGTTGGTCCCCGTTTCGTTAATGGTGAAAAGATGTCTCGAGGTCCCGGTCGGGTGGAGTGCACAAGCAGTTCATGATTTTTTGTCTTTCTTAGATCTGGTGGCATTGGCAAAAAGACTAAAACTCTTGATATACTTTTTTCATCACAACAACAACAGCAACAATTTATTTACAGAAAATAATGTACATATTATACTGACCCGCATATAGCAACGCTAGTCGAGGCAGGGCAGTCTCTATCATATGTGGGTCAAAGGTTGCAACCAGACTTGCATTTATTGTTACCGTCAAGACGAGGTTTATCTCACCATCCACATCTGGCAAGTACAAGACTGTTCAAAACAACAAGACTTCAACCTTCGGCCATGACGGTACCTAATCCCTTCTGAGAATCTAGCCATTACACTTTTCCTTGTAAATGATCCACTAGACACAGGTATTGTCCTATAACAATGGTTTTATACACGATCCGCTTAAGTGAATATCATTGTTACTTCCGTCGCCTACATTTGACAATGCTTTGTTTAACTTGACCCCATTACCTCAACTTATCTGCTTGCTCTACACGACCTTCCCCATAATTTTTTTCCTCCTCCACCAAAATGCTTTACCAATTCCTACACCAAACACAATTTATTCTTCTGAAAATGTCTGTAATGCTCTGAAAACATTAACGGCAAGAAAGACCAACGGACACAGAGCAATGATTTCTCTTGAGGACAAATTATTCTGACATTACCACAGCGTCTTCATCGAACTTCTAGGATTTCGTTTCGGCAACGTGATCATTCAAATGCACCGTGTACCGATGGAAGGTCCAGCCCCCCTTACTTTCCATTCAGGCTTTGGGGTCACCGGTATCACCTCTGGTTACTAACCACTTTGAAGAACTTAAATGAAATCACTCCACAATCAGGAGCTACCAACTACACATCTTTGCGGTTACATGTATACAGTAGGCTGAAGACTCTTACACTCATTCATTTATATGGCACGGATTTTGGACTTTGTATACCGCCACCATTCTACAATTCGTTTCCTACCACCACAATATTATTGTTTTCTAATTTCACAATTCTGTTATTTTTCTTACAATCCCAATTTCACTGTTTCCTCATCTCTCACATCTCTACTGTTTCCTTCTGCCCCACCAGAATTATATATATTGGCTACTCCACCGCTCCATTGTTCCCTTACCACCATGGAACTGTTACTGACTTTGGCACTGCGCTGTGAGAGTGTTGCTGATGGTCATGCTGCTTTGTGCAAAGGCACTACAGCATGGAACACTCGCCTCTCTCCAGTGTGGCTCAGGTTCGAATCCCGGACTCGGCGTCATATGTGGGTTGAGTTTGTTGTTGGTTCTCGTCCTTTCTCCAAGAGGTTTTTCTCCGGGATCAAAAACTAACATTTCCAAATTCAAATTTGATCATCTCGTCATGGAATCAAGCATACGTCATAGCATAGAAAGTTACAAATCTATTTTTTTTTTTAATATTTTACCACCAGAATTCCATTTTTTCTTCCTTCAACACCAGCACAGTTCCATTCTTTTTTGCTCTACCAGTATAATTCTCTGTTTCTTCATCTACCACCACAATTGTGTTGTTTCCTCTTTTATTACCACAATTGTATCGTTTCGTTTCCCAATACCTCAATTTTATTGTTTCATCTGATCTAGCACACCTCAAATCTTCCCTCTACGGCCATAACTATAACTCTCGACAACGACAATACTAACGTCTCTTTGTCTCCTTAACCCCAGCGATGTAATGTTACTGTATTACCCTCACTGTACCCCTTAGGGCCCACTTCCAGGTCACATTGACCCACTGAAAAATCAACATCACTCTCATCTCACCACAATTCTATTGTTTCATCCCATCTGGAACACCTCAAATCTTCTCTCTACAGCCGCAATTATTTTTGTCTTCCATCACTGTAGCTATATTGCTGGTTCCACAACGACAGTGCTAACGTCCCTTTGTCTCCTTAACCACCACGATGTAAGTTTTGTTTTATTACCCTTACTGCACTCCTTGTGGCCCACTTCAACGTCACGTTGACGCATTGACAAACCAACATCAATCCCGTCAACTCTGGAACGTCCTTACCAAGCCAGTGTAGCAACGGGTATGTTCACCAAGTTTTTTTAAAGGACAGCTATGATGGACTGGATACGTCCGCACGTACGTCTGATGAGTACCTGGCCCATTTGTTTTGGAGTGAACTATAGGTAAGTGTTCTCAAGAAGGAGAATTGTGCAAGAACATTCCCAAAACCTCTTTCAAGAGTTTCGTTACTGACTTTGACACTGCGAGAGGAAGCGTTGCTGATGGTCATGCTGCTTTGTGCCAAGCCCCTAAAGCATGCATATGAGAAAATGTATTCTGGTGAATCCGAAAGAAACCGAACTCTTTGCAAGTCTAGAGCCAACACCCCTGCACCAAGTAAAGCTCATTCACTGCCCTGCCCCTTACAGTGGAGCCTCGATTTAACAAAGTGCCAAGGGACTAGGGAAATTGTTTTGTCATTATATCGAAGTTCTGTTCGATACATTTTAAAAGACCGGGCTGGAGAATATCGTTCGTTATACCGAGGACTACGTTTTATAGAGGTTCGCTAAATCGAGGTTCCACTGTATTACAACAGATTCTACCATGCTCCGATTAGACTGAACGGTCTTCTCGATCCGACCCTTCCGAGTGCTCTTCGACCACATTGGACAAACACCACATCCCGAGAATTTAAGCTGTGAGGGTGAAGGTGGTGGAAATCAATAGAATCATGATAGGGGTGGTAGCAATGACGGGAACGGTAGGATAAAAGATGCCTCGCCACTCTTTCGTTCTTAGCTTTTTGTGTTTTATCACTTTTCCTTCTTTTCATTTGCCTTGCACATGTTAGTTTCCCGTTGGTCTTCTACTACATACTCCATTCGATCTTAGTTGCCATTTGCAGAAAGTTGTTCTACCGTATAATCCTTAGAATACGGTTTCCCATGGTCACTGTCATGTTTTTCCACGTTGATTATCATGACGCTGCATTTTACGTGTAATCATAATGACCGTAAAAATTTATACCTTTTTTCCGAATAGCTGTTTGTCAATATAGCACAACGTAACCACGCGTTTTACCCCAAATTGTCGTGTAATGGGTGCATTTGACGCTAAGTTATCGTTAAAAACGTTTGCATATTATGCTCAATTATTGTTAACTGAAAGTAGTGTTTGTGAAGTGATGATCTTGTTAACTATGTAGTTGGGCAATACTTTAAGCTATCTCAGTCGTTATAGCGATTGCCATGGCGACAGGTCAGCTCCACAAAAAGGACCTCTAAATTTCAGTTTCTGCAAATTACCTCAAAAACTTATTTCGATGACCTACCGTTTTTATTGCTTTGATAGAAAGCCCCATAAATTTATTAATCCCTTTGGCAATATGACAAAACGTTATTCAGTAGATATTATGTTATATAAAAAAAGACATTTTTCACCTATGCTGCATGCAAGCAAAAAAATTCAGGATAGGTCTCTGCGCAAAATGTCGAGATAAAAACAATTTTTTGCCTGCAGGTTTTATTTCCAGCTCGTTTGATTTTACGCCGCATTTCTACGTCCGATGTACTATGCGCGACGTTTGATAGAAATTTTGATTCACTCAGCTGACGCGTACACCTTGGCCATGGCGTGGGTGAGTTACGTGCGCGTATTCCCAGGATATTGAAGAGCAAAAATTCGGTCATAAAAATCACAGTTAAAAAACACAGTTTAAATATAACATATTCTTTTTAATACAATTGAAAACAATTTCACTCACTGTGTACTATGAGGGAAATGTATGATTACTGCTGGACTCAAATGCGAGATTTTTAAGGGATGTCATCCCTTTGTAAATGACTGGAGAACGTTTTATGCTGATTGCGACTTTCAGTGGCATTTTTAGCCTTTATGTTTTAAGTTTAATTCAAAATGACAGCATTTGAAAACATTCTTTAAATATTTTTGTGAGTCTTGTGTGTCAATATTTGATCCTATAAGGACGTAGACTTAAGTGCCGTGGCAACATCTCCCTGCTTTATAAAATCAACCAGGGTTTATCTGCCAACGCTTTACTAGTTCAGTTCGCATTTGATTTAGTTCTTGTGGTGCTTCTTGACGTTCTTCCTCTTGCTAAGCTTACTGAAAATCTTGTGTACTTTTCCCATCTTTGTTCGCTTTTGAGTCATACCCGGGATGCCTCCACCAATGGCATTTTGAAGGATATTGGACATGGGGCCTCCCATGGGACTTCCCATTTGACCCCCCATTTCCTGAGGTCCAGTGAACATGGCTCCGGGTCCACCACCGTTTTCCATTCCTCCCATGTTAGGCATACCTAAAAAAAATAGAAAATAGATGAAAACATGGAGCACACGTGCCGTCAGTACCTACCTCGTTTTTTTTTTTTTTGTCAAAAAGCGATTTCCTCCTACGTGAAGTTTTTAGGAACCACCAAGGGGACGCAATCAAGTAAATTTTTAAAGGAGACCCAATACGTCTTTTTTATCCGTACAATCCGCTGAAAGACCAGGCATTTCGTAAATGGAATGCATTAGACGGACACCTTGTCCGAATTTGCCCTTTACAAGCGTTTGTTGAATCAGCACATAGGAAACGGGATAAGTAACTAAAAAACAACAGGATAAGTTTAGTGGTGGCGTGAATGACACCTTACCTCCTCCCATGTTCATTCCAGCCATTCCACCGCCCATGCCTCCAAGGCCTCCCATTCCCTGCATTCCTCCCATCTGTGGCATTCCTCCCATTTGAGGCATTCCACCCATTCCTGTCATACCTCCAAAGCTGGGCATTCCGCGCATGCCACCTCCCATGCCTACAAAGGAAAATGTTGCTTGCCATTAGGGTAGGTTCGATTGCCAGCCGCTGTTCGGGAAAATGAGCCCTCCCTCCGCCCCTAAAGCCAGACCCGAGGGAGCGACGGAAATCGAGCCTACCATTAGGGCCGATTATTTTGGCGATGTTTAGACTTGTTTAGACTTGTACAAATAGAGTTCAAACGCGTCAACCAGAAATTTTTAGCATCTATATATGGAATCTGTTTTTATTCAAACCGAAATGTGTAAATCACGAGCATCCTAGAGCGCTGGCGTTCGGGAAAAGTAGCATAATACGCCCTGTGAAGCTAGGTCAAATAAGAGCTGTCATAAGCTTTAGTCAATGTGAAAACACGCTGCAGATTGCCATTCGCAATGAAGGAATAGAGATACACACCTTCACCACCTTCAATGAATTGTTTAGACATCAGTGCACCCTCCTGTGAACCTCCAGCTCCTCCTCCGATTGGCATACTCATGGGGCCTCCCTCCATACCTCCAGGCATCTGCATTCCAGCGGCTCCAGCCATACCTCCTGGCATCTGCATGCCACCTCCCATCATTGAAGGCATGCCTTCCATTGTGGCTCCACCTCCTTCACCAATGGAGGTAGCACCTGCACCAAAGCCCATACTCAGGTCCCCCATTCCTCCCATTCCGTTCATTCCTGCGACATCAACACTAAAAACGTTAGTCTCGCAGCTAAGCCGGACGTATGCAACATTCTTATGTAGACGTGGATTTGTGAGTTTGCATGGTACATCAAGAATCATGACCGTGACTTTCATTAGCGGTCACAATTTACCCCTAATTTACCCGTAAGGAGGTGGCGTGACCCAGCGGTTAGGGCAATGTACTCGAAATCTGGAGGTCCCGCTTTCAAGCCCCGTCCTCGTCCACGCTTGTAGATAGTCGGTTAGTTTGCCTCCTGCCAGTTGGGACTTTTAACCAGTTATGTTTAATTTGATTAATTGTTTCCCGTTATTCCTGAGTGGAATGCCTGGAAACTAGCTTTGGGTAGCAAAGTGTATTTCCACTATAAACAAGGCATTTAACATTTAAAGTGCACCTAACCCCAAAATGTTTTTTTCTCTTAAATAAATCTTTACACCTGTTCGAAACATATTGCGCTATTTAGCGCCTTTTTTCAACCACATCTTGACTTTCTATAGGCTGTAAAAGTGACGAAATCTAGCCATCATCTGTCCCATGACCGAGCTAGTAAGGGGCATGGGTCTATTCCTTATTTGACGTCACAAACTGACTTGCATTGGATTAAGTCTTTGTGAAAACGCATGCAAAGCAGTTTGTGACGTCAAGTAAGGAATAGACCCATGCCCCTTACTAGCTCGGTCATGGGACAGATGATGGCTAGATTTCGTAACTTTTACAGCCTATAAAAAGTCAAGATTTGGTTGAAAAAAGGCACAAAAAGGCTCAATGCGTTTCGAACAGGTGCAAAGATTTATTTAAGCGAAAAAAATTTGGGGGGTTAGGTACACTTTAATTTGAATTGACAATTCAGTTCGAGAGCGAGTATATCCTCTTCGGGATGATGCGGTTGATTTGAAGTGGATAGACACTTTGCCCAAACTTGCTTCAGACCATAATTCTGTGGGACTGTTAACTAGACTAAGTGCCAACGTTAACCTCCTCCACAACACCAAAGACAAGAAAAGGGTTTTTTTTAACTGCCAGAATCACTTTCTTGGATGAAGAATCGAAAATTAGCATTGCGTTGGGGACGGGAAGGGAAGACAAGCAAAGGAAACGTGTCCCGATACTTTTGCTGATTCCCACAAACATAATCTCAGCTTGGATGATCTGTTGACGGATACACTTTTAATTTACGATTAGAAACTTCAAACCATACAATCGCAACTTAAATTTACGTGCATTGCTAAACATTCGGTTTCATAAAAGACGTTAGATGGTTTAAATTTGATCTTACCACCGGGGCCTCCCCCCAAAGTGGGCCCGGAGTCCATTAGTCCAGGAACTGAAAAAGAAAAACGAAAATAAGACAAATACCCATAATTGTGTAAATTTAAGTTTCTAATTTCTTTGTTGTTAAAAATGAAAACTAGCATTAAGCAGCTCAAACAAAGAAATCTTTTTTCAAGGTGAAACAAACGATAATTGGCCTTTTTGGAAAAGGCCAAACTTGTTAGTTTCTTCGTTGTGTAGTCAAGAAAGTAAGTAATCAATTACGCTACGTTACACGAATGAAAGGAAAACGTCTTCTCGGAAAGAGGATCATTACAGAAAACAGTCAAAAGTCATTGTAATTATTAGTCGAGTGATAGAGCGCTGAATAATTATCAACTCGTTGATTAATGTAACAACTGACTGAACTTTTTGATGCTATTGATCCGAATACAAAACAAGGGTAAACTTTGTTTTCATTAAGGTAAGAGTTCAAAGAAAGGAGTCTCGAATCTTTCTAGTGTGATCCTCTGGCTGAGAGTCGCCTTTAAAAGGATTGCGCTTAATGATTATGACTGGTGCTTCCACCAGCCGTTTGGAATTTTTTTTCTTATCCAAGAAAACAGTGGATCGTGAATAGATAGTCCACTGACCTGGTCGGTCAGGAATTGTTTTGGTCTTGCAAAGACAAACATTTTTTTCAGTTTCGTTTCTTTAGTATCAGTGATTGGTGGCCTAAATTTCGTCGGTCTATGGAAAGTCAAATTTGTTAGTTCGTTTTTACGCGGTTCTTTCATTGATAGTTCATAAGACGTTGGTATAGGGCACTGCGGCTGTTGACAAAGTTCAGTTCTTGTGTGAAAGTTACACGAGCAACACAGTTGTTAATGGCATCAATCCGAAAGCTTTTTGTTATTATCATGATAAAACTGACCTCTGAAACATTGGAGTATAAATTATACTTTGGCATGCAATAAGCAAAATTATTTTAACCTTGTAAATCGCCAGATTTTTTGCTTGAGATCTCTGTCCTTGACATACCCCGTATGATATTTCCATGGCGATGATGTCCTGTTTATACGTGTCAACCACAAGAAAAGAACGAACTATTACTATTTTGAAAAGAGAAAGCTAAGGTGCTTGTTTTACCAGGGAATTGTGGGCACCAACCATTACAAAAAAAAAAACAAACAAACAAACGACCGTAAAATTTCTCTTATTTTTTATTCCTTTGTTTCCATATCAGCATCCGTTTCATCTTAGGCCAAAAGGCCAATCCAAATCAATAAGATCCACTTGTTTTAATCAAAGGAAGTTTTTTGCTAAGTGAAGAACAATGTTGAAGAAATAAAATATTGGGAGTGCGTTTCTCATGATTTTTGACTCAGCGGTTAACATAACACCACCGTCCATTTTTTGTTTAGGGTTAGGGTTAGGGTTTGTGCGTAATTCTTGTCAAAGTTTTGTTTGTTTCGTTTTTGTAATGATTTAATGCATCGCTATCTCCTGGTATAATAATTATTCGCCATGGATGAACATAAACCTTATGCAATACAAGACTCATCATAGAATCCCAAGATTGATCGTCAACATTCTTAAATTTGATCTACCAATTCAACTCAAGTCTAATCCTCGATCTTTATTTTTCAAGGTTACGTTTGCATACAATGGCGATTTCAAGTAATTATTTTATTCTTTCAGGTGTTATTGGGATTAATGTAGGTGAGAAGACGCTTTCCTCCATTGTAAGTTGCTGCTAGTCTTACGGAGCACCTACCTCCCTGTTTTTTGGATGCTTTGTGCGTTACATGTCCTTTTTCTTCGTGAAGACGAAATAATGAGAAACAAAACAGAGATAAATAACTTTGATGTTTTATAACATTTTGGCCATACACCGAAATGCGTCAGTGTCATTGAAGAGCTTTGAGGGCAATACTGAGGATTAAGAGTGCTGATTTGAAAGATAAATGTTTTGTTCCAAGCATTTGGAGCAGTCTTGATCCCCACAGGATCAGCGAAGGGTCTTCATTCGAGTAATTTTTTTTAATATCCACGTTACCATTCTCCCACCAATAACGTAGGTCCACTGCTCACTATATAAACACAAACCACCCACAATTCCTTGATTCGCTCTCGAAGCACTCGACTCCCTTTAATTACGGTAACCAATTTACCTTGGTGATAAACCAAACATTTGTTTTTATTCCCCACCAATGCAGTACCACAGTTTCTTTAGAAATTAACCCCCTCATACATTTTTGTGGGGGGGGGGGGGGGGGGGATTGCTGATCATTTTTTAAGTTGTCCTTTTGCATCTCTCTGTCTCCACATTAAAACCAGGCTGCCTGCGGAATTTCCAAGCAGATTATTAATTGTTTGAGACCATATGTCGTGGTTTAAACAGCCCCATTCAAATAACTAGAACACCTTTCGTTCTATTTCTTTTGTTTTTGTTTTTTGTTTCTTTCAAGAGTTATTTTCATAACATCAGTAGTGAAATTCATCAGTACTTACTTGAATGTTTCTTGGCAAAACCTGTTGAAAAGGGATACACGCCATGAATCAAATGCGTTTAAAAAATAAAATTCGATTATGATTGACTTGAACGTGGTTGAATCACACAAGTGCCGTAAAAGTCCTGTTAAGTTCCCCAGAGGGGTTTTATTCTTTTCAAGCGTCAAGAAGGGGACCTTATGTATTAGCGGATGTAAGGCAACTAATAGAGAGGGGGACGTCAAATCATCAACTTTTTAACAAAGGTTAAATAAGCGTTCCAAAAATTTACCACACAGGTAACTGAAACATAGCACCAATAGATTCTGTATCACAAATACAATGTAATTTTTACCATAGCATAACGATACTCCTCCATATTGAAGACCATCGTTTCCAAAAGGCAAAACGACTAATGTTTTGACCATTGGTATGTCTTAGCTTTGAATTACTTCGATTTTTGTATTTTCTGACATGGGAACGGGGCGGGGCAAAGGGTATTAAAAATCTGAAGTCCAAACGGGGGACTAAATAGAGGGTGGGTTTACTAGAGAGAAGGGAGCTTTTTCGGTAAGTGTGGGAAAGTTTAAAATCTATACACTTGTAGAGCGAGCTGACTTCATCGGACTCTTTAACTGTCACTTGATCGCAAGAGATACTACAGCTTCGACTCCGTTAGATATAACTTTGCCTGACTGAACGGAGGAAAGCCCACCTTACAACGATCTCCCAGTCAAGGTTGAGAAGCCTTTTGCACCATTAAGCACTATCAGGCTAAGGTAAGTAAGTTCCAAGTCGTAAAGAAAATGAGAATTCTGAGAAAGATTTTCTGGAACTTATTCAAAAGGAAAGAGAAGAATTTTGAGAGGCATGAAGGAATTCCCAACATTTGGAATATCACCTGAAGACTTCTAAGGAGTTTCAGTTGAATCAGAAGAAGAAGAAGAAGAAGAAGAAGAAGAAGAAGAAGAAGAAGAAGAAGTACCTTTATTGATTTATAACGCTTAGGGTAGCCCCTTCAGATGCAAAAAGCTGTCTGTTATCAATGGGAGCCCTGAGCACAACAATGTGCTAAAACTAC
Source organism: Pavona decussata (assembly GCF_977016875.1). Lineage (NCBI taxonomy): Eukaryota > Metazoa > Cnidaria > Anthozoa > Scleractinia > Agariciidae > Pavona > Pavona decussata. The sequence goes on along the minus strand of NW_028145444.1, from coordinate 361,899 downwards.
AATATACATATACATTAAACTAATACTGATGATAAAATAGATAGATAGAGATTACGACGCGAAAACTTAAACGTTCTTGGTTATCCAGCTGGAGATACACTCGAGTGTCCGGAGATATTTTTTTGTTATGATTCAAATAGCGTTTGGTTTGACGATGGTTAAGAACGTAGATTTAATCACTTTTGCAAGTTTATGTAGTTAGACAACCAACAAAAACCATTTCTGAGCACTCCAATCATATACGCTAAGAAACTGTTCTATAACGTCTTTGTTTCAGAGATATTCAGAGACAAGAGAAACTAAACTTGTTAGTCAAGTGAATAACGCTGGTCCACCTCAAAGTCCACAGTGCCCCTTACTAGTGCTAATGCGTTTCCCATTCATGCGATGTCTCCTCCTTATAGGGCAGGTGATTCGTTTCCCTTTGTTCACTATTTATGTTTTACATTGAAGAACTCTATCCAGATCTAGGTGCGCAGCTTAACTACACTGAAATTTTTGCACTTATTTGATCGTTTCTCTCTTCTGGTTGTACGTACCAATACAACGAAACATCATATGTATTCTTCACATGGCAGATTCATAATGGCTGCGAAAACTGCAGACAGAGAGAGAACCCACACATACACAGACACACTCACACACTTCCTTCGTTATATTATGTAGTTACCTCTCGCCACGTCATTTCTCCTTTTCACAGGGGCTTTAGGAGGTTTCGGGGGCTTAGGAGGCTTGGGGGCTTTTGGAATATCGTACTGATCCTGAACCATGGGAACTTCTGGTATGTCACCAGTACTAGGCATGCGTGGTATCTCATGCGCAAATACCCACAAATATGGCACCGTACGATAAATAAAACCATCTGACCCTAAAACGAAAGGAAACTCTGGAGTGTCTGGAGTAACCGGTGTCCTTGGCGTTTCCGGTGTCCTCGGGGTCTCAGGGGTGCGCGGTGATACGGGAGTACTGGGTGATTCTGGGGTGAGTGGGGTGACGGGGCTTTCCGGTGTCCGGGGCGTCTCGGGTGTTTCCTTAGTGACAGGAGTTTCTGGTGTGTCCGGTGTTTCCGGTGATACAGGGGTGTCCGGTACCGGAGGGTGGATGTCTGCTGGGCGGGCGTGGATCACATCTGGAATGGTGATGTAGCTGATAGTGCTCCTTTCACCGTGTGGACAGTACTTCTAACTATTAGTCCCTCACATTCACTCTCGTACACTGTTATCTGTTAAATGTTATTTTTTAACTTAGCTCTCTTTTGATTAGTTGGCATTTTCGACTTGTCAGAGTAACCATGAAACATTTAAGCTTTCGGCACGTTTTGGAGTTTGCAATTTGATTATGGAACTTCATAAAACGCTAAATGATTGTTTTAACCTTAAAAAAGACAAACAAGTAATAGATACATGCCAGCCACAAATTAAGGAATGCGTTTGGTCAATATGATCAAGATTTGATATTTATTGGCCGCGCGCTCAGTTCAATTTGTGTGGAAACGTGATCTGCAATGCCCGGAAACCATCTTTGTTTGTTATGCTTTCGCCAGGTTAATCCATTGTTTCATCGTCTTTTTCTCTAAATTTTCGATTAAAGGCAGATAAATAACTGACGAGTCACGTATTATCGTACTTTCCACAAGAGTCGAGAGAACGTGGAAACTGATCCGACGAAATGTACCAGTTAACATGTTTGGTAAATGACAACCGTTCATTTTAGAACAAGTTTATGTAGGTACCGGCAAAACTTGTGACCATATTTGTGAAGTTGTCGCCAAGGTATTTTTCTTATTTAATCTGCAGTCTTTAAGTTTCGTTTCCCCTCTGCAGTTATTCTATACTAGGCCTTGATTGTCTGGTGGAATTTAGCATTGTGGTATTATTTTAAAAGTTGCTTCAAAGCCTGTTGACAACAGAAGCAGACGAAGGGATGACACTCAAAATGCTAATTTCTTGGATCTAAAAGTGCGGTTTATTTGGCGTATTAAGTGAATCAAATCCAAGCTAGTAAAAACAATGAGGTCATGTGCAACTACACTAATAAAGTTTCAACAACGGGGAAATTATTTGTCTGTCGTTGTGCAGACGTGGCTGCAGTAGGCCGGTTCCAGGTAGAGTGTGAATGTAACTGGCTTGACAGTGAAGAGGTAAAAACAAGACCATTGAGGCTGTCATTATTTAACTTCAACCATACTGTCATCCATTACAAGGTTTTTATGAATACAAAGCACGGTAATTCAACCAGGACACTGCCACAATAGATTTCATGTAAAGACGCAAGCAAACCGCTTGACACCATATAGCTTTGTTTATGAGAAGAAAAATTAACCACCTGTTCCTTGAGCAACAAAGTAAGACAGTTCATAACACCATAAGACAACTCTTGACACATCTGCCTTAGAGAAGTTTAGTCCTAAATCCAAGGTTTCAAAGGATCTGAAAATGTATTTTTATGTCTCACTCGAAATTGAATGCCAATTGCTTTAAAATAGTATAATTTCAAGTTCACAGCAAATATTAAGGCAGCGCACATTCCTTGTTTTATAAAAATCCAACAACGAATCAACTGATAGAATCCATTCCCCGGGCAGGTGCCTGAGTTGAAAATTTGAGCAAGGAATCTGTTTTGATTTAAAAGGTTATTTTAATCGAACAAAGCCCATCCAAACGATTTAAAGAGCCACATAAAACGACAGAAGAATAAGATATCTTACCTTGTGAAGTAATAGTTAATAGCAGGACTACAAAGATACAATTCCAGTGCTTCATGTTGTGTCTGTGGAAATAAGATATTGCGTAAATCTCACCTAAAGTTCTAAATACAGTCTATGACCTCAACTGGGATTCGCCCGCCCCAAGAAGCGTCTAGTGCGTCGATTAATGCTTAGCTAAAACTCCGGTTACCCTACAATTGTTCTTGTAGGAGACATATTTCCACAGATCAGTGGTTAGTGGGTGGAGGTGTAATAGGACTATGACTGACGAAGACATCATGCCTTCTCCTTTAAGATGCCACCGGTCAGATTTTATTAAGTTTTTTTCGTTTGAATATCTGAACGTAGAGATGTACAGTCCTCATTCAATCCAGAGGACTGGTCATCGTTGGCGCACTAGAATATTTCTAGTTTGGCACTCGCATGACCATTACTGTCACAATCCAAAGAGCAAACTGGGGCACTCTTCTAGGCTGACCTTTTGCTGTAGGAACACTTGTGGTTATCGTCACGTAACGGGGGCGAAAATGGAATTTGAAGGCAAGCAACACGAGGCAGTTTTAGCTCCAAAACACAGAAGTCATACCTTATTGGGATAAAATCCAATTGTGTGATCATTAAAGAGACAGCGGCCGGACAGTAATTTTATATATTGCTGTTCACTATTCTGTGCAAAGTGGTTTGGCAATAAAATCACAAAACTATGACCATTAAAATGAAGGTACCAAGCCGTACTTCCTGTGGTGTTGGTAACTTCATTTTAACGTGTTTCTAACTATCCAATACGAAACCAAAGTGTGATTAGTCAGAGGGAAAGCTCAGAACAATACTTTCCTATGGTGTTGTTTGTTGTCCAATATTTCACATACGAAATTTGATTTTAGCCTCGTTTAGGACATAGAAACAAAGTCATCGTGAAGGGAAAGGTAGTGGCTGATATTTTTTTTTACATAAACTAGCCTTCTATGGTGCAAGAGATAGTGAAGGGAAAGAATAACATGGAACTGCGATTTGTCGAGTGCACAATGAAGAGATTTCAATATACCGAAATTATCGAAATTTACTTTGAAAACATTGGATCACTTAGTAGACAAAACAACAATTACTTACATTCAGCTTCTCAATTTGTCTGAAATTTCTAACAAACCTTAACTGTAAATATCCTAGTGTTACTTACATCGTATATTGCAACCTTACCTTGGCTGTATGCGGCGAGTATTTGGGTTAAACCTAAAAGGATTTCCTAAGTGCAAAGAACAGAGACCCTCACCAGAGAAATGTCATTATTTATGCAAGATCTGTGTTCATCTATTATAGAATACGTCAACAGTGTGCCAAAAGTAGTAATTACTTAATGTGATGTATTACCTAAGTTTTTAACCCCGTGAAGACTTCGAGTTTGCAGCCGTAAACGAATGCTCTTGAGACCCGAAATACGATGTTATTCTTTACTAACAAATCCAGGATTTCTTAGCTGCACCAAAACTTCTAGAGCTATTTGGATTTACTCTCTTCACAGACTAAATATTTTATTTCATTGCTGGTGACAGTATTATTTGGGCCGCGTGAAGGGCAGGTAGCTTTCTAGTTCATTGAAGCAGGCTTAAACAGGCGGTGTTGGATTGCCACACACTCGACGACCGGTTGTTCATTGTTCTGTTATTTTGTGTTCTGTTTGGTGATTTATTGTTCCTAAATGTAAAATAAATTGCCTTCTTTGTGTGTCGATTTAGTCAATTTAGGATTCTGTTAAACGTAAAAAGCAGCAGCGTGTGGCACTTGAGTGGGAAAAGTGAACTCATCTGACAACTTTATCAGAAATTGTTACAAAACAATGGTAAGGTGATCAATCAGGTTTTAAGCCAAATAAAGCCGATTTATTCGCGTCAACGTAATTTAATGTTAAACTCCACACGAAATTTTATTACAATTGTTTTGAAATAGCATAACTTCAAGTTCAAACCAAAGGTTAAGAGTGCGTATTTTGCAGAAAAGAAATCAGTATTTTGGACTCCAGTCACAGCAATTTATGCTTGTTTTTACTAAAACCCTAACTTACGGGCCAACTGTTCGAACACATGCTCCGTTCAGGGCATTTTTTTTAAAGTTAGATAAAGAGATGACCGAAGGAAGAGTCGAACCCGGTCGTCGGATTCCCAAGCATGAACGTTACCACTAGACTACCAACGACTGGCCACCAGATTGTGCAATTTTTTGGAAAGATATCCTAGCCACAAATATAAAGGCCAACCGCAAGCTGCCTAAGCTATATTAGGCTAACCGGAGAGCTATTGGGGCTAACGTAACAAAGTGTTATGTAGGCTAACCGGAGTGTTATTTTGTAAGTGACCAGTCTATCACGGAAAATATCTGCCATCTTGAAGTGGGCGTAAAAAAATATCCCGTTCAGGTGCTTGAGTTGAAAATCAATCTCCTGCCCAGAGTCCTCAGTCCCTTTGGCCAGCGGTTGGTCGCCTGGAGAGACTCTGGGCTACTGGAACTATTTCACCGCAGAAATCCTGCGATTAAAAGGCATTCACAGTGCAAGACTAGTCGGAATTCTATCATTGAATGATCTTTGGTGGGAACCAAATTATTTTGTTGAAGACCAAGAACTGGAATACAGCAGCTTATCAAGAATAGTATGACACTTTTCATAGATTTCCGAACGTTTTCGAACATAATGCATTTCTTCCGACGATGACCGAAGACTGAAAGATATCTTGAATATCCAAGCATCGCAGGTCTTGACTATTAAACGTGGTGATTGTTTGGGGAAAGGGAACAGTTATTTTAGGTGCGAAGGACTCCCAGAAAATAAGGTAAAACACAAAAATGAACTGAAAATAAAGACAAAAAATAAATTGATTGAAAAGTTTAAGAGTTGTGTTTTTATTATGAATATGAAAAAGATTATTCGGGACAGCTATAAATATCATTTACATCTCCAGCAATTTACACCTTTTAAAGATAAATACAAAAATATTGTAATATTTTCTATTAAAACAAGTATCGCAACAATAAACACTATGATTCTTTCATAAAATGTACGGTTCCTATAAAGTAAAATTTATTCGTAGCCAAATCAAGGCGGTGGATGTGGATGTATTACCAATGTAGCGAATACGACTGTTGCGTACGTAGTTTGTTGTTCGTATCTTTTCAATGTTTTCTTGTGCAACATTTACAAAGAGTAATTGAAAAACATTTACAAAGAATAACTAAGAAGTTTTGAGTATCTGATAGCAGGAAATGTTTTTGCTTTTTCTGGCCCTGGAAAGTTCAAGATACGTTGGGTACTGAAAAATGTATTCACGTTTTAAATGTATCAAGTCAAAGTTTAAAGATAATTGTCTTCAGGCACAGTCGACGTTATATGGCCCTGTTTGCCTGCACTTTTTAAGTCAAGCCGAGTTTAATTCGATAGCAAAGATTGCTCTCAGTTTCAACGAGAGGTTGCGATGTGAAAAGGGCCTTGCATTTCCAATTTTTTTTCATTTCTTTGTGATAAGCTGAAAAGGTTCCTACAACTGAAACAGCACATCAACAACTGACGAGATACGACATTCCTATGACCTTTTCACATGAAATTAGTTTGATATTTTGGAGGCACTTTTCCGAGAAAGGACTAGAGCCATATTCTGGGCTTACGACATTTTGAATCACACTAATATTGAGATCCACCATGAACACCCTTTTATAACAGACCTTGTGAAACCCAACATGGTAAGTTATTTTGCACTTTCTGATCAATTTCAAACCGCCTTGGTCCCTGATGAGCAATTTAGTTTCCCTGGTGAAATGTGCCGCTAATAATTTCTCGAATCTTTACCAATTGTGCTGTTACTCTTATTGAAGGAAAATTAAAGCTAATGCAGTACGACGTCTCGATGATACTACCATCATTATCATGGTGAAGGGATATTCAAACTTTTTTAAGAAACTCTTTAAGACTTTTCTCTTTAACAAAGCGTTTTATTAGTTTTATTAGTTTATTAGCATTAAGTAACGACCATTGTAAATTACTGTAATACCTATTTTTTTTCTTTAATTTGTGTCATTGTTATGCGCGGGTGAGCATTTTCGTATGAAACCTGCGCACTACAAATTATGAATTTATTATTATTATTATTATTATTATTATTATCATTATTATTATTATTATTATCATTATTATTATTATCATTATTATTATTATTATTATTATTATTATTATTATTATTAAATTATTACCATCATTGTCAAGGTTATCAAGGCAAAGTGATATTCAAACCACGAAGAAGCAGTTACTTTGCCTTTATAACGATGGATGTATCATCGAAAAGTCGGAGAGCATTTAGTTTCAATTTTTCTACTTACGTTTTCCAGTAAACCTCTAGCCATACTCTTTTTATGATGTCTAATGATTTGCGCCAAATTAAGCGACTTTACAACGGTTTAAAAATTCCAATTGCTTTTCAAAATGCCGAGAATTGCATTTCCGAGAACCTAATGTCAATTGCAATCCCCAGACCACCTAGATGTTTCTGCATACGAAGCTCGTTTGTTCAAACTCCTCAGTTCGTACTTGTGCCCCAAAGCCTCCCTAACTCCATTTGAAAGTGTCCCATTTTTATGGAATAAAATTGAGAATGGTTGCTGCACAAAACGGTGAGGGCTTTGTGCAAACTATCGAAGGACTTTACGAAGGAATCTGCACACAGCTAAATGGGAAGGTCATGCAATGAAGACGCGAGGGGCCTTTTTGTTCTTGGTCTTCGGTGAAAGGCATGAACTATGTCGTTAGCGATATTGTGCAAGGATCACTAAATGGGCCTGCCCGTTCTTGGTCATCCACCGCACGTACGGCGAAATGATACTTATTTCCTGCAGAGAACTGGGTTAGAGTGCACGCCATCGGAAGTGGCAGGGCTTTCACAATTCCAATTTTCTTCCACATTATCGGGGGGTTTGTGCTTTCGGCGCCATCTTGACAGGCAAACAATTCATAATTATCAATTGTTGCTATGTTATCGTCAAGGCACATATTCCAAGATAGTACGATGCCATCCTGAACTACTACAATTGATGCTGTTGGTTTTGGAGGCGTCTTTAAATTAGATTGCGTTTGGTCGGGTCTAACCGCAGGAGCATCCGATTGGTTTGGAGCACTGCGAGCAACGTTTCCAGCATTAGGATCCCCAGGACGGTGCACCGATGGCGACGCTGTCGATGAGATCCCAGGAGACTGGACCGGTGGACAAGCTGGGTTTCTTGTTACAGTAGTTGGTGCTGGGAGAATTGGTTGATGAGGTGCAGATTTGTTTCGTGTAACCTATGAGAAAGCAGGGTAATACTACTGTAACGATACAATACAATACAATACAAAATTTTATTTAGACACCAGTGGCAGAAAAGTAATGATAGCAGTGAATCCCTGAATAGGATGAATAACGTTATGTGAAAATTTAAAGTTCAGTCTGTAAGAAAATGATAGCCACTAAGCTTAATGCGGCGGGCCTCATGGGAAACAGTGAGTTTTCTTTGGAGGCAAAGCAACATCCATTTATTTATCTGCCTCAAAGACTTAAAAAATTCTGTCTTCTGAATCTTCATTCAACATCATTCCGGTCAACAGAATGGTGTTAAATAAGAAAATATCGGCTAGAAAAAGGTGGCAAAGTTAGCCCAGGGGCCTTATGTGCCATACAGACTTGACAAGGATAACTGCTGCGCACCTATGAGTTTACCTTAAATTAGATATCTTGAACTGTTTAATAAAAAGTAAGAAAGATGTAATGTTCGTCATGAGCAAGAGCGTTGGACATGCTGTCTTCATGACCAACAAAGAATACAGGACTCGTTTCACATATGGCCTAGTCTCCCAGTTGTTGGTGCACAGAAGGTCGTGGGTTCGATTTCTGTCGGTTACTCAGATTTTTCTTTGCCCAGCACTCCTGAAATGATGAACATCACATCTTTTTTCATTTTATTACTGAGCAAAAATCGGCAATATTTATTGTTCATTTATAGTTAAAATAAATACCAAACGCGCCCTTTCATACATGTTTAAACTAACTATGTTAAGTACCTGATATTCTTGGATGACGTAAACCGTGCCATTAGATTCCGCAGGCTGATCAGCGCCACGCTCGCTCTCACTGTGGCGACGATGATCAGCTGTCATCACTCTTGGACCACTGTGGCATTCGTTGCTGCCTGGTTGTATTGCAGTTGAAGGGTAAACTACTCTCTCTACTAATTGACCTTGAGAAAGACCTGCAGGCGGACGACTCGGAGCCGGAAACTTTTCAGGGTAAGCAGAGGGCTGACTTTTTGGGGTACCCTGACTCAAATATGTTCCTGGAATCTGGTTAGATTGATTGGACGGACTAGTAGTGTACACAACCTGATTAGTTGGCAAAGGTCCCGATGTTTGCCCCTTTTGTCGGCCACGTTCCTGCACAGTCCATGGAGACTTCTGGACCCTAAAGTTATGCATGACATAGTTGCTGTTACTAGCTACAACATGCATTTGGAGGCTACCCTTAGCCGGGTGATTTTCAACTCTTCTCCTCTTGGGAGGATGAAAGAGTGACACATTTGGAGGACCACGAGGATTATCAGCAGTAGAACAGTGTTTAGCCTGGCCTGAAGGGCCATGATTTACCGCAGGATATGGTTGAAGATGGGCAACGCTAGGTCCGCTAGCTTGCAACAACTGTGCTTGTTGATTGGGTTGATAGGGCTGTGATATCCATTTAGCTGACGAAAATTGTGGTCGACGAAGTCGAGGTGATTCCGTTAATGTCTGTGGATAATAACTTTGATGCTGACCTGTAACAAGTGAATTGATAGATGACACATCTTGAATTCTAGGTCGTAGAGGTGGCGGTCCGCGTGTCGGAGCTACCTGGGGCATCTCAGGCCTTGGCGGTTGTTGATAAATGTTTATTTGTCCCTGCATCGCCCCGGAAACTTCAACGCGAAACTCGGGACGAGGCAGCTGGGTTGACGGAGCTGGTAGAGTTTCGCCTGGATGATATCCTTGCACCTGCAGCCCATCTTGATGATCTCGTTTCACCAAATTTTCCGTAGTTACTCCATGTGCTTGAAGGGGAGGACACATTGATATCTCAATTACATCTTCCTTCGACATTTTTGTGGCATCCTCGACAACGATAGGAAGGTTCTGTGCTTTACTGATCTCAGGGTTGTTACACGGAACTCTAGTTTCGAGCGCTCTTGTGCGATCATCAGTCTTAACTTTCTCAAATGATTCCGTTTTTCCATTGGTTTTATGAGCAACCACCAACTCCGAATTAACTACTGCGGCTCGGTGATCATTTACAATCTTTGCCGGGGGCTGCATTCGGTTGAAGAAAGTGGACTTTTCAGGCACAGAAGCTGGTTTCATAGGCTTGGAAATCTCAGGAGATAGGGGCCTTTCTTGTAGCTAAAATGAGGAAAAATATTACGACAAACGATACAAGCCTCTCCAATTATAACATTCCACTCACGTGTAACTGAATCTGTATGAAATATTACTTTTTACAGAGTATGTTGAAATGGAAAATGTGGATTCACTTAGTATCAATATGCGCATATCTGAAGCACTACAACAAAGCCTAACATGTTAGTATGGACTTTCTTTAAACGAAAATAATCACAAAATATACAGGGAATTACGTTCATCTTTGGAAACCTGCCATTTTAAACCTTCCACTTCCACTGGGTTATGTTATATCTTATTTCAAAATTTATTCAAGTGAAAGCTATCGAGCAATACTTTGCTATAATGTTGTTCAATTTACCATATTTTCATTTCTTTTTCCACTCAAAACTTTGAGGTTGTTAGATTAAAAATTAAGAACAAATAGAAAATAGAAACAAAAATGTACCAAATCCATGTCAACTTGCGTTCCACAGGAAATCATCTGCACCTTTTGCTGTGGGGAGAGAACAAAAAATTCCATGAGCTTTTACAGTTACATGTTTAATGAGCACCCTTTTTTCATCAAGCCTCGTTTACTGTTTCCTGATTGGTTGGCTTCTCAGCTGATGACAGCAAACTGAGAAGAATGTGAGCATAATTTATAAATTTGCACAGAGCATAATTGGCTCTTCATCAGATGAGCAGATAGGGCAAGCATGACAGAGTAATTAATGAACAAAATTTATTTACGGCTAAAAGCTCTCATGTTTTAAAAAGAAGAAATAATTGGCTTCAAACACATTGCCTCAATGAAGACCTGAGGGCAGGTTTACGAAGGTGGACGTGCTGATGGTTCCCAGTGGTTTGCGAACATTCAAGCAGGTCTTAAGGCTACCTACGAGAAGACTTGTCCGTTTTCAGTTAGTGGGTAGTTTTTACGTTTCGATGCAACTAACGCCGTCTGTATAACGTTTATGTAAAAAGACGTTTAAAGACGATTATACTTCTAAGACTCTCCCAAGCTAAATGCCGACGGTCATCGAGAGTCAAAGCCAAAGAGAATCACAAACAACGCCTCTTCAAGAAAAATTGTCCAGAGTTATTATTTTTTATGAGAGTAACCGAGAGCACATGCCAATTCGGAGCCAAGCGGGCGCGAGAGTTTCAACTATAGTCAATATAGCCACCTCTCTCTCAGTGCCCTGGTGGATTGTCACCCCCTAGAGCGGATTATCACCTCTCTCTCAGTACCCTGGTGGATTGTCACCCCCTAGAGAGAATTATCACCCCTCTCTCAGTACCCTGGGAGATTGTCACCCCTTAGAGGGGATTACCACCCCTCTCTCATTGCCCTGGGGGATTGTCACTCCCTAGAGGGGAATACCACCCCTCTCTCAGTACCCTTGGGGATTGTCATCCCCTAGGGAGGATTGCCACCCCTCTCTCAGTACCCAGGGGTATTATGACCTCCCTCACAGTACACTGGGGGATTATCACCTCTTATAGAAGATTGTCACGTCTCACATAGTACCTTAGTGATTGAGACCCCTTGATTGAAGAGGATCATCACCTCTCACTTAGCACCACGGGGGATTACCACACCCCTATAGAAAATTGAGCTACCATCTTGGAGAGAACTGTGATAGCAACATGATAAGTTTTCCATGAATTGGAAACTCGGAAAAAACTCCGAGCTCCAGATGGGATTTGAACCCACGAGTCACGGAGGGTCGTGGGTTCAAATCCCATCTGGAGCTCGGATTTTTTTTCCGAGTTTCCAATTGATGCAAAACTTGTCATGTTGTTACAGTGATAGCAGCCAAAAACACGGTATTTTCAACAATTTAACGTCAATTTATTTCAAGAGTGGAGCTGAAGTTTCCTTTAAGATGAATTAAATTTCATATGAATCTTTAAAATGGAACAAACACAAGTAGCCATAACGGATTATCACTGCAAACACCCATACAGATCTCTATTTTATATTTTACCCTTTTACATACAGCGTACAGGAGAGCGTTAACAATTCAATTACAGTTATCAGAAATATTAAGCTGCAAAAATGCTAGCACACCTTTTCCTGTTTGGAAGAGATTTCATTCAGCGTCTGTTGCAGTCGCACTGAGTCAAACTGCAACTTCTTTTTCTGTCCTTCCAACTCAGACACTTTCTTTTTCAGACCTTCTACATCTCCCATTAACCTTTTCTCTATTGCAAAAGTCCTTTTTATAATCACTTCTTTTAAAATCTGAAAGGAAACAAAGCAAGTTGACATGTAAGTTCCTGTAAGTCATTGTTAACCCTTAAAGGCCAAATGCTGACAGGTATGTAATTTAACATTAAATAGAGGAAAGATCCTTGCAGCTATTTACGCAACTTTTAAAGCAGTTACGATAGGAAAGCCTGAAAAATAAATTAAAAAATTCAGGTTTGAACGGGATTCGAACCCATGACCTCTGCGATGCCGATGCAGTGCTATAACCAACTAAGCTATACCAACCTATATGTCAACTATACTAACTATATCAACTGAACTCACAATATGACCAGTTCCCAGTTGGCTTGATAGCTCTGATTCGCTCGTTTTGATGAAACAGCAAACAAAAGGAAACCGATTCAAAGACAAAAGACTGCTTACAGTCCCCTATATTTTCTTCCCGTGATTGTCAAGTTCGAACAGACGCTAGCCTACGAAAGCCGATGTGTTTCAGGCAGAGAGAAGCAACAGCCAGAAATACGTCTGCGTTCGCAGACTAAACAGCCGCCTTCTTGATTACATATGTCAAAGGAAACCTGGAGAGTACCAAATTCCAGAGGGGGCTTGGTACTCTCCCCAGAGGTCATATATGAAACAAAACTGGCGTAAGTTACTGAACCTTACGTCATCTGAGTTAGGTAAGTAAGTACTTATATTTTGAAATAAATGCGATGGTATATACCACACGTTCAACATTTTAGCAGTATGCACGATATTTGTCCCATGAACCTAGTTTAATGGCCTTAGCTAGCTAGCTCGGTAGAGCATCCGAACTAGTAATCGGAAGGTCTTAGGTTCGACTCCTGATATAGGAACACCTGAAATTTATTTGAAATTTATTTTTTTTTTATTTTGCCACACCCCAAATACAATGTAAACAAAAAAAAATAGAAAAAAATAGATGTAACAATGGCGAGGAGACCTAAAGGAAACTATGAAGCTTATATTAATTAGGTCTCCTCAATTATTATTTTACAAGATGAAATCAAAAAAGAAGACAAGAACACGACGACGGATACAATTACAATTTCATACAATTACAATGTCAAACAGAAGGATATATTACGAAAAGAAAAGCTACAAGAAAATGAAAACTATTAATAATTATTATAGAAAAAACGCCTTAAGTGCTTTCTTAAAGGAGATAGAGGAGGACGAGTTGATTATTTTGGTACACAAGGAGTTGTAAAATTTAGGTCCCTGGTAAAAAACGGAAAATTGTTTGATGTTAGTTCGACAAAGAGGCAAACGATATAAATGAGAGTTTCTTGTATGATACGAATGAATTTCTTTCTGTAAGGTGAATTTACTGTCAAATTTTAAAGGAAGGGTACGGTTTTGGTAAGAGTACATGGATCTCTTTTTTCCGAGTATGCCTGTGTCACTTTCTAGAATAATATATCATACTTACATTTTGTTCGGTACAATACTAACGAACATTTACGACGGATTGATAAAGATTTTTTTGAACGAAAATCCAACTGAAGACATTTTTTACACACGAAAAAAAAAAATAATAATCCGGTTAGTTAGCGATACCTGTTTAGTGTACTAAGGCCGAGATATGTGTATCAAGTTAACAAAACCTCGGAAATATTGCTATAAGCTTTAAAAATTCTGTTTTGGTATCAATAAAGTACAGAAAATGAAAATAAAATCTCCAGTTTCGAGAACACAAACCTGGCGAAAGACATCCACATCCATTTTTATTTCACCCTCGCCTTTTGCTTGCTTGTTGCCTGGTGACGTCACTTCGTTTTTTTTCCCATTCACCACAAGCGACGCATATCCATTTACATCTGAAACGACTGAAGTTAGAAATTTAATTATGATGATGATGATGGTGATGATAATTATCTTCAAATCATCATAATAACAATCATACTAATAATGAGAATTTACGGTGGCATTTCCACCGAGTGGCTCTTAATCCACTTTTTCCTGGTCGAATTGGAATTACGTATCACCACAATAGTCTCTGATTGATACCTCACCACCCAGATCTATTTGCTTTTCGTCCACACGCGGTCAGACCCAAAGACCGCGTTCCCTTTGACCAGCGCCGATCAACGAGGAATCAGCTGGAGGAGCGCAAAAGTCAAGTTACATCCTAACCACAGGTAAATACAGAAGGGGGAGCTTAACTTAAGAACCACAGGTAACCCACACGAAGGGAGGCTTACACACAAGCCACAGGTGAGTCACGCGGAGGTTAAACGTATGAAACACAGGTAATCTCCTACCCAGATCTCACTGCAGGTTTCGAGATATGAAAATGTGGCCGTGGGAGATCTGGGTATGAGATTAAACCACAGGTTACCCACACGACCCAAGCTGCCCACACGAGCCACAGGTAACGCATAAGGCTGGAGCTTAATCCGGTTGCTACTCCATCGCAGAGTATCTTCAGCAGTATGTCACCGGTGCCCACACACTTTCGTAAAGAGAGACAATGTTTCCTTGAATCCGTTCGGAACGGGCAAAGTGAGGCACCGCTAAAGATACCTCCAAACCTTCCGGATGAAATTTCCGAAAATATTATAACCAGATAAAACGACACGAACTAAAGACCAGGCAAACCTCGCACCACCAAAATTCTGATCACAAATACAATGCACTAACCACTCCACAAGAACCTCAATAACTGTAGGGTTTAAAGGCCGGTTTACACAGCACGTATCAAACATATTTTGACACCCAAGTCTGGGCCGCGACTCGTGAAATGAAAGTCGGCCCGATTCAGAAGATCTGTTGCAGTACAATTTTTTTTACCAAGTCGGATCAGTACTCAAAGAAACCTCAATGTCAATGAAAATTCCAATCACAATTGGGTGTCAAAGTACACGTACGACTTGCGCTCCGATCTTGTCGGGCCGAGAACTCGGCCAGATAAATTGTAGCGCGTAAACCGGCCTTTAGTGTTGATTTTTCCATTTTACCTGACAAACTCTCGTCACTAGCAGCATTATGTACTCCCTCATTACCGTTGGCGTTTTGATCCAGGTCCTTTTTGTCTTTCTCGCCGTTCTTAGGCGTATTTCCGTTCTTTGATAGTAAACTGGCCAGCCGTTTCAACCGTTCAATTACTTCCGGGGTCACGTTCATCTTATTTTCCAACACCCGTGCAGATCACTGTTCAGTTCCAACCTACGACCAAGCTGGTCACAACATTTTGCAGGCTTTAATCCGCATCATCTGAAGCAATTGAAAATAAAAGAAAAATAATAGTTTACGAATCAACAAGTTTTTCGAAATTAAAAGAGAACGACGTTAAAAGAGAACGACGTTTCGACCGTCCGACGGTCATTTTCAAGTTCAAAATGAGAAGTAAAATATGTGCTTATATACAATTGTGAAAAAACTAATGAGATGCTGACTTAAAAAGCTCTAAGATATTCAATGGCCCCCGACTAGACACGAAGTTCTACAGGAAACCAACCGATACTGGGCTTTTACTGCACTACCAAAGCCATGTTGACATGAAATACAAACATTCTCTGCTGAAAACAATGTTAAACCGGGCGTTCAAACTCTCTTCGAATTGGCATTTTTTCCATCAGGAATGTGAACGTCTTAAAGGGATTTTTTCTCGCTTGCATTATCCTGAAACCGTCGTAGAGAACACCATCACACATTTTATTGAAACGAAAGTTACTGAGAATGCATGTCCTGAACAACGGGTATCCGACGAACGAGCTCTCGTCAGAATCGTCCTACCTTTCAAAGACCAGAAATCGGCGAACGCGGTGAGACACCAACTTAGTGATCTCAGCCGAAAGATCGATGCTGATGTCCATCCTGTCTACACAAGTCGGAAGATTAAGAGCAAAATCAAACCAAAGGAACATAAACCTCCCATTGTGAATCAACAAAACGTTGTTTATTATTTCAAATGTGGTCTGTGCGATGCAGACTATGTTGGCTTCACGAGTCGACACTTGCATCAACGTGTGGAGGAACACAAACGATCTGCAATTGGCAATCATGTAAAGGACGAGCATGGACAGGATCCAGAGACCATTAAAAGCAACTTCAGAATCCTGAGAAAGTGTCAGAGCAAACTCGACTGCTTGATCTTCGAGATGTTGTTTATTCGCGACCTAAAGCCGAAACTGATCAAACAATGCGACTCGATCCGCGCGAAGTTATTTGTTTAATTATTTCACTTTTAAATACCTTTTAAATACCTTTTATCGTTTTTAGCGTTCCTTTGTATTTATCATTCACGCTATTATTTTTGATATTGTTTAGATGTGAATATCTTAGAGCTTTTTAAGTCAGCATCTCATTAGTTTTTTCACAATTGTATATAAGCACATATTTTACTTCTCATTTTGAACTTGAAAATGACCGTCGGACGGTCGAAACGTCGTTCTCTTTTAACGTTAACTTTTATAGTTAAATAATAGTTTACTACAAAAAGTGTTAAGTTTAATCTATTTTTCAGGAAAATGGTGGTTGCGATAGCATTGAAGAGTTTCAATAGTGCTGAATTGTTAATTACTTCCACAAGGAAGTGTGTGGTCGAAGTGAAGGTTATGGAATTTCCGCATTCCTAGTGGCTTAAACAAAGAGTTCCACCATAAAGGATGTTGCATATCCTTAATTTCATACCTGTGAAGTGCATTTTTAAACGTTTTTTATGAACGGCATGCACAAGCATCTCTTTAACCAAGACACCTTCGAACTTCCTTTCGAAATTTAAAGAGATTTCATCACTGAATGGTCGCGGGAAGGGGGCGCGTTTGTTTAACACTTAGGTAATCAGATGTTGTCAGCTGAGATCTGCACGTGACTGGCCAGGAGGGGCCTTAATATCGAATATGGTGACAGGTTTTAGTAAAACCAGTTTATCGGCTATTGAACATATCAAGTACAGTAGTGATAAGAGAGACTATTAATTTAGTGTAGTACTGCAAGCAATTTTGTTTCATTTTCCTTTTTCATCAGCGCGCGGAGGGGAAGGGTCATCCGAAAAATTATGTTGGTCGGATTCAACTCCACCAGCCACACCCCCTTCCGCTCCCACACCTTATGAAGTACCAAGGTGGGATGACAGGAGGGTGCCAATCAATCAATCAATCAATCAATCAATCAATCAATCAATCAATCAATCAATCCATCCATCCATCCACTGATCAATCAAGTTATTAATGTGTTTCTGTGATGACCGGAGCACATTGCATTGTATTCCTTTTGTTTCGTGAGATATTATAAGGGATTGTACTTTGATCTTGATTTGCATTTATTTGTTTTGTTTTCCGTCTTTTGTTCAGGTCTTTATTTTACTTCATGTTTACCAAAACAACCCAGAAATTGCAATTGTTAAGCTTGAAAATTACTTAAGTACCTAAAATATAAATTTAAAAATCGGTATGGAATAAAACGGAGAGAACAGAATGCCAATGCTACTTGAACGGGTAAAACTAGGAGTCAAACATTTTGTTACCATGTAAACATTTGATCGACCCCGATCCATACACTGATCTGCCCTTATTGGCCTGTTCATCAAACGGCAGAGTTGGTTGCTTTGTAGGCAGATTGGCCAGGACCCTGTGATAAGCTATTAGTTCAATGCGATCCTTTTTTGCATGTTTTTTCTTCTTAATCTGACAGTTGCTCCAGGCCCGTCTTTGAAACAGAAGAGCTTCAGTCTTCTCAGAGCCTTATTTATAGCTGGCTGCTTGCAAATGGAGCTAGCCTGGATATTACAATTCTAAATCGGTCTATAATCTGCTAATACGTGAATAGACCTTAGAGAGCCTGTCACTACAGCTACAGCAAAGTCCAATCTCCCTTTTAGGTTGGTACGTAAGTAAGGCAGCTTTATTTCATTCGTATTTACAGATTTTAATAGGAAAATTAACGACAAAAACGTTACACGACTTTTCGACGACTTCATGTCATCAATTTCAAATGTCATAAAATTAACATAGGCGGCATATATATGTAGAAATGGAAGGGTGAAAAGGTACATGTAAATTAAATTCAAGCATGAGAACGGAAGAAAATTAAAAAATTCAACAGAGTTTCACACACATATTATAAGTACGTAAATTATGATCATCCGGGTGAGTGTAGTCCTGAGAAGGACTGTTTGTGGTGACTTTTGTCAAAGTCACCACAAACAGTCCTTCTCAGGACTACACTCACCCGGATGATCACAATTTACGTACTTATGACATGACTCCTGGGTTCAAACCATTTACAACACACATATTAGTTATAAACGGAATTAAAGCCTTCCTTAGTTAACCAACAGAACATTGTATGTGAATTTACATGTGAATTATTTTATGTGATTCGTGATGCAAATGGTTTCTGTTACACGTTCCGTTACCTCAACCAACGTGTGAAGGAATATTGGCATTTCGTAATTGGCAAGCATTTCAAGGACGAACAGAATTTAAGACCGGTGAACCTTTATGAGAACTTTAAAATCGTTTTCTTGAATGTCGAGGGAAGCTTGAGTGTAATTTTTGAAATGCGCATGATTAGAAAGAAAAGACCGACACTAAAGCACTCAAGCGCACTCTATCCGCGCGAAACTCTTTAGCTTTGTGTCAATTTTCCTAAAATGTCTATCAAAATTGATCCTTATTTGATGCATTTACAGAGTAGCATAAATATGCTAATATCTACGAACAATAAACAATACCAAACCAAGAAAAATAACATACTATTAATAAAAGTCATTAACAAAATTTACATGAACAAGAATTGGAAAATGAAGAGGTCTTTATAAATGGCTACGTAAGATTTGTTAATGGCGTCAGATGAGATGTCGACGGCACGGTTCGATTCAATGTGTTCTTTCATGGTTACTGAGCTGTCTAGCGTAAAATGTATATAATGTTAGGAAACTTGGCTAATTAATATTCTCGGAACATACCACCCTTTAAAAGACTAGCCGACTAATTAATGAATTGTTTGCCTGAATCTCGTAACAGTTGAAAAAGTCGCTGTGATTCACTGAGCCGAAAATGCGAAGCATCCGCGTCAACGAACGAGCACTCAAACCAGCTGCCACGTATGTAAAACCACTCGACGTGTGAGCTAATAAACATAACAATAGCTCTGTATTTAATTTCCAATTTAACTACGAGTTTTTCGAATTTTAACCAGCTGCATTCCATCTGTTATGAACGCATCCTTGACATTAGCGATTAACTATGAGGAAGTATTACTCTTAGGTGAAATGCACGACACACGGAAGCCACGAAGTAAAGATCGTATAGCATCTTTGGATTTTTCCTGTTTAGCGTTCCCTTCCCGCATATTTATCTATATGTAAACATAACATAAATTCTCGGTCCCCTGAGATTACTCAAGTAAAACTGACCTGAAGACGAAAGTGAAAAAGATAGAACACCTCTAAACAGCATTGCTGAAAAGGTTCTCATTTTCACTTCTCACTTCCTAATCCGTGTAAGCTACGTTACCGTACTCACAGTTTTGGCGGATTTGAAAATCTGCATATTTGACTGAATTTGTTGCTAACCACAAGGAATTATCAATCTAGCAATCGAGACAACGAACTGAGCACGTCTCCTGATCGACATTTGAAAGCGAAGCCTAAGATAAGGGTTCTTTGTTTTGCAAATTGACATCTGTTGCATCGCTGCTCCTTTTTTTGTTTCTCTTCAACCGAAAAACATCGCTGAAATGCCACGCGTCGTAAAACGTGTGAGAAGTCATTTTCGATTTGATTGTGAAATTCTTTGCAAAACCCAAAAAATTCTTGAAAAAGTTCCACCAATTTATCAGGAGTGTGCATACGCTTGCATGCAGCACACTGGCTTGCTTGTGAATGATTACTATATACCTAATGGGTTCACGTTTGAAAAACAGTATGAAGACATAACTGTGAAAAATATCGCTTACCTTTAGATGAGTTTTAAAACCAACTTTTTCTCTTAATATAAACCTAGACTCCACCTAGGCGATCGAAGGCGAACACTCACGCTAGGCGACGAACATTGAACCGAGAAATTCCATAAACAGTTACTTCTATGATAATTTTGTTCATATGATATGGTAATTTATTCAAAACTGTCAAGTTATTTTCTTGATAGTCTCGGATCTTGTGACAACACAATATCTGTTAACCACACAACAATAGCAATATTTTCCAGCTCATATTACGTGTTCACCTATTGAACAGATGCAATTCGTTGGATCTGCTACCGAGATCTATCGCGGCTATGGAATCCATAAAAGGACTATTAGTGCCCTTTTAATGGATCGAATACAAGTAAACGAAATAGTGCCGTTTTTAGTATGTTCCACTGTGTTTCTAATGAAACCCTCTGAAACCCTTAGAGCGTAACAATTTATCGACATTTATCTGACAGCTATTGAGCAGTATATTTCCTGTGGTGCGCCTGTTTCTTCATTTTTTCCAAACGGTTTTTATCCTTCTTCGTTGTTTTGAGGGCGTGATTTAAGGCTTTTCCCTGTCTAGAGCGTAGCTGAACGACCTATTATGTATATTACCTGGCGAAACGAACGAAAACTTAGGCAGGCGACTCACAAATGGCTGAAAAAAACCGGGCGAATGACAGATCATACATGTGAGATCGGAGGGTACTCCGGCTGCTCTCAAAGTATTTTTAACCTGATTAAAAACATTAAAAGCCCCGTTTGTACCGATCAAGAAAGAAACAAAAACTGACTCGGGGCATGGACTAACCCAGAAGTCTACGATTCAAGAAACACATTAAAAAGCTTGAGTTAGTATACCTTAATTCCCGTTTCCATTCTAAGCGCCTCCGTTTTTTTCACACTGTGGTCCTCTAGCTCCATATTAAAAGGACTTCGTGTCGATTGTCAATCATGTAAAAGTAGCTCCAAATCGGTTTTAAACTGAATAGGCCGCTTTTGAATAGAAACAACGACAAGAAAATATTTCACTAATCAACTCTTAATTACAAACAATGCGAATTCCGGAGCAATTTGCATGACAAAGATATCAAATGCACTTACTATATATGGCGCCGTGTCGGCGGGCGCCAGGAATGTCTGTCCCTTGGGAGTGTTTATAAATAGCGATATTTTCAAAAAAGACACTTCGATGGGCATTACTTCTTTGACAACAGATCAAAATCTTAAATAATATTTACCGTTTTTAGTGGTACGTGAGGGACTACTAGCAAAACAAATGTAAGGCTAAAGAAAGTAGTTTATCCTTAGATGAAAACTCGGAAACAAGGCATAAAGATCGAGTCATGCATCTTGTTCTAACTTTCAAGTCTGTGGATGAAATCCTTGTGTGGCTATAATGAAGGTAAACTGAATGCTAGCGAACAGTGAATTTCTCGTAACCTTCCAGTGTTGTCAAATTAAGTGAAACTGTGGATTTGTTTTCATTCAGATTTTCGTTGACACTATTAGGGTTGAATGCTCTGTGGTCGCTACGATGACTGATACTTACAGTCGCAAAGATTCCAGCGATAATACAAAATCCATGTTACACATGTATCTGCTCTCCATCACCAGCTGCGATCGCTACTTGCTATTCCATATAACAGCTAGAATCACTAGCCTATGGCGTCGGTGGGAGGTTTTTCATCAATTGAATAGATAAGGTTAATTGGCCACTGTAAAGAGATTCGAGAAATGCGTCCAACAAAGGGCTGACGCTCGAAACGTCAGCTCTCGGATCTCTTTACGGTGGCCCATTCACCTCATTCAAGACAGTTGATAAAACCAAGTACTTTCTTACAACTATGCATGACCCCATTCTAATTCTCTCTCGAGGTCAAAACTTTGAATTAGTGCCAAGTAGAATTTTGTAAAATTGTGTACGAATTAATCAAGCCTTCTGCGTCGTATGTGTCTGTGGGCGAGTGGGTGTGGGGGTGGGTCGTTTCCGCCTAATGTCTCCGGCTTTAATCCATCACAGGTCGGTAAACAGGAGCTCTCAAATGGAAACATTTTCTTATTGTCTCCCGTGTTCTTAGATCGTTTTCCATGTAAGCTGAATACAGAATTCAAAATATAGGTGGCCGACTATTCCTAACGCTTTTAGTTGTTCTAACCATTTTATTATTTTTTTTTATCGTCACCTCCGCCGTTAGGATAAGTTTCCCGTCGATATTTTGCATTCGAAATAATAATTTACTGATCCAGGTCTACAAGAGATCCGGCACCACTCATTGGTTTATTGCTGTGGTCTTGCAGATTTTAATTGTATTTAATACAGAATGATTTGTTCGATGCTTTAGCTGAAAATTTTAGTTGCAGAACGTTTTAGGAAACATAATTTTGTTCCCCGAATTCACTGGCTTTACGAAAACGCTAGCTTTTTTTTTTCTGCTAACGTCACTTTCACCAAAGACAATACTTATAAGACAATACTTACAATACTACAATGCGAAAACGCTAGCTGACCGTTACTTTTTCCGCATTTTTAACGACATATTTGCCCCTCCGAAAGCGAAAGGAATCACGTTTTCGGGTAAAGACGTTTTGAGCTGACCTTTTGCCGAAGAAAACTGTTATTTTCCTTACGACTTAATCCGAATTTCTTAGCCTATTAAGGTTTATCCAAACCTTCGCAGGTGTTTCTCAGAAAAAAAAAATCGTATGCGAGTTGCTTTTATAGAAACCCTAGAAAACTAAACATCATAGTAAAGCTAATAGACTATAGAGTCTGAAAATAATGTTACTTTTGGACATTTTTGCTTTGGCAGGCGAGTCCAAACCCTGAAACACAAAACTGACAGTGTGCGCTTTGACATGAATTACCATCCCAACAAACTGGACTATACCACTCAGGAGATAATGGACCTACAAAGTACATATGTTCGGCTTTTCTGATATACCCATTGGTTCCGGTTCCTGATAAAATCTATTGTAAGTTTGACAATGGAATCTTTTTCAGGGAGTTTCATACACTGGGATGCCCCAAGAAAGCTATTTCGATTTTCGCAAAAGCCTGACACGCTTTGGTTCATTAATGTATGACGAACATTTTGGCCAAATTTCGTTAAAATATGATACATCCAGATACTCTATTAATTCATTTGAATGAAGCGAATACTCGCAAAAACAAGCCCTGAGTTTAGTGGCCTCCAAAGATTTGCACAGTTTTCGCACCCTGTTACAACAGTTGTCAACGAGGCCATGCCGCCGACCAATGGAAAGTAATATAGGAAATCCCTGGCTACCGTAGCCTGCGAATGCAGACGCAGACGTATTTCCGCTGGGCTGTCGAGATTCTCGGCGGAGAGAATCTTGACAGTAGGAAATGCGTCTGCGTTCGCAGGATATGGCTACCGAGACTCGTGACAAAACAATCTATTGAGTCCCACTGTTGAAATTCGCGGAAAAGGCATAGCGGTCACGTTCTCCCTGTTTCTCTATGCAACGGGAAAACTAAAGGAAAGCTCTGTACCGCATGGTGCCTCTCTCGATTCTTCTCCGATCTGCACAGTTGAAAGTTGTTCGAACAAGGAGCCCTTGTCACTCTCTATGAGAGTTTTCTTTGTCTCATCGTATGATTTGTTTTTTTTTTTTTCTTTAAGGCCTAGTTCATACGTCGCATTTCAGTCGAATATAATGCAGACGAAGTTAATAAAAGAAATGAAATTTGCGGTAAAGCGACGTATGAATCGGTTCGTGGAATTAAATTCGTCCAGACGTTTTATCCCGTCTGCTCAGACGGATAAAACAGCTGACATGCGTGTGAGTTCAGACGCATCGAATTAAATACATAAATTTGAAAATACATTAACGTAATATCGATTCGTCGTTTTCTTGAATCTGGAATCGTCGTAGGTTGTCCACACCAAGTTCCAGCATCCTATGTTATTCAAGTCGGTTGAATCAAATCCGTCGTCTAAATCGAATCTTTATTAACGTCGTCTTACAGACGAATTATATTCGACGTATGAACTAGGCTAGTTCTGGCCCCAGGTGGGTTACTTGGGTATAAACGTGACGAGGGGGGGGGGGGGGGGATCCGACGGAGCCTAATATTTTGCACCCAAAAAAATGCAAGACTGAAAATTTTAGACCCAAAAAAATACATGACTTTTATACCCTAAAAATGCAATTTTAAGAGCTGTATACATACTGCCTTTCTGCTGAAAAAGAAACAAAGTTTCGTGGTCAAGGTTGACTAGTTTTGGAACATAGAATGACGAAATATTTTTTTGTGGTTTATACATCGCAACCATTAGCCTGGCGGAAATTCGAATCCAAAAAAATACGCGCAGATTTTTTAGACCCCAAAAAATACACAGTTAAATCTTCAACCCAAAAAAATACAGGAGTTGAAAATTTTAGACCCCAAAAAAATACGTCGGACCTCCCCGTCACGTTTATACCCGAGTATCCCCCCTGGAGCTCTGGCCTTGTGTACCATAGCCTTTTCGTATCCTATAGAACGTTCTTCCGGCTATCTCAACGAGAATTTTTGGCAGAAGCATGACAATCGAATGTAAAGAAAAATTGCTAATGTGATGCAAAACAGGCTTCCGGAAAAACCCGTTTACCGGAAAAAGGTCAGTGGGCAGTTTTACGCCTTTTGGAGATTATGGCACTTAGGTGGTTAATTAACTTTTATTTTAGAAAGGTCATTTCCATCAATAGCTCGCGCGTATTTAAAGTTTTTTTTTTCTGTTTTCGGAAATTGCTAAATTAAGAAATGAAGTTAATTTTAAGATTGAAAAACAGCGAAATTATACCATGTTTCGAGATCAATACGATATAATGATATATGATGTTATCGAAACGAAGTATAATTTCGCTGATGTTTAATTTTAAAACTACACCGATAAGAAATTTAATTTGGCAGATTTTTTTCCATAAAAGTAGCCCTGCGATCCTCTCGACAGATATAGATGATATGTTTATTCATCTGCCTTTGCAGTCGACGACTGAATTACAGCAGTGGGTCGTTTTAATAAATAACTTTTCCTTATCCACCGAAAAGAACCGCTAGGTCCCCTGGGTAAACATTCCTATAAACTAAAATGTTTTGTTAAATTAATCAAGGAAAACGAACGCTTTGGCATTTCATTCATGTAAAACACAGTAAACAGTACTACATCCGTGGCTTCCATTAAAATAGTCTCTGAGAAATCAGATCCACAAACAACCATAGGCTGCAATGCAAAACACGATGAATCACGTAATTAAGGCATATCCGGTAACCAAAATAACTCAGTCAGCTGGTAGTTAGGGTCTTTATACGTTAACGCGAGGTTAACATGAACCAAAAGCAGTTTTCTTTGCGCGTTGTACACAGTATGTTGAGCAATTTCGTATGGCCTAGCAGTTCAGTTTGCCAGTGTTTCCGACGATAGTATAATACGGCATTCAACTGGCAGACGGCATGGCGGCACTCAACGAAAAAGCTTCAGAACGAAAACTCAGTGGTGGCTATTTTTTATTGATGTGTCGTCTACGGTCATCTAAAATGGCGATGATTGGCGCTCTGTAGGGACCAAGCAGGGACGACGACGCCGGCGAAATCTTAACTTAAAAATTATATTTGGGCTATCTCTATGTGTTCTCTGAATAACTTCACGATAATTCCAACTTGAGTAGTTTGTGGAGCTCAACTTGCAGTGGCGGGTTTAGAAAGAGCAAGTAAATTAGTTTTGATGCGCACACGTTTTCCATAAAACCTTGAATTTTGCCATTTCCGGTTGTTGTTTTACAGCGAAAGGCAAAGAAAAGGACCAGAACGTATATCCCACGTGCAGTGCCAGTGTTTTGCTATCTATTATTACTGTTGTTTTCTGACATCTCTTTGCCGTCTTCATCTACCTCGCCACTTTGAGTCATAATGTATCGCGTCAATAAATAACACACAACGATAAAATAATTCGAATAAAATATCTACGACAGATTATTTCATCATGATATTATAAGCTTATGTTCAAACCTTGATCTCTCTTCAGCGGAGTTCGATGTAATCACTAGAGCGCCGGTCCAATTAGGCAAACAACTTCTTCTAGACTGCTTCAAACTGTTAGTGACTCAGTAACCGATAAAATTCCACTGGTAATGTATGTTAGATAACCTCTTTCATTCAAATCAATTAGAAGCTTTCCTCTTATGGTATATTAAATTAAAATTGACCTCGTCATAGGAATTTTTACCAAAATGTGACGCATTTCCGGTGATAAGCGGTGCTTTGATCTGACGTGCTAAATTGGACAACAAACATTTTGTAAACGAAAATTATTCTAGAAAACATTTTCAAAAACATTAAGCAAAACAAGAGCATGAAGTGAAGTAGGTACTCGCGTCCCTAAACTTGACATAGAATAATAAAATAATTATTGTTGTAGAACTTATTCCAAAATAGCTACCATTTTAATATTCTTTTGTTGTTATTCACATTTGCCCTTCTTACCTCGTTCTTAAGCTCAAAAATCTAAAGAATATTTTACCTTGAACGAGGCAAGGACTTATTTGAATGCAAAGAAAAGAATATTAATATGGTAGCCATTTTAGAATAAAGTTTATCATTACATCATTAAAAGATGAAATGCTCATCGAATAAAGTTTAATCACGTGCACGTGAAAAATAAAAAAAATCTGCTATTAAAAACCTGAGTTCTGATTGGCTCTCGCTTCTTGCTTGGGTCTAACTATAGTTAGTTCTTATTGGTTGCACCACGTCAGGATAAGACAGCGAAAATTATAATGAGTTATTTTGGTAATGTGACGCTTCGACGATACAACACAAAAGGATGTAAATTGATAGCGTCAAACAAAGGGTAACAATTATGAATGTTTGGTTTATCAACAGAGTTGATAACTTATGGTAATTGGCGACCGTAAAGAGATTCGATTTAGCAATCGTATCTCTTTACGGTGGCCAATTTTCCTTTAGTTATCAAAAATTCGTTTCTCTGTACTTCCTATCGACGAAGCGACGCAGTTTCTGCAGAAACTAACCTCCTTAGCTATAAATAATGGTCGAACCAATTATCAAGTTCATCTGGTTCTTTCAAATGAGTTGGTAAGGTAATTTGGCGACCGTAAAGAGCTTCGAGAGCTCACCTTTCGAACGAGGAAGGGCTAACGCTCGAATATCTTTGCGGTCATCAACTCGTTTTGACAAAACCAAATATTCGTTTCTTCTTTCTCACCGACGCAGCATAACAGCTTCTTGGGAAACTAACCTCCTTATCTAATTATAACTATAATGATAACAAATTATAAATTTAAGCTACTTTGGTAGGTATCCGGTCAACTCGCCTGCGTGCAAACTCGCCTACGAACAAACTCGCCTACAACTTGTCAGCTCGCCTACGTAGGCGACTTCTCTTCCTGACATAGGCAAGTTCACTCAAGTAATGTATGCCTTTTAAAAAACTTTATGTTCTATCTAACTCGTTCTTTAATCCATAAACCTAAACAAGCGTGCTATGTTCTAAATTCGCCTACGTAGGCGAGTTAACCAGTAGGCGTAGGCGAGTTGGCATAGGCGAGTTTGCACGTAGGCGAGTTGACCGGTATTCCTTTGGTAATGTGACCGCTTCTCTGTTCACTCTAACTATCAAGCCATGGTTTGAAATTTACGCCCGGATGACCACAAACAAATGTGTTCTTTGACATTCGTCTTGAATAGACCTTTGTCACGCGCGGCCATATTGAGTCTCAGAAGAATAAAAAGCTTTGTTTTTGCACGGCAAGCCTCTCACTGAATTCGCGTCTGGGTGAGGCTTACCATGCAAAAACAAAGTTTTTTATCCTCCTGAGACGCAAGATGGCTGCGCGTGACAGAGGTCTTTATTTGGGTGTAATACAAGGAACAAATGCTTTATTTACGCCTTGGTTAACGGAAGACGGTTTCGATGAGTCCCGTCATCGAAGGTTCCTTGAAAAATGATCGAGTAATTCCCAATGAGTTTTTGTTTTTGTTTCTTTTTTTGTTGTTGTTGTTGTTGTTTTTACACATGCTATATTTTAGGGAACTTTTTCCTAACTAAACTGCAATTTTTCTTCCACAAGGCTACGTACGCATCAAATTGCGAAAATCGCAATCGTTGCACCGGGCACATCGGCAATATAAAATCGCCAAGTGTGTCTCTGGCCAGGAGAGGGTCATAAGCTCCTGCTCTGGCTTAGGGGATTCCGAGATCAAACTGTAGACTTGATAAGCCACGCACAAATTAGCGCAAGCGCATTAAACTTTGGCTACAGCGGGGCGCTTTTATGGAACAGCCCACCCGTCAACTTACGGAAATTAGACTCTCTTGGACGCTTTTTAAAAAAGGGAAATTGATCGACTTTACAACAATTGTCAGTCAGGGTCCCACACGGCAATCTTGTAAAACAGTATTTTTGCTATTTTAACTTGTAAACTTTTTAATACTTTCTTATCATAATGTAGTAATGAAGCCGGATTTTACCGTGTATAAATAAATAAATAAATAAATAAATAAATAAATAAATAAATAAATAAATAAATGAATGAATGAATGAATGAATGAATGAAGTATTATGTATGTAATTTTACGAGTTGTTCTTGTTCTCGTTGTTTTGTTTTGTTTTGTTTTCGTTTTTTGTTTTTTCTGTGGCTTTGAAACACAATCAACACGACAAAAAAATAAATATAAATGGAGCCTAATTATTTTAACGTGGTAATTACCTGAAAAATATTAGACAACGGTACTCGGTTGACAAACTAGGAAACATTGTTGCGGAAACATTGTTTCTTGTTATGTTTTCCTGGTGGCTAAACTGAATTAGGGGGAAGCAAACAAAATGTTTTGCTCCCCGGTGGCTAAACTGGGAAACATATGTTTCGGAAGCAAAATTTGTATCCGGGTAGCAAAAATGTTCTTGACCTGAGGCAAAAACATTTTCTTGTTTCCGAGCAGCAAATTTGTTTCCGCAACATATGTTTCCCGCGCGGCTAAACTGGGAAACATTTGCCTTCACAACAGTGTTTCCGCAACAATGTTTCCTAGTTTGGTCAGGCCTTAAGTGAGACAGATCCGATATAGGTCTAATTATATTGCAGCTAGTTAATTGCCGCTAATTTCAAATATTCTTACTAAAACACGACGGTGACTGCAACGAAAACATCAAAAAACAAAACGTTAATGAGCTAAATAAATGGCTTTGCATGTGCATTAAAAAATTAGTACGTTTATTTGACGTCCTTTGCAAGACAACGACGTGAAATGACCTAATTTAATGTGAAGTCTTTTTATGCTATGTTTAATGTGAAGTTTTTTCTCTTTCTGGTCTTGAACGCCGTTGCTACTGAGCATGCTCCTAGATAATCTTAATTCTTTCACATTGTGCAAGTTAAACGGCGGGTTGGAATATTCACATAGAGGATCAGATAACGTGAACATTTATTTCTAAGTGACGTTTTCGTTGGCGTTGCGGGGCATTCGTAAGGTCCCTATTTTGCACGTGACGCCTAATCAACTATATGGGCACGATATGAAACTAATTAGTTTAGTAACATTTGAGAAACTTTGAACACATATCAGGTATCTTAGTAACATAGCTTAAATTAATGGCGCGCTAACAATGGGACATTGCCAAGGAGCCCTCGAATGGAACCCACAATAGGAAGAGGTCAGAGAGGGGTCTAAGGGGCTTCGGGTGTGTCTTGGACGGCAACAAGGAAGACACCACCACAAACAGATGGCAGGCATTGGTTTCGGACTTATGATTCGCTGGGAGCTAAACACTTTGAAGAGGAAGACTGAAGAAGAAGAAGAAGAAGAAGAAGAAGAAGAAGAAGAAGAAGAAGAAGAAGAAGAAGAAGAAGAAGAAGAAGAAGAAGAAGAAGAAGAAGAAGAAGAAGAAGAAGAGGAAGACGAAGAAGAACAAGAACAAGAACAAGAACAAGAACAAGAACAAGAACAAGAACAAGAACAAGAACAAGAAGAGGAAGAAGAGATTCCAGCGGGTTACCAATAACATGCGACCTACCGGCTTCAAAAGACAAAGTTGTGTCTGTTTAGTACTCTTTTTGAAGGTGGTAGGCCCCGTGCTGTTGGTAACAGTTGTTACATTTACCTGAGTGCATTTAAAATGATACTGAACCAGCAAGTAGCTTATGCTAATCGTGGCGGGTTGTTAGGTAGGATAATAGCAAACAATAAGAACAGGAATTGTATACATAAACTAAAAAGAACAAAGAAACAAATTAAATGGTCATCCGTTAGATTACCGTAGAATTCCGAAAGTAACGCCCCCCCCCCCTCCCCCCGCCGAAAGTAACGTTAAATTTTATCTTCCTATTGAACTCCGAAAGTAACGGCCCACCCGAAAGTAGCGGCCCTTCGAAAATGACAACTCAACAACAATAAACTTCCGTTTTGTATTTGATGTAAAGTTTCAAGTAGTATTTTTTGACTCTATGATACCATTCTACGAATAAATTGTGTCCATTTCGATCGACTTACAGTGCGGTTGAAGTATTTAGAGTAGCATAAGTAAATGGAACTGTCTCCTAGTCTTTCTTACAGTAAAAATCCCCAATAGGCCCTTGCCCTCGATCCTAATTACTGTTCAATTTGTATCAACATTGTATTAGATAACGTAGAATGGCCTTCAAGATTTAAAGTCACTGAAGAGAAACCCGTTATGCGGATGGAACAGCATGAGAGCGGAACTAAACTAACGTGCAGAATCATTTGTGATTTGATTGCAAACTTAACTGACTCCTACTTGAAGCTATCCTTTAAAAGCAGTTTGTGTACGTTAGCAGAGTCAAACGATACAGTAATTAGTTGCAGTATAATACGAACAGTTCATTCCATAGTTTTGTTCCGAATCTTGCAAGGGACGGAGTTGAGTTGTTCATATAATCCTGACGGTTTAAAGAAAAAGAGGATCTTGTGCGGTGGGTATCATGATTATCAAAGGAAAGCGAGAAAAGATCCAGAAAATTAGGTCCAGCAACTTTAATTTTTTAGTTGAAATATCATGCAATAAAATAGAAGCTGACTTCCCGTAAAGTGGAATGATTTTAGAAGAAACGAGCAAGG
Organism: Pavona decussata; assembly: GCF_977016875.1. Taxonomy (NCBI): domain Eukaryota; kingdom Metazoa; phylum Cnidaria; class Anthozoa; order Scleractinia; family Agariciidae; genus Pavona; species Pavona decussata. The sequence goes on along the minus strand of NW_028145444.1, from coordinate 330,538 downwards.
GAACAGTATGGGTCAGTTATTAAAAGACAGTTTAGACGGTGTTTTACAAAACCACGTTCAAAGCCAATTTCCATTAAATTGCCAACATTCACATATAAACACTATCTGCTGCTGACGGTAACAAGAAGGCTTGCATCCCAGACTAGAAAACTATTTATCTACTAATAAACCACTTACAAACAGATTTGGAAGCCCACTGACCCTGGCCCTTTGTGTCCTACTGTCAGCTGAGCAAAGTACATCAACCGAAGACCACGCTGTTATAGGACTAAAATTTTATCCAAATCTATCTTGTATACGACCTGTGCCAATGATCCCGGCCAGCACATGATCCAATTACTTTTCTTCTTCTTCTTCTTCTTCTTCTTCTTCTTCTTCATCTTCTTCTTCATCTTCTTCTTCTTTCTTCACTGAATAATTCAGGGAAGGCAAACAAATTGCTGTCAGTGTAAACACACTCGCCTGCCTCTCATTTTTTAATTAATCAATAGGAAATAGAAAAGAATAGCAGCGAAAATTAACTCCGAATAGCAGATAAACATTATTCTTGTTCCTTTGTTTTGTTTTGTACGTGTGCCACGCGCATATGTTTTTCTTTTGTTTGTTTGGACCCATTGTATTTTATTCAGTTTGAATAAATTGTTGCCCTCACTCAGTTTACTTAATTACCATAATGTTTCCACGGGCCACATGAAGCATAAACGACTGTTATCCCCATCTCGGCGCCTCCTATTTTTTAATTATTTTGATCGTAAGCGCGTCTGAGTGTCTCAGAATAGCTAATAATATCAATATCGTTTTGTCAGCGCGGTGCTTTCATCGCAAGGAAGGCCGTTGGACGAAGATGGACAAGACAGGTTTGATATTTTTCATATTTTTAAATGTCTTTGATGTGTCTTTCTGTGTAGCATGTAGAGCAGGTTTCCCGTGAGTGTCTTTTGTGAGCGGCTAAGCTGGGAGTTGAGTTAGCAGCTGGCTTGTGAAGCGAGTTAGCGAGCACTCGCATAACCCCAAACAGCTTATGCTCACTGTGGTAGCCAACATAGTTTTAAAAAACATTAACCTTAAGGATAACAGCAATTTTTTTAATTGACTTGACGAGTTCTCAAGTTCAAAAAAGGAGAAAAACAATTCACAAATTTTGTTTTTTTGGAAATATTCTGAAGGCCAAGTAACACGCGCAAAATTTTCTTGCAACGTGTCGCGCAACAAATGTTGCGTTGCGAGTGGCGATTGTCTGTTGCCCGCGCGCAACAAATTTTCATGTTGCAAAAGTGGAACAGCATTTACTTTCTGCAACATGAAAATTTGTTCAGCAGTGCACGCGTAGGTGATAATACGGGGAACAAACAATCGCAACCGGCAACGCAACATTGTTGCGCGGCAAGTTTCCAGGGAATTTAAGTTACCCGTATTACGTGGCACGCAGCAACAGCCGAAGATATTGTAATAGAGTTTCATATGAATGGCTACGCTAAAGCATCGATTCTGGGAGTGAAAAGAAAGAGCGGCGAGAATTAATTAATATACATCGAGAAAACCTATTTTATCGTTGTCATAAAATCATTATCTACTCAAAGGCGATAGCCTACGATCTCCTTTGTTCGTTTGGACTTTTGTTATCCTGTCAGTTTATGCTATATCGATTTCGATAAGTTCTACATTAATAAAAATTGTGGCATCTTATCTTTTTTTTAATTATAATGAATATGCGTCGGCGGAGGGTGTTTAAAACGGTGTATTTAAGTGCTGTTTTATGAATATCTTACCACGCAAACAACTCGGAAAATAATTAGCGGTTGATCATAAAACGAAAGTTAGCGACATCGAAAAACAATTTCTATATTTGAAGTATTTTCAAGGCTAGTGCCCGTTTCACAACTTTTAAGTTAGTCACAAAAACGGACTAGAAAAGAATAATTTATTTTCAGTGCTTTGTAGTGATAAATTATTTAATACTTGAATGGATAAAACCTCTGTCCGCATTGGGCGGCAAGCTCATTTTTTTTTTTTTTTGTTGTTCCCGGTCGAATCTAAACTCTTCGCAACGCTATATTGTGAAATTTTAATAGCTAACACTGACGAGCCCAGAAATCTCAATAATGTGAGAGGACATTGTATTTAGCTTAAAACGAGATGGAAAAATATATAAATAATGAAACGGAGAACTTAGGCGTTCATTATTTAACTTTTTAGGGAAAATGATTCACCTGTCGCGAGGTCATAATCTGAATTAGTCAGTTCAATTAGCATTGAAAGCCGGACTTCAATGAACGAACAAAATAATCAGAGATCCAGTTTGTCTGATCCGGTGATGTAGACTCTTTAGTGTGTGTCCAGTCGAATTTTCAGCCAGCGAATCTTGCAATCTGATTGGATGATCGACATAAGTACGTCAACAGGATTGAGAAGTCTGTGAGACTCCGGCTTTGGCGAGCTTGCTTGTAAACTCCTTTTGTTGGAAACAAGTTTGCTAAGCCAAAGGAAAACACCACAAAGGCAGATATAAAATGGTCATAGCTAACCAAGGAGCAAAGAAATTGACAAAAAAGGATAAATAAATAAAATAAAAATAAACGACTTTATTTAAGTGTCTAAGTATTTAGCGCTGCAGCGCTAATTGGGGACACTCTTAACCAGTGAAATAAATATACAAACTGAAAATAACATTGTTAAAAATCCCAACTGGTGGGAGGCAAACCTGATGGCTATTTACAAAACGTGGCCTTAGATTTGAAAACGGGACTTACGGAATGACTCAAGGCTGGATGAATGTCTATGACTGAATGAATCAAATGCTGAAAAAAATGAAAGACTGTATGATCGAGGGGCAACGAGTAAAGAAATAACAAAACTGAAAACATTATAAAAGAAGACTTTTGGGAAGGTTTATTAAATGAAACGCTGGAGACGTGCTACCCTTATGAAGACAGCAACGGCCATGCGCAAAGGGGACACAATCAATAAATCAGTATGTCACGTGACTGTGTAACGAACCCTCCTGTAATATTAGGATTTCTAGCTTTTTGTTCGTCCAGCCGAATGTCACAACCCCTATGGGAGGCTATGTTATTTCTTCTGATAGCTTTCTACCTACACTCGGAGTAAACTGATTAGACTCTGTTAACCATTGATTTATCAAATTTCTGCAAGGCTGATCGGACTGCGTAGAAAACTTCACACGACAGCGACATGATGGGGACCTAACCGAGAATCAACAGAATGCGGCAACCGTGGACAGCTGTTTCGAGCTTGTGCGACTCTCGTCAGCACGGTGTAGCAAAAAGTAGAACAACCAACGCGAATGTTTAACTTTTAAAATCAAGAAACATGTTATCGAATCTGTGGGGGAGGGAGAGGGGGGTAACGTGGGAATTGTGGGTGGGATGTACTCTCAGGGGCCGGTCCTTCTTTATCTGTCGTTGTGCATTGAGGCGGTGTTGTATCAAGCAACGTTTCATGGAACATCTCTCATAACGTGTAAAGATTATGGAAAATGATTGCAGGGCTGACACTACGAGAAGATGACTACAGTAGTTGCATACTTGTTGAATATTTGCCCAAATAAAATTGCTCGTTGCCGTATTTTCACCCCCTGCAATCAGTTTGTTTGTTTGTTTGTTTGTTTACACGTAAAGCGGTGTCTGGCAAGCGCATAAGGACTTCTATATTTGGGTCATATTTCGTTCGTTCCGACTGGGCAATTGAGCACGTGCCATGGCGTCATGACATGTTGTTATCACGTGTAACGAACCTTCGTTGAATTAACCACCCCTTTGTAATTAGCGGCTCTGCTCCAATTGGCCCGAAGGCAATTTTGATGATTTGTTGTGTACGATTAAAGTAGAGATCAGTTGCCCAAAGCTATCGCCAACAAACGCAAAGGAAGGTTTAGCAGACCGTTGAAACGATCACATTTGTTGGTTACATATCTAACAGTGTCACGGTTGCGTGGTAGCTACATTTAAGGTAAAGTAGTCAATGATATATCAAAATGATTCCTTGCTAATGAAATATCTTGGCTCGTTTTAAAGAGCAAAAAGAAAAAGGAACATCTCGAGGAGCATTTGAGATAGAAACGTTTTGGTTAGGACTTAATTTCAAATTAATGTTATCCATGCACACATATTGACTACAATCTTTTCCTATTGGTAGGAAATGAAAAAGTTTAGTATGGTCCTTGGTTATCGATAATGAAGACATTACCGGAAGAAATTATGTGGTTTAAACGGAAGAAAATGATGGGTTAATTATCGATCCAAACACACTCATGCAAGTCCAAGTTTCAAGTTTCAAGTTCAAGTTTCTCGTGAGCCACATGCACAAATTCAAATTTAAATATAACATAACCCTAAAGCATGGAATTCAGTTTTGCCGAAAGATTTCCCCTGGACCCAAACGCCATCCAAATGGCCTACTTTAAGTGTCAGATTTAACCGTCAAATGTCAATAGCTGTTCAGTTCATGCTTTCTAGAGAGAGATCTATTCCCTTCAAAACTCTTTTGAAGCCCCTTTCAAGTTACCTTTTCCTTCGATTTACAAAGGTGAAATTCTGTCCTTTTAAACTCCTCAATCCCCACAAATCATTGAAAAACTTACGCGCGTTTCCGTCAGGCCAAGATCAAATTCTACTGATTTACTACTTCCTTACGATCTATTTTTGCCTATAATTATTAACTATGCGCTTAATGCCGTTAATCAAAATATTTTTAGTTCCGGGTAGGAGACTAATCCAATGTTGTTTTAAGTTGAACGAATAAACTACGTTAATGTCAGAAATTTTCATCAGTTGGTCAGAGATTTCATTAAACAGTTTTTGCGTCAAACAATGTTGGTTTCCAAGGCTGTTAGAGTCAGGCATTAACTTGATCTTCACACCCGTAACAAACTTGTTGCTTTGTGGGTGAATTATATCAGCAGGCAAGCATCAAGTTTACTCAGTCGTGACAGGTGTTACGGATTACAGCCCTTAATAACAGCCCTGGGTTCCTTCAGCGGTCGTTCTCACGACTAATTACCACGATGTTATCACGTGCTAGGAAACCTTAATTGAATTGACCACCCCTTTGTAATTAGCGGCCTTGTTCTCATTTGTCTTGCCGATGACAGCCTATATACCTTTAAAATTAGTTTTCTTGTTAATTGCCATTCTTTCATCCAGAGATCGCGTCCTGTTCTGCTCCTGCTGCTGCAAAAGAAGATATTGGCTGCCCGTAGAATCCATGTCTTTGGGAACATTTGCTTATTACGTGGCTAGCAGACCTGTTTAAAGTTTCCGTTGCTTTTTGCAAAGGTATGGATTTCGTATTTCATAATAGCACTTGAGATAAATTAACGTTATTACTTTTTATGACCTAAAACTGGAGAGCGAATAGGGAAAAAGGACTACCAAGAACGGAAAGGGTTGTAGTTTGCATCAGGGGCAAGTATAAGGTCACAGCCCTGGTAAATTGTCTTCACGCATAAGGGAAGGAATTTTGGTACACAAAGAGGGCAAACAACGAATTCAAAACCGGGACACTAATAAGCTGCATTGATAGAAATGTGATGTTATATGCTTGTGTGTCTAACTGAAAAAAAAATAGCGTCTACCAATAATATTAATCTGGTCCTAAAGTAACATGGCCGCGAAAACTGTGTTAACCTCTTACCTCGGTTGATGCCTATAGGACACAGAGTGCTTGCTGGATCGAGCTAAAAAAAAATATATAGACACAAAAGAAATTATTGTAATATGAAAGCAACCAGTGCGTAGCGATAACATCAAGAATTAAATTTACTGTATGATTCTTGAAAGTCCTGTTTGCCTTGTTTATCCTGGTTATGCTACAATGAGTTACAATCTAAATTTGTTGAACATCCCGGCCATGATCGATCGTTAGAGGGCATTATAAATGTTTGTAATACCTGAATTGCTTCCAAGCAAATGAGGAAATAGTAGCAGATGAAAAATAATAACCCTCGAAATTAAAGGTTCAAGATTAGCTGAGTCAGTATTGTGGTCGAATATTCTTCAATTCCGCCCGCTCACATAAATTTTTGTAACATGTCTCTGCCGTTTTTCCTGAGTAATATTTCTAACCCTCGTTTCATCGATTGTGTTTTTCTTAAAGACAAAACGAAATAAAACCAGTGTTTCACGCCATACTTTTAAATATAGGTATGGGAACTATTATGTAATAATACGTTCAGTTGAAACACGCTCTTGTTCCAAAATAATTTATAAATAATAATTTCAGATATCTAGAATGTCCTAAATGAGACATCCCTGCAAAATCGGTAAAAGTTGCGTTTCTTAAGGATAATATTTTATGCGAAAATTGTTGACATATTGTAATCCAGATTCAAAAGTATACTTTAATTCTACATGGCATTTGGCAAGAAAGACTCTTTTCAGACGATTTGCATAATTCATATTGAATCCTAAATTAGAAGTGCTCCGATTGGAGCGCAATAATCCTTAATAACACACGTAATCTCATTGACCGGAGATGAAAAGGCGTTATTACACACGTAATCAAAATGTACTTTGTCGGAACAAGCCAGCACCACATCAGACAACACAATGGAATTCTGGGATGTCGGCACTGATTTGGTTCAAGATTTTTGCTTCCGATCCTCGCTTCTCTTCTAAATGTGCTCCCAATGATTTTGTGTCGATTAAAAGGTGCTATTTCTTTCATTTTCTTTTTGTTATCGTAGCCGAAATACAAAATTAAGAAACAAACAAACGAAAAAAAAGGAAACAACAACAAGAGATGATCCCAAAGATAATATACCAGGAATAAAACGAGCCAAGCAAACCAAACTTCCAGCTTCAACAAACCCGGAGTCAGTTACAACTCGGTACTGAATATAGGTGGCTTACACGTACGACGCAAGCGCAAGAAAGAGCAGTTTACATGCGACACAGCGGCAAAATGAGTGCGCATGCTCGTCACGCGTGAGCAATCTTACTTGGCAAAATGGCGGCATTTTTAAAATTCCCATTGCTCGTTCTCATTTCGCGTGAATAAGCCCAAAATCAAAATACATAAGGTTGTCGCTTTCAGGAAAGGTTCGTTCGAGCTTCCTCCATCACATATCTTAGGGACCGATCGTTTATTACGTCCTGCGGGGGAAGGGGGGGGGGGGGCGGTGGTTCTCTAAAATATCGAGTGTATGAAAATTTTACCCCCCCCCCCCCCCAATTAAAAAAAAAAATCTTTCAAACAAAAGTTTCACCCTCCATTGCAATGACAGTTTGGCAAGAGGGGCTAATTTTAATGCAAACAAACGATTATTAAAATGGTAGCCATTTTCGAATAAGGTTTACGGACGTCAAAACGGCCACGTAGCTTTTACGTGAACTTTGATGCGGAGCGAGACTGGGTCGAGCGCGCTCAAGAGTGCTTTGGTTCGAAACATCGCGGCAAATGAAGTTGAATGATTGATGAAGAAAAGTGATTACTAGAACAAAACGGTTCATGACATAGTTTGGCAATGTGTTGAATAACAAAGTTATATTCTGTCTTTATACTATAGATGATGATGATTTACCGTCCTATCTGTACTTATTGGCTCTCGATCTAAAGAAAGAATTGCATGGAATACATAAGACGCCATTAATGTCATTTATCTCGCTTACGAATTTTTCGATGACTCACAACGATATTCACCATTTTCTCCACACAATCTGTACGGGCTGAAGCATTCCTTTACCTCATAAAGGATCACATTCTTTTCACAGAACAGTTATATGTCTTTCAAAGCCTAGATCACCTTCGAATCGAAAGTAAGAATAGATAGACCATCTTCGAACTAGACCACTCTAAGCAAGCTGCCATCATTTTTTTCAAATTTTCAAATTATTTATTTTATTTATTTTATTTTTTTTAGCGCTCTCGACCAAGTCTCGCTCCACATCAAACGTCGCTTAGGGGTCGAGTGGCGTTTCACCGTCCATTCTTTTCTATGATAGGGACAGGGTTGAATTTGGCTTGTGCTTGCACAGTTATTTTGCATCAGAGACCCAATGGCAGTCACGTGACTAGTGCTTACCATCACGTCCGGTGTATATTTTTCTTTTTTGCGTTTTCAACTGAAGAAGGAAGGTTTTCACTTAAGTCGTTTATACCAAGGGTTTTTCATGGAATTTTCTTTATCCCACGTATGAATATTGCAGATATAAAAAATTATCAAACATCGTAACCCCTGCCCTTTGCTCTTGTTCTCTTCAATCTAAATGCATAAACAGTCCGAATCTCTAACCCCAAGCTTCAAATCTCAAACTGTAGTTTGTGATAAGCCGTAACCATGGTTCTAAAACATTTTAAAGGTCTCTCCGAGTTTACACCTAGGTTTGTAAGGTTCGTTTTCACAGGAAAGTTGTGGGCGATTCTTGAGGTGATTTTGATTGCGATTTCAAATTGCCTGTGAAGGTGTATTCTCCTGCCGTTTTTCTTTGCGAATTTTATGATGACTTGATTGAGATTTTACCGCAATGAGCGAATGTGATGTGAGCACAAAACGTTAAAAGTTGCCATCGCGGGTACGCGGTCTCCTCTCGTCGCAACAGAATCTCAAAAAAAATCGCGTTTGGCCGATTCACGTACGGTCATCAACAGTTATTTTACTCTAGCTTGTTCGTAGAAACAGTACTTCAATATAAATTAAATACACTTTATCAGGGGTACAAATATTAACGTAAATTACGAAAACGAAAAACAGAACAACGATGAATAATCATGAATCCTCGAAGAAAAATCCTACGCTTCATCTCGCACCTGCACAAGAAACTTGATATCTCGTTAAGGAAGGAACACGCCACGTGTGATAGTCACGCTATGTCACGCGCACTCACTAGTCACGCTCGCTACAGTGGGTATGCTTACGGATACATGCGTGTAAAACTGCCAAATGAGTTCATGAAAGGCCCTTTTCATGAAATAGTCCTAAATACTCGCTTTCATTTTATGAACGTGCTCAGCATTTTAATTCCTGTTATTAAATGTCTGATGAAAAAGTAAATTATGTTTACAAGCATTGTTGTTAAAACAGTTGTCTCAATATCATCTGCATTTGCATCGTAAATAGATATGAAAATTAAGCTCTCACTGGTAAATGACAGCAGGAAATATCTTGCTCATATCCATGTGATAATAACTAATGTTCTATTTTTATTCCACACTAAATATCATTTTTTAGCACAGATTTCGATGTAGGATTTATTTTCCAAAGAAGCTAGCACCTCTGTTAGAATCCATGTGGCTGTTTACTATTTTCGTCACCAAATGGGTTTAAATTTCCGAAATTGCTGAAAGTAAATATTTTATTCGAAAGTGGTAACGGTGCCATTATCATTGTCAATCAATTGCTGACAGGCGTTCCTATGACGTAAGCAATGTTTAAAATTGAGATTAACACCGCACGTATCTCCTAATGATATGAACTGGCTCACTGGCACGGCGGGGGTTTGGAGGCAAGATTTACTTCCTTCTACGTGTGGGACTCGTAAACTTTTATCATGGTTTATCGTACGTACGTATCATTATTATTATAACACTGTTTTTTTTTTCAATTTTCGCTTATAACTGACTTGTAAATACATAGGCACTTTTGTGGGCAAACAGCTGGTGGTAAGTTTACATCTAATGGAAACACACTTTTTCTACAAAATTTCTTCCTGATATCATTGTAATCCTCGCGGCAGCCATAACTTTAACAATAACCAAATAACATGTGATCAATCGGAGTTCCTAGTTTCGTGGTAGACATCGAATTCGCTTAAAATATACATTGTGCAGTGTTTCTGTCATTTGAATTTTATTCAATATTCGTTTTTGCTAAGTACCAAAATGAAATAATACTCGGTGTTGAAGTTTTCAAGTCATCTTGTGAGCTGTATGTGGCTAAATTTCCAGACGGAACCTTAAAACATAGGGCATGGAAATGAATGCACAAGGGCTTTGTTTGTCGGTCAGTAAATTAATCTGTCAATCAATCTATCATACTATCGTTGACAGGTCGTCAATATTTGCGCACGCCCAGAACTACTCACGTTCAACGTTTTACCGGCTTTCACCTGTTTTCATAAATTTTAATTTTCGCTAAAACGTTTAGATTAAAATTGCAGTAAACCTATGAAAAAATGCCCGATACATTTTGTGCTTTAATGAAGTCAACAAAAGACATTGACTTGACATAGACTTCCGCGCATCTTATTATTTCATTTTAGCAACTAAATAACGTCACAAAGCTGACGAGCTCATGTGATAAGCGTGCCGGCTCACAGTTTGTGATCATTTTAAGTCGGCGACTAAGAAAACTATAAACGACTGTAAATCTGCATTTTTCGCTTTCCAATGATGATATTCATTTGTGAATAAGCTCCAGTCGACATTTGCTGAACGATATTGGTGCCTTTACTTGAAATACAAAGGTAAAATTTATTCGGTATAATTCTAAAATTTTGTGTGAGAAATATATTTTTTAGAAGTAGGTTTCCAGCGGAAAAGACCCTTTGGTAACATTGTATCTAGCACCGAGAGTATTTGAATACGGTGGTAACTTAACAAAATGCACATGCTTAAAATAAGGAAATATTATACACGCATTAGAGCAAATAGCAAATTTTTACTTTTCATGGTTCCAGTTCGGAAACTGTATTGCTTCTTTGTGACTTTTACTTGCTCGCCTAGCGATCTACTGACTGGTTTCAGGACGTGCCTCGCTTTTGAAAGGATGACCTAAACATCTGAACATTATCCTAAAGGCAAAAAAATCGATCGATTGTTCAAGAAACCGTAATCCTTGCTTTATGGTTTTACATTGGACTGGACGAGTGCTACTGATAGGCCCGATTTTAAACACAGACTCGTTTAATTTAGTTTTCGAAAGGGTACTCCACGTTTTCAATTGTTCAGTTGTTGTTATCAGTTGCTGTTTTTGTTGTTGTTTTAATTTGTCGTAAATTCGAGAAAAAGGATTGGTATATAGGGTTCGTGGTATCGAATGATTATATGTACTCAGTTATTCTTCACAGTTTTAAAAACAGACATTTTTCATTTTCTTGTTTAAAACACCTGCCCTGTCTGTTTGACATTGTAATAATTTTCTCACGAGACGTGATCGTCTTGTATTTTAATAACAGCATTATGGCGACATGACATGCTGTGTTCAGCTGGTCTCTCAGTAAAAGCTTGTTTAGACAGGTAGTTTTCAAGTCACAATAACTAACAGAGAGAAAGAAACACAGCTTTGCGATAAAAGCAATCGTTTTAGTTTCAACAGAAAACTGTGTTCAGCCTGAAACAATCGTGGAGGCACGTGACTAAGTACGGATTTCTAATAGTATCGACAAACGCTGAATTAAGGCACCATTCCAAATCAATAGATTCTCTCAAGGTTTTTTACATTATCGTGTATAAATAAAAGTGGTTATTGTTTGCATGTCTATCCTGGTTTAGTATAAATCTACTAGTGTTCTATCACGAATGCCGTTCTCTGATTGGCTACGCTACTCGCTATCTATTCTGTGATAGATAGTGAGTAGCGATTTTCAACAAAATGGCGCCCGCTTCTTCGCGTTTTTGAAGTGTCTGCGATGAAGATAATTTACTTGTTTAGTTTGGAACGACTAGTAGATTTATACTAAAACAATTAGATTATTCGCTCTCGATTTCTACGCATGATAGCTGATTCGGGCTGCGCCCTCATCAGCTATCACGCGATAGAAATCTCGAGCTCATAATCTAATTGTTAATTATACAGCTGTTTCGACAAAGGTTGTCCAAAAAAAAAAAAAAAAAGCATAAAAGCGTACGCGACAATTGAATGCCGAAAGGTAGTCTGAAAATACCCAATAAATTTCAATAAAAGCTCAGAATCCATAATGCCTCCCAGGCATTATGGATTCTGAGCTTTTATTGAAATTTATTGGATATTTCCCAGACTACCTTTCGACATTGTCGCGTACGCTTTTACCCCTTTTTTGGACAACCTTTGTCGAAACAGATCTTATAGTATATTCTTTGCTGTGTAATCTGCCCTTATTTTTTGGACTGTGACATTTTTTTTATTTTCCAACAGAATTAAAAGATGGACGATTCTGTAATTTCACCAAAGCGCAGGTATTATATACAACTTAACAGTAACCAGACGCATGATGCTCTATAGAGCGGTTTTCAATTGAGTGTCGAAAGTAATTTCGCGTTTGCTTTGGTTTTGCTTTACTGCTCCCTGTGATTGTTTAACAAAACTCGCGTCACTTTCTCAACCAATGGGAATCCAAACCAAAACCAATCGTGTTTTCGCCTCACGCGTTTTCCCGCGCTTGGCCCACCCAGTTCCAAGTATTTGCTTCGAATTCTTATTGGCTCGTTGTGTTGTTAACATCTGCTGTGATTGCCCAGAGTAAATACTTTGGTTTTGGTTTTACGACAGTCAATTGGAAAACGCTCTATTCCTCAGGAAACATATAATAAACTAGGGATTTTCAGACAGTAGAACCCCACTAACTCAAACTCCTAAGGGAAAGAAAAAAGTTCGAGTTGGCAGGTTGGTGTTCAAGTATCCTGTCAATATAACTTCATAAAATATCGTGGTTTTATCATTCTTTCGCAATCACAAGTCACTTTGGTGCAAAAGGTTGTTTTAACAGAGACTTTTGAACAGAACGGGTTTAGTTTGGGAAGGCTAAGATCTAGTGAAGGACTTTTCCATACATTGCAATCTCGATATCAATAAAGGTCAAAGAATTTCCAAATGTCAATCGGTTTTGTTTTGACATTTTGAAGTTTACCGACCGACGTTTTTGAAATAGAGTTCCAGTTATCGGGGTAAACTTGAGCCCAGGAAAAGTAAAATTAGTTCGAGTTAGCTGATAGTAATTGACTGAAAAAATGGGGGCAAATCCAGAGGAAAACGGATTTTGTCCGAGTTAGCGGGGAGTTCGAGTTAACCGGGATCGAGTTTGTGGGGTTCTACTGTATATGTACGAAATTTTGCCTACGGACTTTAAAGATGAATATATGGAACCTTAGCGAATGACTACTTTCCACATATCCTAGACTTCTCAAATGTGATCGAGAAAATTGTTTACCAAGTACCTTGTGTTCTCTCAGTTTAAATATCTCCCAAATTTATTTACACAGAAATTATTTGTCATCGGATTCTCATACAAACACTATATTTTGTGCCACGTTTGCCCAATTATAAATGGGCGTAAGTGTTACGTGTTTTTTCCTTCCCTTGGGAATTAAAATACAATCCTGGGTTGAATATATTGACGGCTGGCCCCCTAAATTCGCATAATACTCGAATTTTTGGAATAATTGTAAAGTCTGATGTCTCATTCATTTTTTACTGGTCATGTTAACTATTCACAGGAGGCTGGATCTGAAATCAGGGAGAGAGTCTGGTGGTGAGTGGAAATTCCTTACGTTCGATTTAAAAAAAACCTGTAAAATCGTAACCGTAACCGCAACACAGCAGTCAGGCCGATCAGCCTGAGTGGAATCAGGGAGCGAAGGCTCGACATTGGTCCTTTTTTGCTCTTTTGGCCTCGCATTAACTGTACTCCAGTTTCAAGATGAGTTCAAACAATTCCTCATTGCACATGTATATACAGTCAACTCTCTCTAAGCGGACACCTCTCTAAGGCGGACAGAAAATTTAGTCCCTGCCGAATTTCACTTGTTTCTCTGTAACTGAACTCTCTCTAAGGCGGACATCTCTCTAAGGCGGACAGCGGACACTTTTTTCCAACATGTTGGTTCAAAAAACCTCTTAAAGCGGACACCGGATGTTTTTGAAATTTTATAACAGGTCCAAAATTCCGAAAAATTAGTGCAATCTGATAACAGTGGTTTTAATAAAATATACCAGACCTTACAATATGTCTTAATACAATATTAAAGTCACTTTTCCCGTCATTTTATACAACAACTCATTTGCGCTTCCGTTCACTGGAATCAGTTGAGTCACTTGTATTCTTCCTTCGCTTTTTCGTGTCTTGGTTTAGATCAACCGCAGTTGTAATCTTCTCGTTTTCTTTACCTATGCACTTTGCTATTCAGGCCACGACCTACAAGATGCCAGACTTGCAACGCAACAACATTGCAGCATTACAAAGGTTTTTTCGTAGTGAATGGGGGTTATGAACCCCAACTCCACGTACTGTCAAATAACAAGCGACACAACGGAGTTTTGTTAAGGTTGATTCACAAATGTTCAAAGTGTGTATGAACTGTGTTGGATTCCGTAAGGAATACATAAAAGAGACACAGCCGGCCCGTCATGGCTACATTGTACACTGTAATTAAAGTAATAAAGCACTGGTTTCAGTTTGATGTTCGGGTATCAGTTTACATGAACTCTCTCTAAGGCGGACAGTAAATCTGGTACCGAGGGTGTCCGCCTTAGAGAGAGTTGACTGTAGTTCATTGTTGATGTAAATTGACCTGAAAAGCCTATTGGGAGTGTTCAATAAAGTATCTATTTATTTTATTTATTTACCTACTTTTTTTTGGCAGAACAAAATGATCAGAATACCTCTTTATTGGATAAAGACAACAATGTGCAGAGGATGTTGTGTGAGAAATATGAAAAGAATATAAAATGGAAATTTATACCAGCCCGTCTTGAAGTCGTCAAGCGCTGCCAGCGCGATGCTGATTCTTGGAAGCACGCGAGTAAGAACGGAAATAATATTTGTGAGAAAGTAGCCGTACAACCATCAAATGACGCTCAGAAGTCTTTGAGTGAGGAAATGGAGGATCTCGGGTTTGAGCACAAAAGGAAACTCGATCACCCGGACCTCGCCAGACAGGCCACAGACCAGAAAAATACTTCAGAAGTGAGCATGCTGTCAACGAGTTTTCCACTATTTGCCAAGCCTCGCGAGGTCAAGCACGGATCACCAAAATCTATTAAAGGTAAGAATTCACATGTATTAAGTATCCTGACGATCAGGACCTTTGGTTATGAAAGTAGACAAGCTATGTAGCCCACAAAACTCCTTGTTTCTTGAAAATATCTTCTGTAAATTTCTTAGCTACGAGAAAATCCGACATCCGACTTATAACTGGTAATGCGATCCACCCTGTCCAATCAGGTCCGCCTCGCACAATTTTCACTCTCTTTAACGGGAATAATTATTGAATATATTTTATTTCAATAGAAGGTGATGATGGATGTATCGCAAACAGCCATGCCACTTTACAGCAGCACTCTACTGAGGTTTTGTTTAATAAAGACAACGTCCGTGATGTAAGTACATAGTGCTGATTTTCAAAATAAAAAAATAAAAAATAAAAATAAATTCCTTTATTTAAGTGTCAATGTATTTAGCGCAGAGCACTAGTTGGGGTCACTTTCCAGATCGAATTGGAATTTAGAAGTGTTGGTTTTTGAGTAGAGGGGAAAACCGGCTAAACCGGAGAAAAACCTCTCGGAGCAAGGACGAGAACCAGCAACAAACTCAACCCACATATGACGCCGAGTCCGGGAATCGAACCCGGGCCACAGTGGTGGGAGGCGAGTGCTCTCATCACTGCGCCATCCCTGCTCCCCCTAACAGAACTGCATGGAGCTATTAGATTGCTACGCCCTTTTAGATAAGATAGTAGCCCATCGCAAAACTGTCTGCTATCATTAAGTTGCATTTTGGGTCTTCCCGTGTGCCAACCAATGATTGACAGCCGATCGGATCTCGCGGAGTTGACCGAGAGCCCACAGCTTTGTTTTCTATATACGCCATAAGCTATGACAATTTTTGACAGCAGTTTTTATTCAATGTTCTTCCTTTTTTGGTAGGAAATTAAAAAGTTTGTCAAAGAACGCACAAGGGAGATAGTTGAAGAGGCTGAAAAGCTGCAAGCACGTGTCTCCGCACTGGAAACGGAGAATCGCAACTTAAAACACAAAGTGAAGATGTTGTACAAAGCCATCAGGGCAGCGCTCACCCGTCAGAAGGAGGTTAGATTGTTTAAAATGCAAGTCTCATTAACATAATTAGATAGTAATAGCGATACTGCTTGCGGGTTGCTCCCTTACTTGGCCTTACCAGACACGTTTGGCCCATACGGTATGGTTTTCAGGGGTTTGATTTCAAACATGTTATTGATTTCAGTGCTTTTCGTGTTAAACGGGATATAACACGATTGACTAGAGCGTAGGGTCACAATATGAAGCATTTTGGCTTCGATAAGTCGGAAAATCAAAGATTATTGTCTTAGGCTGCAGGGTCTGGGTTTATGCCCCGCCTTCTCCACCCAAGTGCTATACTCATACTTTTGACCTGATGGATGAGATGCTATTTTATCGCAAGGTCCGCCGCCTGCCCCACCACCCTCACGTCCCAAAACATCTGTTTGATAGTTACCCATTTATACATATAGTTGAGTGTCTTTCCTAATAACACACTACTAGGGTGGAAAAAGGGGCAGGACGATGAGTAATAGTAGTTACACCGATCGTTTGAAGGTGGCCAGAGAACAGAAAGTAAATAAGCAGAGTAAACTGTTCCAGTGGCATATTGTTTAATGGGAGGTGGTTGTCATTGTTCCTGGAAAACAGACTTCATAATATCTATTTAAACTTTTATTGTGTAAATAATCACATACAGCTATTTCAATTAACGTTGTCGGATCAAAGCTTAAAGCTTTAAAAAGACATCTCATCCATTTGATATCCTAACATTTCTCTCATCCAAATGGCTCGCCATCGTACATCTTCACTGCACGGACAAGACATAGCTGATTTTGATGAACTTATTCATAAAAAAATCTTGAGGTATACGAGAGGCTATTATTAAGAAGCAGTACTTGGGAGAGGCTAACTAAACGTTTCGCTAGCCCAGTAATTTCAAGGCCAGCTGCGCCTCTCTTATGCTATTATCACTGGCTCAAACTCATACCCAGCTAACTTGAACTTCCTGTTCACTCGAACTTAAGGACGGTGCCTACTTTTGTTACTGCGCATATGTTCTGCGCATCTCGAGATACTCGGGTTTCCTGTGGGTGGTGCCTACTAATACAGGGATATATTTGCGCGGTTTAACACTATATGGAGAAAGGAGAACTTAGCAAGTGCTCTTGGTATCCAAAATGAAAATTGGGGGCAACCATGCATTTTTAAAGGTAAAGGTTTTTAATTTTTTTTAAAGATAAAGGTTCAATATGGCAAAATCGCCATACATTTCTTTGTATTTTGCTGGTTTTTTTTTTTTTTTTTTCATTATTGTTGCTTAATTATCTCTTAAAAATGCGTGGCTACGCCCAATTTTGTTTGTTGGATTCCAATAGCCTTTGCAAAAAATCAGGTTTTCTAGCATAGTCATAAACTGGGCAAAAATACTTCTGTATTAGTAGGCACCATCCTTAACGTGGCCACCCAACCTTTTTAAAAAGTTAGCCAATCAGGATACGCGAATTTGATCAACGGTAGCGCTTCCTTTCAAAGTCGAACAGGCAAGTGACGGAACAACAAATTGTTGAAAACATGTCGTTTTGTATTTTATGGCAAACATGTAAAAAAAAGTTTGTTGGGTGGCCACGGTAATGTGCGTCGCACTGTAAGACAGCTTTTCTCTAGTTTTTTACCCAGATAACTCGTCAGTCTCTCTCTGAATCGAAATGTATTGTGTTTCCTTTGACGGTTTGATTTATTGAGATTCAACTTAAAAACCTGGCCTTGAAAGGACTTAACATTTTATTTTATTTACTTTACAGGCTTCATCAACAACTATGAGTTCTACTTCGGTACAGACAGAGCCACATGTAGAAACAGCAGAGTGTAGCTCAGTGCGATCATCCTTTTATAACCCAGCGGAACAACCCAAAGCGCTTTACCAGGATGGAATCTCACAATTTCAAAAGCCCTTGTCGTCTAACAGGGAAACGGGTGAAGCGACAAACCAAAAAAGATCGATTGACACCGTCTTTCAAAGCCCCACGACGTCTTTAAACAAGAAGACCATGGTTTCCACTGTTAACTTAACAAACCACTTACCAAAGCCGCCTCAGACTCTAATACAAACTTCACACGGTCAAGGAAATAGGTCCTCCCTGGACTATGAGCCTTTGTCTACAGTTGCTACGCAGCCTCTTAAGGTGCCTTCGTCATGCTTATATGGAAGCACTACAAATTCCAGAAATCCTGTTGCCGTCCTTAATGAAGTTATGAACCAAATCTGTCCAGATTCGTCTACCGTAGGACAAGGAAAAGGTACACAGCTAGGTCAACTTAATACTTCCTCAGTATACAACAGCTATCAGCCGTCTCGCCAAAGCACAACATCTACTACACCAAACACCAAAGGTAGCCAGGGAATATTAGGAGGTATATCTCCTCTTAGTACACTGCTTCCACGAAATTTACCAATCAATCCGTTAAACGGAGATTTTGAGGAACCCTTTCCAGTTAAAGAGATACAATTTAACCCACAAAATGCATCTAAATTCATGTTTTCATCAGCACCTGAGACATCAAAACTAAACAAAAAACCTGAAAAGTTCTTCGCAAATATCCGCCATGCGGCTAAAGCCTGCGAAAATGGGACGACATCGATTGTGGCCACTAACAAGAAGCCTTTTTGTAATGGCACTTCATTCACTGATACTGAAGAAACATCCATACCATTGATGTCTACTAGCCTTACCTATAATTTCACAGCACCTGAGGCATCTAAAGTGGAACTTAAAAGAGGAGAAAGGAAGACAACATGTGCTGTGATCAATAAAGAGAGACCAAACTGCAAAGCACTTGCAAAAATTCCTTTCTCTGGTGCTGAAGGACAACCAAAGGAAATCTTTTCTGTTGCATATGCAACTAGTTCCAAAGAACCTAAGACATTTAAAGCGGACACACAGAATGGAAGATTAAAAGAAGATGCCTGTCATTTCGTCACCGCTGGAGAACGGAGGGCCACATCAACTTTAAACATTAAAGGCAAGTCTATCTACCGGGACAAAATTTCCTCTACTACCGAAGGACAACCAAAGACAGTGTTCTCCGTTGCATCTAGCACTCAGTTTAGAGCACCTGAGAAATCTGAAGCCGACAGCAACAGGGACAGGACTTTAGAAAATACTTGGCATGTGACTACTGTAAGAGAAAAGAGGACCACATCATCTGTGTCCAATAACGGAAAGAGTAGCTGCAAACCTTTTGCAGCAACACCTTTCTCTGGTGCTCTAGAACAAATCGATAAAGAAGCTGAGACGTTTAAAGACCAAGGCGGAAGCACAAGGTTATTGGGAAACAATTATACATTTCCCACTGCTGAAGAAAAGACGGCAACATCCACAGCAGCCAACAACGAGAAATATGTCTACACAGACTTTGTAGACACTAGCTCATCTAATTGTGAAAGACAACCCAAGAAAGTATCGTCTGCTACATCTGACACATTTAAAGCAGACAGCAACTGTACAAAGCCATTGCAAAAAACGTGTCATGTGACCATTACTGGGGTAAAGAAGACGACACCTTATGCTGTGCCCAGTGATGGAAAGACATTCTGCAAAGATTCTTTTTCTGACTCGGAAGTACAACCTAATGTCGCATTCTCTGCCTCATCTGTTAATCCTTTACGTCTACCGTCACCGTCACTTCAGAAAGGTGGTCAAGACCTCAACGCTCCCGTAACTTCCGGGTGCTCATCAGCTGTGAGCCATGCCACCACTACTAGAGGTCAATCAGAAGGTTTGCTGGCCGGTATTTCTATGTTGGCTAAAGCTGCAGGATTAGGAGCTAAAGCTGCCAACCAAATCGCCTGCACAGTACATTCAAGTAAAAAACAAATTCCATCATCCTCGTGCGCGAATTCACATAACAAAAGAGACGACCGAAATAAAAACGATGTAATCCAACAAAACGTCAATAACAACGTTGACGTAAAAAACACGGAATCTCTGCAGACAACTTCATTAACCTCTGAGACATTGATGTCTTACCCTCTGGGAACTGGTACCTTGATGTCTGTGTCTGACTTAGAAAAAACGCACTTCACTTCCAGTGGTTTAGCAAATGGTACGGACATAACCAAACTTGCGGGGTCTGTTGAAGTTCACCAAAATTCACACACTGCCGACGAGAAAACGTCAAACAAAAGTCGTGTTAATAGTCCTGATTCCAATAAAGATAAGCGATCAATTTATAACACGAAAGGAATAACAAATAACAGTGGTCCAGCGCCTCCAAACTTTCCCCAACAGTCATCTTTAAGCGCACCTTCTCGAAAGAAATATCACACCACACCATGGGAGAATCAAAATTTCTTCTCATTCGCCAGCTTTTACAACGATCGAGGAAAACCGGAACACAAACCAAGTGAAACCTTAGATCCCAGACTGGTGATTACCACGCCGAGGTATTACCCTTATCCACCTTTTAGAACAAAAGGACAGGAAGCACACCTACCGTCAGTGTGGTCAAACACTTGTAAAGCTCGCAGAATGGACGAGAGGAGATCGTCACATGAAATGCCTGCAATGGAAGTACCTCTGAATTCGGACGTACAACAAGCCCGAAAGCAATCCTTTGAATTTCCTGATATGATGCACCGGCGCACTAAAGATATGCATGTTAAACCACCACGTTTACTCTCGTTTATACCCGTATCAAGCCAAATTGGATATGCAAGCCATGCGCAGTTGAATTCCACTTCGTCGAACTTGCTGCAACCTCTGCAACGGTCACAC
This sequence comes from Pavona decussata, assembly GCF_977016875.1. Lineage (NCBI taxonomy): Eukaryota > Metazoa > Cnidaria > Anthozoa > Scleractinia > Agariciidae > Pavona > Pavona decussata. Next base: position 309,853 of record NW_028145444.1, on the reverse strand, counting down.
AATCCTCGTGTTTCCACGACAATAAATAGCTCCCTCAAGCAAGATTCAAGTACTGTTCAGACAGTCATGAATAGGGATACGCCTCCTAGCAAGAGCCACGAATCAATAAAAAGAGGTTTTCCTCCGCATCTACAAAGCCACGTTCACGAAAATAAAAGCAATACTAAAGAATCGTGGATTTATAATTGCCCAGCCTTAGCTAGCAGACCTTCATCAGTCACAGAAACAAGCGACGATCACCAAACGCCTAAACACTCTTTGAACAGCCTGTCCTCCCAAATAAATTGCCTTCATAAGCCGCAGCTAGAAATATCACAATTGTGTCAGGTATACCTTAATCAGCTGAGAAAGTTCAAAGAAGCTCGACCAATTTCTACGGGGGATTCTATTAATACCGAGCGAGCATCGCACCACAATTCATTGCCACATACAAAAAGAGTTAAAGTCGACGGAAACAGCGATTGTCAGCAAGATGGACAAGTTGCAATTAAGAAATGTTCAGTGAAGCAGCAACGAGAGAGCTTTAACGAGCTGGCGATGTTCGATCCTGAAACGCTGCCAGCACAACATAAAAAGGAAAAAAGTCAGCTGTTGCAACATCAAAAGACCCCTCGCCTCATATTTCACCATAAAAAATTCACCAGTCCAACGCAATGACAATGGGAAAATGGATCAAAAGATACTAAATCTCGGTACTAAATCAGGACTACATGAAATTTGTCCTTCATCTTTTGTTGCAGTTAACAGGTTTAAGAATTTACCATTTGGAGGTTTGACTCCTAAATTGTCATTTGAGTTGAAACGTAGTTTTTATAAATAGTTCGCATATTGACGCTTTGTTGTTGATAGTCTTTTTAGCTCCGTTTGTCAGCTTTTGTCACTCAGCTTTCGCTTTAATGAATACGTCGCCTCACTACATTTACATTTGGCCGCATTCACCCATAAAGGGATCCTGCCAATTAATCACTGTACTTTGTTTGCATGCTTTGTGCTATTTGCTAAACAATAACCATACACTCGATTGCAAAAACGTTGACACCTAAAAAGCATAAACCATGAACGATGAGACCCAACGGAGTTGTGGGTAGTGTTTAAAAATTGGCCCTTGTTGGCCAACTTGATTCACCATGTGCAACTGTTATCAACCGTCGCACGAGAATAGAATATTATGCAAATAAATTTAGTACACTTATACCCATAAAGCCACTGGGTCTCATCGTTCACGGTTTATGCTTTTTGGGTGTCAACGTTTTTGCAATCGAGTATATAAAAGTCAACACTAGTACTTGTTCTCGTGGCACAACGAATTTATTTATAGATTACAACTTATAAACATTTTTTACTTGATAATGACGTTATGCTAGCGTCGAAACGTCGTCATTTTTAGCAATTTTTTAAATCTTAAAATGATTTTAATTAAATAAATGTTTTATTGCAATTTTTATAGTTAAATGTTTTTAACTAATTGGTCGTTATATAAACCTAAACGAAGATTGCATTCATTATTAAAGTTTATACAGTAATTTTGTTTCCATTTCATCTGCATTATGCATTACATAGCTAAAAAGGGACTTACACTAAGTCGTTACGTGTTACGTCACATTCCCTTTAAAACGAAACGTTAGCCTTAAAGTAGATTTACGTGACTCACGTTATCTCAACATACTCTGATATTTAGTCAAGGGTGCTTAAAGAACGATAAAGCTAAGACCCGGTATGGTTTAGAAGTAAAAGATGTGTTTTCGATTCCTGTAAATTATTTTTCTTCTATAATTTTCATTTGGCCGCTTTCAAACTTTAACATAAAATAAACAATAGAAATGTAAAAGAGAAGTGATGTTATGTTTTACGCCTTGTTGGTGAATAAATGATAGACGTTTTTTTTTTCAGTCATGCCAGTGACTTGGAAAAAATAACCTATTTTCCCTAACGGCAAAAAAAGAAAAAGACATTTGGTTAACTAACTTCTAACTCATTTGTCTTAAACCGCGGCAATAACCAGAACAAGAGTACATTTTTTTCGAGCTTTAATGAAGCATTGCTAATAGGCACCCCGGAAATACCGGCTACCGGCAAAAGGATTGCGAAGCGTACAAACTTCTAATCAGCTTACATAGTTATGTGATATGCAATTTTATTTATAAAATTAAAAAAATCGCAACTAAAAGCTAGCCTCGAGTTAAATAATGCATGAAAACAGATGAACTTCAGCTGATTTGCTGAGAGTACACTTACTCCTCAAATTTGGTTTGCGATTCAATTGCTGCCTCACGTTTGCAAATGAAAAAACTATAAATACTGTACAATAGTCTACAAGTTATGATAAAAAGATCTAATTTGAAAACATCGATTCTACCATCAGTTGAAAACGTTATCTACAGTCGCTGATATCTGGTTTCTGGACTAAGGCTATAATCATTAAAAAACCTTTTTATTACCGGATACTGAAGCAACTCAGTTTGATGCAGTGGTAAGAGCATTCGTCTCCGGCACTAAATAATAATGTTTACTGGGTTCTATTCCGGCTAGGTTGAGTTTTTTCCGATGTCCCCTTGTTCCCTGTTCACGTACCGATTTTTCCCCCACACAATGTATTTGCACTCTAGATAAAGAGTACCGCCAACAAAACCACCTCTCAGCGGATCCGAGTCTTTTCTAAATATATATGAATATATCATGAAGTTTTAAGGGTATGTCCGATTGGCCACATTGTGAAATAGGAATACATCTTATTATCGCTAAAGTTTTCCTTGTAAAAGTTTTTTCTTTGTAGTTACCAGAATACAAGATAACTCTTGAGTATTGTGTCCCAAGCAACGTTTCCATGGTTACATGTTATCTAAAACGAGATCTCTGGAGGCTATTCCGCTTATTCCTGTTGCGGAACAGGTTGATCATGTGACCTTTTTAATCCAAGTAAAAGTAGCGGATAGAAATTCGATACAGGCTAGAATGATATATACACAAATGGCGAAGTTTTGCAAACGTAACGGATTAACTAATTAGATAATGGACAGGTCTGGTCTTATGTTGACGGAGGTTACATCATTCCCCCACTTAAAACATCAATCATTTTAAGTTACTGGTAGTTAAAGGTCAACGTGGTAAACTTTTCCTGCCAAGAATAATTGATGAGTTCATTAGGGCTAACTTGACTGGCTGGGTTCCCGAGAGGAGCCTTTTGAGAGGTACTCTACCTTTTGTGTTCACTGTTCAATTCAGTGGTTTAATTAAGGTTACTCTTTTGACTCAAAGGACAGTGCTCGTGATGAAAACTATTCCGCGGATCGCATTCTGCTGTCCTTGATGAACAGCTGTTTGCAGCTTTCTTGCTGTTTGGAAACGATGACTTCTTTTTTAGCTCTGCACTAGGGTCAGTATATCCATGAAGCCTTCCTTCCGTCGAATTCGTATAAATGCTAGACTGACTGTACATTTCCATTACTTCAGTGGAAAAGTTATTACTATTGTTATTATCCATATAACAGTTCGAAATTGTCTGTTCTTCTTCCCGGAAGTTCCAATGAGAGGTTTCAAGTAGGTGGGCCTGAAAGCTGTCTTTTCCATCCGAAGATCCAGTGTTGAAGTGTTGTGTTTGGGTAAAATTAACATGTGATCTCTGAACGTCATTTCTTTGAGAAACAGTGAATAGGTTGCGCGAAGACGACCTCGGAAAATTTCTAAATACCACTCTTTTGATTCCCTGACGATCTCCTTTCTTTAAATCGTTGCTCGTGTCTTGGGAAGAGCCTTGGCTGGATAAAGGGGGTCTTACGTAATTCATGTTTTCGTTTGGCCTTTGATGTGCAACGTTTCTAGACATGTCCGAATGCAAATTCGGATGAGTTGCCATTGTTTGCACCAGAGCTACTGGAAGGCACCTCTGGGTTGACAGTGAGTTCGAGGGATGTTCATTACAATGGGTTCTTTGTCTCAATGACTGTGAAACGACTTGCTTGAGTATTATAGACCTCATTTCTTTGGATGGTAATTTATTAGAAGGTATTGGTGTTTGGAGGGCTTCATTACACTTGCTAGCTCCTGACGACGGGGCAAATGACGCGGTTTCTGTAGGAGAGTCCCTTACCAGGGACATTTGACTTGATGGTGAAATTAAATTTGAGTTTGGTCTACGTTCCATAGAACAATTGGCGGACATTATTTGGACAGGTGGATTTCTGTTGCCTAGGTTACGTTCCTGACAAGATGGAAGTCGAGAAGACGTATTCGTTAATTGACGTGAACTTTGTTCATTAACTTTTTGTTTTAAGTCAGCGAACGTAAAACTAGACTTAGTAACCTGCGGTTCTTGAGGTGAACTTTTCTCGTATATACTGCTTGCCTCGCGGTGCGGATGACTGAACAGAACTTCAGTGAAATGTGATTGTGTTGGTGTAGTTGGTTTATATAGGCTACCATCTCCACTGTATGGAATAGTAGGAGCTGAATTAGCTAACTGTGATTGTCTCCGTGCTATCGGTTTGTGGAAGCCAAGTTCCTCTCTGGATGGATTGCTAGGCAGATTATTTGATGGCTGAGAACATTGTGGCACATTTGGCAGCTGTATAACACCTTTTTCCTGAGATAATAGGAGACTAGAGTTAATATCCGTTCGTTGTGATGCTTTTGGTACAACTCGTATAAATTGGCTTGATGGAGGAGTGGAGGGTGTGCTTGACCATTGAGCTTCTTGAGAATCGTGATGGGAAAGGACGCCTAAAGAAGTATTCGACAAATGCGATTCGCTCGGCGATGCAGTTATATTAGATATCACGCGTGTCTGAGGAGATGGGAGAGTGGATGATGTATTGGCAAACTGTGATTTTTGCGGTGAGCTTCCCGAATAACGAGGAAGAAGGCCATAGGAAACATTCGTGAATTGCGATTTTTGTGGTGGTGAGAGCTGTTTGTTAAGGCCATTTACGTTGTTGGAAGGAAGACAAGACGGTGCATTCATGAAGTGTGATTCTTGCCTTCCATTTCGCAGTTGCAGATCACTTTCTTGATGGGACAGTAGACCAGAACATGAATTCATTAGCTGTGGTTTTTGTGGTAAGCGTTGTTCACGAGGACCAGCTTTCCCAAGTGACAAGGATTGTGATGAATTTTTTTGATGGTCAAGCTCCCGAGGCGTCGATGGAGAAGTAATGGACGCCTTCCTCACTTGTGACTGTTCTCGGACTCTTTTGACGAGTTTTCGAAGAGCTGAAGTCACGATAGATTGGCAGCTGGATGAGCTGCTGTTCACAGATCCACTCTCCTTTGAGGTGGCTCTTGTATTAGACGGCGCATAACACATGGATAAAGTACAACGACGATCGCTGTGATTGCAAAGGTCAATGTCTTTTGTCTGTCGGGTACCGGGTGTTGCGATTGTTGTCAGTTGTTCTTTTGAGACCAACTTATTCTTGTCACCAAGAAAACCAGTTGAGAAATGAGCTTCAGGTTGCATACTCGAGTTTGCCTGTATTGGCCTTTTGATTGGGCTGTTAGGAATAGATGGAACTGCTGTTTTTGGAGGAGCAAAGGAGGTGCACGATGCCATGGCGCAGACTTCCTTTGTTGCCACGTCCGTGGGAATGGGAATACATGTTTCATCCTTTTGAGGTGGGTTCTCACTTGAGGTCAGTGACTCAAAAGTTGTCGAAATTGCTTTACTGTCGACAAGGGCCAAGGGAATTGGACTGAAAGCTCTTCCCATTTTTATGTCTTCCTGAAAACCTTCCACGTTTGAATGTTTTTGGAGCTGTCCCTCATCTGAAGTAGAGGCGTCCTTGTTAGATGATAAGTGCACCAATTGACTAGCTGATCCATCCTGGAGTAACAAAGGTACATTAAGGACTCTTGGAGTGACTCCAGCTTTATTATTTGTCACCACAGGCTTAAAAACCTAGCAAAAGATGACGAATAGTATTTTCAGTATCTTCAAAACTTTCAATACTTTTGAGAGCGTTTTCTTTTTGGTGCCTTCACTCCATAGCAGCAAAATGTTGTTTAACAGCTTTTAATTCAGAAAATTTTGGGGTCCATAGAGTAATTCTAATAACAAATCAACAATGGTAACTTCCGATAACACCGGGCCAAACAATGTTTTGAAGAATATGCAAACGTTTTCATTGGAAAAGTTCTAAGGCTGTACTTACAACTCTCATACTGACTTGAGTACCACGTGACACCATCAGGTTATTTTCCTGAAGAGAAGATTTAGAACAAGCAGTTACGGCAATGGGGTAATGGGAGCAGTAATTCCTCAAAATATACTTCAATCATTTAAGGACCGGAATAGAGTAGCTTGTGTTCAATAACTATTGCCCTCGCACATCAAGGGAACTCCTGCACTTTCCTTCACTCTAAGCTAGAGCGGTAGGAAGCATGTGTTATCAAGGGTATGCTTCCTTATACATGTAATTTTGGTAACTGCAACCGTATAAAATATGGCTTTGACAAAGTTTGTCCGAGAACAGGCGATACGTGAGGTGAGACGTGATTTGTAAAAGATTGTTATTATTATTATTAGTATTGCCGCCCGTTTAGATGTTGGCGCTTGGCTTGAAACAAGAATAATATTCTAGGAGTATTAAAAAGTCTGAAAAAGGTATGAAATATTGCATATCTTGACCTTAGGTAGGCTTATGAATTTCAAGTAGCAGCCCAGGGAACTAAAGTTTTATACCTTGCACCAAACGTTTTCCTAGCTGGTTTATGCATTTATACACGAAGTAAGTAGACTTACCATAGCCACGTTCACCTGCGTTCCACATGAGACCATCCGCTCATTTTTCTAAGGAAAGAGGAAGGAAAGAATTGTAGTGAACATTTTGTCAACCTCTTTTAAAGATAAACAACAGTGTAGTGTTTGAATTGTATTTGTGCATTTTGGGGGTCAATAATATGGCTTTCCCAATGTCTCTTGTTGCTATTTTTAAACAGTGTCCTGCCGTGATAAGTTTGCAGGACCTTAAGTGAGGGTTCAGGCTAGGAGTAAATAACTTAGAAAAAAATTCCTTCCTCTGCTGTAATATCTGCACATTTTTATCTGGTTCGTTTTATCACCTATCATTTCCATCTTGGGGACGTAGAATAAGGTTAATTTCTCCTCATCCTCATCACCGTCATCATCATCGCCATCATTGCCATCCTAAATTGTTTAGTGGTATCTCTTCCTTTTAACATACGACACTCACTAGCTTTTGTTGCTGAATGAGATCTTGAAGAGAGTCACGGAGACTGGATGCTAGCTGCTGCAGTTCCTGGTTTTGTTGTTCAAGTTGACTCATCCTGTTTTTTACTTTTTCCATTCGCTTCGTCAAAACTCTCTGTATTACTGTTGCGCGCTTCTTCAGTTGCTTCTTCACAGTCTAAAATCAAAAAAACCTCCATACGTTCATTCCTTTCTTGTGAGACCTCGATTCTCCTATCAGTGGTTCATGTCTACCCTTTAAATAATTTGATGGCTTAATGCAGAAAACGCGGTGCTGAGAAATGATGATATGTACATTTTAGCTCTATAAATTTCGACTGGATGTTAACCCTTGCTAATGGGAAATCTTATTGATCGTGGTAGGATTAATTAATAAACCGAGATCTTCTTTCCAAATAGAACTTCCTCTGCTCTATCTAGCGACTGAAAAAGGCGTTTGTGCCGAAATGGGACAAGACGAGGCTACATAGAAATATAGAAATCAATTTTTCAAACTGTATGACGGTGTGAACCTGAAGTTTACTGCCGCTACATCGACGACAGTATTGAGGTAATTTCAACCAGCAAAGAAGAACTTAATCATTTTATCACTTCTGTAAATTCCTTTCACACGGCTTAAAAACTGATACTTGGGAAATTTCTGAAACCTCGGTCGCCTTCCTCGATATCAAAGTTTCAATCAAAGGCAACGGTCTGGCCACCACTACTAACCTGCAGACTCAAACAGTACTTACTATTTATCTTATCACTAGTTGCACGTGAAAAACTCATCCCGTATTCTCAATTTCTTAGACTTCGACGTTTATGCATAGCCCACTTTGAAAATGAGTGATGGCCTGGGTCGAGAGTAACTGCCTAAGTGATTGTGGGATTGTTTGGGGGGACGCAAAAAAAGCGAAGATAATAGCCAACGTCCCCCCAAACCTTCCCACAATCGCTTGGAAAGCTACTCTCGACCCAGGCCATCACTCTTTTTCAAAGTGGGCTATTGATGACTCCAAGTTTTCAACAAGTCAGACGAATTTATTCTTACTTTTCACATTACCATGCTCCCACCAATGGCGTAGCTCCACTATTCACTATATAAACCATATACACCCCACAATTGCTTGATTCGCTATGACGAAGGGCTGATGCTCGAAACGTCTGCACTGAGCACTCGAATCACTTTACTGTGGCCAAAATACCTTATCAACTCTGTTGTTAAAAAATACAAACACTCGGTAAGGAGAATAAGTTGTAGTTTGAAAGTCTCGGCTTAAAATTTAATCCGACGACGGAAGATATTGTTTTATATCGTGGACAGTAGAATAACACGTTCATTCATACATACTTCAGCGGGTTTTACGACTCCTCTTTGCCAATTTACTCACCTGTCTAAATCTTTCAACGCCCGTATTTTCATCTTTGCGTAGAGCTTCAGTAGATTGTTGCAGAGGTTGAGCACTGGCCTCGGATGGTCGCTCCCAGGGTTGAATTACTTTAGCAGGTGCTTTGGGAAAATAAAATTGCATTTGTTCAATACGTTCCCTAACAAAAAGAATGACGTTTTGCAAAGTATTACTAGTACCAAAGTATTAACGGCACCAGAGGATAGTGTAGCTTATTATCTTTTCTTTAAAAGGGTTGTATTAAGGGAATGGGGGTATAGCACAGCAGGAAGATATTGCTTAGTAGCTTAACTTAAATGTCATTTAAATCTCCAAGGAAGGTCGTTTATTACCTCTAGTTGTGTTAACTGCATTACTTATTTCATCTCTGGACCTCTTCGTCCCTGTGATTGTTGGCTGAGGTGTGCGTGCACGTTCCACAGTACGGTCGCTGTTAAAATTCTCGTTTAGGTTACGTATCCGCACAATTCTAAATCCTCCTTCATAGCTTTGCTCAATTTGAAAGCCGTCCTGGTATTGTGTTCTGGATAGATCTATGGCATAACGAGTTACAATTCAAAAGTCCTGTTTGGTCTGTAGACCTTATAAAAGTGAGTAGCACTCAAACACTTTCTTTGCAACTCTCAAGAGCACCCAAGCGCATAATTAAATAGAAAATTAACATAAGATCGAGGCCGGGTTGTTCGAAAGCTAATCTACGATTTAAAGTTACTCGAGGTTTTATCTGGCTCTTTAAAAGTGGTTTTAAAGCCTAATTTCAAGCTAAAGGTAAAGAAAAGTCTAAGTCAAAACTGAGTGTCAACAATCTTTCGGAAGCATCTTTACCGATTAGTAATTAAACTTGAATCAAAGTTCACATTAATCCAGGATTAGCTTAATCGGCTTTCGAACAACTGGGCCCAGATGAGTTAAGATCAAATGAGATGAGACGAGATGGTATGGTATGAGATGAAATGTCATGAGAAAAAACGAGACGACTGAGAAGTGACGAGGCGAGATGAGCAGAGGTTAGATGAAGTGAGATGAGAGGACATGAGATGATCATGAGATAATATGGGATAGGATGAGATGTGATGAAATAAGATAAGGTGGGATGAGTTGAGATGAAATGAGGTCAGATGAGACGAAACGAGACGAGACGAGATGAGTTGGGAGAGATCATCAGAAGAGATAAGATGAGGGGAAGTGAGATGAGATGGACACTTACAGCTAGAGACATTTTCTTGGTTACGACTCACACGTGAATCTCCGGTTGAAGTTGGAGGAAGTGAAGTTGGAAGAGATGCGATGAAATAAAGTGAGGTGATTCAAAATTTGTTATTGATCTGTAAGTTCATTGCACCTACTGAAAAAGAAACTTACCGGAATCTTGCCATGGATCATATATTTTGCTGTTAAGAGAGATAAAATTATTAACGTAAGCCAATGCAAAGTCAGGAAACTACGATACAGAACTTGATTTAATTCAACTGGCACTCGATATCTTGGAATGATAGCAAAATATAAACATTTTGCTATTATTCGAAGATATCGAGTGCCAGTTGAATTCACAATTTATTAATAAGCTAAGAAATTACCTACACCTTATGAAAATTCATATCTAAATAAGCTATGAATTTCCATGTTATCAGCCTTCAATGCTTTTGCAATAATCATATAATTTATAATAAAGTCTCGATTTAACGCGCGCGCTGATTGGTTGAAATAGCGTGCCATATCAGAGTACAGATGCACGGAGCAACGGTGTCACGCCATCAGCCCGTTTGTGAAATGCCTGGACTTCTCTCTCGTTTTTTTATTTATTTTATTTTTTATAATTATTATTATTATTATTTTTTTGACCCAGACGTCTTATATAACCTAGAAAACGAAAACGAACCCTTAGCTTCAATGGCTATAGACCATCCTGTGCTTAACAATACAAATAACAGTTTTCGAAGACTGAAGTTAGCGATGAGAGCCAAGTATTAAACATAAAAAAACAGAAATTTGCAAACATATCAAGCGCCGAAATTGACGAAATTACAACGAGGGCAGAGACGAGAAACACCAAAGATAACACAAAATGGGCAGCTCAAGTTTTCGAACGAAAGATGTAAAAATGTTATAAACTTAAACAGTGTTAAAATCTCACATACGGTAAACGCTCGTTAGCTATATTTTCTTGTTAAAAAAAAATCAAACAAAAAATTGAGAAAACTGAAAATTTAATTAGCTAGCGAATACACACCGTGTACATATATAAGTTTACAAGATCCTAACATTTTCCGTGCAAGTTCCATCACGGCACATCATGGCCACTCCTCCGCTCACCACAGTGAAGCAAGCATCAGAAATTGTTTGTTCAGATTTTCTCTCCGGGGCACTGAATGAGAGGCCACAGCAGTCACAGCAGCCCAGTTTTCCTAACGGTGTCAACAGTTCGAGCAATCCTCTTACTCACGTGAATTCGACTGTTGTTCATTCACAACTCGGCGAGCCGCACGCCTTAGCAACCGATTTTGCCATCCAAATTTTTCCTCGATCACTACAGGAGGCCTATTGTTTACGGGAGTGCTGTTGACAGTTTAAAACACATTTTCGGTGCAATACGAGTTCCAGTGCGTTGTAAAAAGTTTACAGCAATCAACATTCACTCACTGCGTGCAGTCGAATATTTCCGGTTCAGTCAAAAACCTCCGGAAAATTCAAAAAGCCGGAGAAAAATAAATTTATCGTCGATGTGCAGCGAGTATTAAACACGGCAAAGCAAAGGCGACACACCCGATTGCTCGTCCTTATCAGGCGACTCACCCGAGATAAGAACGGCCGAGTTCAAAATCTCTCTGTGAAGAAATTTCTAATATTATTATCGGAGTTAGCTCACGAAGCAAAGGCGACGCACCCGATTGCTTATTGTTCTCAGGCGACACACCCGAGAGAACAACTGTGACCTAACTATGTCTTTTACCTTTGCACAATAAAACCGTAAATATTTAACCGGTATTTTTGGACACTTTTGTCGCACTCAGCGTGGTGAACATTGATTGCCAGTATCTATCATCTATTTTGGTCTTACCGTCTGAAATACTAACATGACAGTAACACGGTACCGCAATAAAAGGCATTTTAAAAATATATTTTGTATTGACTCTGATTGTAAGAGTTCCTACACACGTGGGAAATGGAAGCTGGTGATCGACGCCGTTACACTTTTTCCCAAATCACGAATTCGCAAGTGCTGATCAAATATATAACGTAAACATAAAAATCGCACTTACCTTTGCGGACCACTGGAGGATGACGATTTACTTTATTTTTCATTCAATTATTGGAAAATGATGTAGAAAATTAGCTTGCCGAAAAATAAACTCTAAATTTGCATCGTAGAGACCATGGGCGAACAAATCATTCATGTTATGGTTCGTCGATTTAGGAGCATTTAGCGCGCCAATTAGATTGGCGGGAAAACGAAAGCCTTTAGCAAAAATTGTCATTTTTCTGTTTCCGACACTCGATGTGTAGTCAGGCTTTTGGACAGATCACAGGAGTTTTCGTTTCCAGTTAACTGTGCGTTTCCACAGAAGCCAAGCTTTCTAGTCACAAAAACTTCATTGCTTTGCGGCAAGCTCGATCCAGACATTACACGCGACTGAAAAAGATTCTTTACTATACTGTTGATAGATTGCTGCTTTCGAACAGGAATTCGATCATAGCAACTGTCACTCAACCTAATTAGTTTTAACACCTCTACGCGGCTCCTCATAACACAGCGCAGCAGTTGGTTTAATACCAGCCGCAAGCTTTAAGCAGTTTGTTTTCGAATTGCCTTGTTAAAACGTCCAGATTTGTATGAGCCACAAATCCACCGGATTTCATCGAACATTTTACTTTTCCATGCTGATTTTTCAAGCACTGGCGTTACATTCGAACTATGCAAAGTTTGTGAACTTGATGCTTTGCTTTGACATGTTTGACAGCTTTCGTCTTGTTCAACCAATCAAATCATTTGAACCATTCTAACAAGGATTGTCATTGGCTTATTTTAGCGCACTTTATCAGAGTACAGATGAACGCTGACGCCACTTCTGTTCGTTTGGAAAATGAAATTTGTTTTGAAAATGAGGGTGAATGCGTGGGGAAATAAAAGGATTCTTTACCATAAAACAAATAAAGAAGCCTCGACTGTGCTCTGTTCTGTTGTAAAGCACTTAGGAAGCGGCTAGAGCACTCAAGAAGTAGGGAGTAACACTTGACTACGTCTCGTGTTTCCCGTATACACTTCTTTCGTGCTCTAGCCGCTTCCTGCGTGCTTTACAACGGAACAGAGCACAGCCGAGGCTTCTTTATTTGTTAAATACAACACTTATATAGCATAGTTTACATTTAAATTTTCAATTGCGCTTTACAAAACCTCTAACAGATCATGAGCAATATAGAAATAATAAAATTAATCAAGTAATCATGAAAAACTTGCTTAAATAAAAATGTTTTCATTTTAGTTTTAAAACAAAACAGACTAGACGTAGATCTAATGTTCTGTGGTAAGGAGTTCCGTAACCTCGAGGCGACGACCATACTTCGCACGATCACCGAACGTCTTGAATGATTTGTCATGAGGGAAGCGAAGTATGGTTCCATCATGGGCGCTACGGAGACTATGTAGACGTGAAACCTTAAAGACATCAGATCGTTGCCCCCTTTCTTACAAAGTGGAATTCACACTTACCGTCGCTTGGAATGTCTTTCAGGATCATCCATATGTATTGCCACAACCTAACAAAAAAAAGCCACATATTAAAGCGAAATTCTTCTGATGTGATTTTGAAAGATGAGGTGTTACGATCATGAATGTTAGTGTCCAACATAAAAAAACTCTTTAATGAAAAGCACGGTGTGGGAATCTATTGCATCATTAATTTAGCATGATGGAAATCACCAACATCTCGTCTCACTGATTTGCTACCAATCATACACAAGTTGTTTTGCTTCGAAAGGGATATCTTAAACGCGAACAGGAAAAAAAGGACATCCCTGCTTTAGCCACACGTTTGATGCACTATAAAACTCCAACGTTCAAAGGCAACTGAACACAGCAATTCTAAATGTCGAAGAGACGCGAAGTATATTTCGAATTGCCGTATTTTTAGAGTTTTACATCGCTAAGACGTTTATTTTATAGTTTGTCAGATGTGTGGCTAAGACGAGATCTCATTCTCCCTAGCCTTGGTGGCTGAAATAAACACCTCAGCCTTCAATTATCAGTATCGCAACCACGCAAATTAGTATCTTTAGACTATTTAGTTTTCCAATTCCATGTAAGCAACCTTAGCATAATTCAGATCTACTATACTCAGCCTGTGCTCGCGTTAGTTTCCTTTTAAAACAATTTACCATTGGATACGGCAACGCCAACGCAGGCGTCACTTTGAAATGAATATTCACGTTATCCGATATACTTAGTTTGTCATTATTCCACCCCGTTCAACTTGCACAATAAAAACGAGTTATTCAGGAACACAAATAGCAGCAATGGCGTAAATAAAAAGTCCACAAAGAGTAAGAACTGATCATTCGCCGTACCTCGTGTACTCACGTTTTCCTTAAAACTTTGTGAATTTGGTCATTTCACTTTCGTTGTCTTGCAGAGGACGTCAAAGAAATGTACTAATTTTTTAACGCACCTGGAGAGCTATTGTTTAGCTCATTGAACTTTTTGTTTTTTGACTTCGCCGTCGTGTTTTCGTAAGGTCCCTAATATTTCAAACACGATGGTAGAGATCTTGGACGAACTGCAAACGGGTCAACGACTGGATCGCTGAGGAACGCGTCTTGGTCCCAACTCAAACATCAACAAGTATGTTATGTAAGCTGGCCCTGGCTTAAACTCTCAATTATTTAGTCCCGATGAAAAATCTTCAGGTCTTTACGGAGAGAAAGCATAAGTGCAAATTCACTTCCAAGTTCGAAGTTTCAACTTTTGGATCTTCAACTGCAGAATTTCAATAAGCTTTTGTTACTCAAACGTATCAATGCCGATTAACGCGCATATTTTAGAAGGTGAATTGGTTGCTAAGACAGTGAGGCAAAACAGGATATATCATACTTGAGTTAGATGGGCTATGAAAACGTCGTAGAATGAAGCACCGGGATGCACTATTGAAGATCTTATAACCTCAATTCTTTAGCAGAAATATGCAGAGTTGCTCAGTAACAAACAGCTACTAGCTTACCACGACAAGAGCAAGACAATATGAAACAACTTAGAATTTTTTAGTGAAATAAACAGATTTTCTCCGGTTACGATAATTTCCGCAAAGTAAATTGTTTTTACTCTAGCAGAATGATAATAATAATAGATAGACCAAGTGAGTGGTGGCTAAACAAGCCTCTCAAAACATTTAAATAAATAAATTGCACCAAAATCTTTCGACTAAAAGGAAGATAGTCCTTGTGCGTGAAACAATTTCGTTATAGAAACTAAATAAACACAACTCACAATAGCACATCACAACGGAACACGATTCAAATCGTGCGTGAGAAAACTAAGAAAAACTTCTAGAGATGACTGTTATTTTCCATGCAAAACATTTGTAATCGTTAACTCGTTTTCTTCCCTCCTTTCTCCTCTCCTTCCTCCCAATCCACCTGTTACGCCATAGCTCTCTGCCACCGCCGCTGCCCCGCCCCCTTCCCCCCCCCCCCCCTATTACTCTCTCTTACCGTCTCTTCCATCAACTCTCACCCAAATCTATTTACAAGGAGAAGGAACACCAGGTTTACCGACCCCGGACGTGCCGTCAGCCCAGTCAAAACTACTCTGTTAAACTCCAGCGTCATTAGCACCTGTGCCCGTTGTTAAGACTTATGCTATTGGCTTCAGATGTCAACTAAAAAAAAAATGATAGCAATGCGCCATAGCTTAAAGAAAGCGTTCGTTGATAAGCGAAGTAAACTGTTATCAGAAGACAGTAAAGTCGGATTTACATCCTTCGTTCTGCAGGGACAAGTTTTCGCACAAAATATTGAAGTTTTAAAGGAACAAACTGGTTGCTAAGGAACTTGAGGCAAGCTATTAAAATAAAATAGTAACTCTAAGGATGCAAATATATACAGAAGCGAGTTGAATTAAATTCACGAAACTTGCTAATTCTTAATATTAGTAGTTTCACCTGCGTTTAAGCAATCTTTCAATGATTATTTTGAATATATAAAACAGCGAAATAATAGTACTAACATTAGACTGCGATATGAAATTTCAGTTGGTCGGTGCTTGTTGCTGTCATATTATTTTCTTTCCAGAATTCCTCCCTATTTTGCGTATGTACTTCTTGGATTGAAGGGTTTGGAGTATTTATCATCTACTACTATGCCTTCTGATGTTGCAGTGCTACAATAAATAAAGCGAACCTATACTGCTGATACAAAACATTAAAGCTTGAAGTAAAGATAGTTATTAATTTTGATGTCATTCACGTCAATTTGGCCTGCTCTCCTACTTAAGCCAAAATATAAATAGCTAACATAAACAATTTTTTTTTTAATATTTCGCTCATCTTCTTTTGAAATGAATTTGAATCGTGAGTTTATTCTTGCGACAACGCGCTACTTTGGAGCAATTCCGAAATAGTAGTGAAACAAAACAGATTCCTGTTAACCACTTTCCATTGGGTTTAACTCCGTTTAGGGAAAGAAGACATAAGTGGATCAATTCATCCAAGCAGTACAAAGGAAATCGTGTGTTCTTATTAATATATCGTGAGATAAATCCTACAAAAACTATAAGCCATCTTGTGTATTCAGAACAGCTAATTCTTAGCAATTTGGGGGCAGTTTCGTTGCAAACCAGCTACAAAACAGCAAGAAAACTGCAGGTTAAGATGATTATAACGAGATGGAAGTTTGAGGGGTCATCTTTGTTGCCATAGCTGGTCGATGAAAAATACATATATGGCAGGAAAATTATATGTTGTTACAGCACTACGACAAAATAAAATGGAAGCGCTTGAAGGTCGGAAAAAGCGATGGCATGAAAGTCACAGTTCTATTTTTCCATATTACACTGGATGTTTGTGAAGCCACACAGATGCACACTTGACTGCCCATTTTCGTAACTAAGGAACAACTGTCTTCTTCAGACTTGCATGTGTTACTTCAGGACGTTGAATTCGAATTTTCATCTTTTAAATTCTATCTTTATTGCAAGAAAAAGTGGAGACGCTTAAGAGTGAATTTTGACGCTGTGGTGATTGTTATGATCGCGCACTGTCTTTGAAAACAAGTAGGGATCTTAAGCAAAGACGACGAGGACGACGACGAAAAGGGACTTAAAATGTCATTCGCGTTTTCTGAATAAATTCGCGATAATTTCCACTAATTTCAGTAGTTTTTGTAATGTGGCCGAGATATCCAGGAGCGAAAGTTGTAGGGGTGGTTTTAAAGTTCACCATAAAACCATGAATGTGGTCATTTCATGTTGTTGTTTTGCAGAGGACGACCAAGAAATTAAAACTCTTATTTTCTGACCGGTTCTCGTTCCCGTCGTCGTCGCTGCTTGAGCTCCCTATTTTTCGTTTGGCGGACGGAGAAATTTGAATACCAAATTAACGTTTATCGACAATTCAGGGTTTGAATAGTGTAACACGCGCTCAAAACGTAGAATTTTTGTTTCGAAACTTGCGATAGAGTGCACTGCTTTTGAGTGCTCACCCACAGTTGTCGGTATACATGGTCAGTATACTAATACCGAAAACATCAATATCTGTTTGAGAACCATAACAACCCCACTAAACTACTTATCTTTTCTTGGATACTAAAGACAAATTACAGAGGAAGTTCTTCTTTACCTCGTTTACATTTTGTGATAGATTTGACTCAAGAGTATTAAAATTTATTCTTTTATTTTTCTTGGTAGGAAACATTTTAACTCAGTATTAAGACATGCCATATTTATGCAAATAACGTTTCGAAATTAATGTCAAGTTCAAACGTTTCAAGGCCAATCGATTATCTAAAAATATTCACATACAAGAAGCGAGAAAAACAAAACTTAGACGAGCAATGTAATCTGATTGAGTGTTACCTTCAATTCTTAATTTAATTTTTCTCGAGTTTACTTCGTTAGGAGTGGCGAACGACCGAACGCCGAACGGGGCAAACATTGTTCCGATATATTCGACATATTACATAGCGATGATCAAACAAATTTATTATTTAATTTTTTTCCCTCATTTCTTCTGACTCAGTTTCCAAATGGTAGTCAAGAAATAAATTGTTCGCATGCATGTTACGTTTAAAACCGACCGAATGGAAGAGGCACGCGTTTCTCGGCATTGTAGCGTGCAAAAACTGCCCACGGTATACGCTTCTATTCACCTGAATCAGTTTTGTTAAAGAGAATGGGCCAGTTATTTAAACAGAGTCTAACTTAGGCCGCGGCTTAAGACAATCAGTGGGCCTCCAAATCTGTTTATAAGTGGTTTACTTTACGTAGACAAATAGTTTTCTAGTCTGGGATGCAAGCCTTCTCGTTGCTGTCAGCAGCAGATAATGTTTAGATATGACTGTTGGCAAAATTGAAAATAGCTTAGAACGTGGTTTTGTTAAACACCGTCTAAACTGTCTTTTAATTACTGACCTAATATATTTTATCAAGCACAGCACATTTTTCTTCTGGCCCTAGTTTGAGATGATACCTTAAAAACTCCCAGCTTCAAACCGGATCACTGGTGTCTTGATGTGGGGATTGAAGTATGTGCCTGGATTCACCTGAATGTTGTTAAAGAGAATATATTTTTCAAACACAACACTTTAATTGTTTCTGGCCCTACTTTGAGATGATACCTTAAAAAATCACGGCTTCAAACCGGTTTTGCTGTTGGGGTGACTCCATGGATAAGAACATTTGTTCCACGTTGTCCCTTTTCAGCCAAAGTGTATAAATTAGTATGAACTAGTTAGAAAACATAGACAATGGTGGTCTCACCAAGTGGGGGCTGATGATGACATACTAATCCGTTCTTTGTCCCTTCATGTTACAGAAACCAAAATTATGAGAGTAACCCTCCCGACACGTTCTCGATTCGTTCACCTTCAATTATCGTGATGACAATCAAACTGCACCAGACTTGCTTTCAAAACACTCAATTCAAGGTATTAAAACCACCCTCAATCATATCAAGTTAGCGTCTATTAACATAGCGCCACGACACAATTACTTCAGCCGAAAATTTAGACATTCTAGACATAACAGAAATGCACTCTCTTTACTTTGTATGTCTCCCGGTTCTTAATTTAAAATACACCAGAATGTTTACATACCACCTGAGCCATTGAGAATGGTCTCAGTTTCTCACGTGTAGTTACGATCAGGATAAAATACAGAAGACAGCAGCATTTTTCAACTAAAAATACCGAGCGAAGACCTTTGCCTCTCGTTTGCTTTGATTTCAGGTTCAGTCACTTAGTCATTTCTTTAACAAACGATCCTGAGAAGAAAGGACGTTCCTCGCTCCAGGCGCTTTTCAGTTTTTCACGAATCAATAATTCTTAATACTGCGTTGAAACAGTCTTCCCAAATGGTTCTACATTGTTCGGTTTGACCTGTTTATTTCAAGGCCCTCGTCTTAGATCAACTCGTTCAGTTTAATTCAGGTATAATTTTAAAAGGCTAAACGGCACCAGTAAAATATTGACAAATAAAAACCCATCAGTCATAAATTTGAATTGAATTCATTTAAATAAGCACGTTGTGTTAAAAAAAAAAAACCTTCCTCAAAATGAACAGGTTTGCAGACAAACTGACAACTGAAGGAAATGAACAGATCACCAAAGATTTTTCTAGACTGACAAGTTCAAGTCTAACTGCTTTAACATGTTTAATTCAACCTTACAGATTGCCAACACTTTCCAGCGTTAAAATGCTTTGGCGCGCCGTAAAATATAAAATGTCTATAGGAATCGATGTTTACGTGCAATTACAACTGACTCATCCAGGGATACATGATCTTTAAATTACCAATGAACAACGTTGATCATTTTCTACCTGTTCCTCTAAAACACAAATTAAAGTAGATACTGCCTTTTCGACCAAGTTTAGCAACGAATCTGTAAGTCCCTTTGTCGGTATCAATGCATGCGTGAATATTTCATTAACACACATGCACTTATTCACTTCGCATACATACTATTTATTT
The DNA here is from genome assembly GCF_977016875.1 of Pavona decussata. NCBI lineage: Eukaryota > Metazoa > Cnidaria > Anthozoa > Scleractinia > Agariciidae > Pavona > Pavona decussata. The sequence goes on along the minus strand of NW_028145444.1, from coordinate 290,087 downwards.
TTTTTACATTTTGCATACGCAAGCCTAAACAATAAGCGAAGAAATGTCATCTAATCAATACTTACGTTCTTTAATAATGGCTTACTACCCTCTGCTGCTCTGTAATTTCCACAGCGGAATAGCCGGAATTCACCCTTAGTGGCGGACGTGTTTGCCTTTGAACTGTCATCGAATAGAAGCTACAAGGCAAGTTTCATACAATGGAAGTTTAAAAGACATTAAGGTTGCCAAGGAACGAACAGGGAGCGAAAAACTTTAAAGCCACTACTCTAGAAGATTTTTCACTGAAGAGCAGAATTCATGGATTGAATTCGGTAAAATTTTTTAGTAATATTTCCTATTTGGCCACGAGTTTGAACATGACCATCTCACTATTTTCAAAACTAGGGCACGTCCGTGAACGAGGCCAAACATCGCTGAATCCTTTTTCAGCTTAACTTAGTTCTCAAAAACCAATTTCAGTCGGTTATTTAATGTTCACAAAGGACGTAGAAAGAAGGCATTAATGAAGACATATCTATCGAATGGTTCAGCTCTCAAAATTGAACAAAATGCTATTTTTGGGTCAACTTTGTACGTATTGTTCTACTGAAGGCGGTCGATGAATATATCAAGAGAGGGTAATTTTCAAAACTATTGCTTGCTTTTCTATATCTTTCAAATGACTGCTAAATTTTTTGTTATTATCAACGTAAACGACATGTGATTATATTGAAGGTTTAAAGTGACATGTCGGTACTTATTGTTCGCGGGTAATTGAACACGCGACCGACATTCGTTCACATCGATACGATGTTTTTGTGTTTTAAACTTTCCATTGTTCTCATCTGCACGCTCAGTATACGCCTTGTAGCGTAAAAATTCGTGGGTTTATGGAGAATGTGACACACGATGGTAACTTTTATCTCTTCAATTTATCACGTCTCATTATCTGTGCTTTGCGAAACTAGATGAAAGAATATGAATTAATTTTTTTAAGTGATGTTTTCGTTGAAGTTCGCGGTTGCGAAAGGTACTTATTCTCTCGAGTCGGAAACAGTGTTTGTAAGAAAAGTCCGGATGCGGCCATTTGGGAAAATGTGACGGCTCAATGCACAATTCAGAAAAACATTTGAACACTTTCTAGCACAGCCACCTGCTAAAAGCTGCTCATTGAGATGTTTTATCTGATATGTTCTGTTTTCAAGTCACAGCAGAAGTTATATTCAAGCAAACAAAATGGCATCCAAAATACCGACAAAGTTCTGCTGTGGCGATTTTTATGAGACAAGGAATTTCCACTTCCGACGTCGAGTTTTACAAATAACTGAAATGGATTTTTCTTTGCACTAGATTTTTCCATTGGATTGTTTGAATTGTTCTATTAAAATCCTCAAAATATCAATTACCGTAAATCGTATTTGCTTACGAATTCGTTGGGTCATCCTAAAACTAAACAAATGTTATATTCTGCGTTTTGTATTTAACATATTGATAAACTAGAAATACGTGTCTCGCAAAACCTCGCGAAGCTAGGGCTGGGTGGACAGTTGATTTCTACCTCGGTTGTACTGCCTGTGATATTCCAATCTGCGGTTCCTCTGCTCTGTGGTTTCCTGATGTCTCCTTCTTCTTCGCTGCTCGCGCTGAATCTGAAGTCGTCTTTCACGTTGTTCAGGAGTTTCGTTGTTTAATCTCCCTCGGCGAATGTGTCGTGTCCCTTGTGCTTCCTCCTTGGACAAACTTTGTTTGTACTGTTACCAGGCAACAGCACGGACATCGTCAACGATATATATCAATATTTTTTTTTGCTCGAATTCGCGCGGCTTAGCTCCCGAGCGATTCACGTACGGCCCGAAAAATTTATTAACCTCGCTTCGCGAGGAATTAAACATCATCAACTTCCTGAAAAACTAAAGGATGAAGATAGATGCTACCTTTTTTAAATAGGCGAGTTACTCGCCTATATAAAATATATACTCAATGAATATGCCTTTTTTGAAAAATTGTATTTTAGAGCTACGCTAACGACATGATCTGCACCGATATCTATCGTATAAGCGCGGACCGTATCACGCCGACAAAGGTTTTGGATTTGAGAACATTCACGGAGCGTAGTTTTTTTTAGGTAACGAGGAACTCAGAATTTACGCCATGAAAATGATAAATCCTTTGTATCTAGCCGCCTCTACGTTTGTTTTAAATTACCTAATTTGCACTTTTTTAATTAAACAATGCTGTTCGACTTGCTAAGAAATGTTTTCGTATAACTCTGAAACATTCAGCCCAGTTTACCAAGAGTTAAAATTTAAAGCTGAAAAGGCCTGATGAAAACTAGCTATACAATTTGTGTCATTGGTTAGTTAATCTGTACTTTTTTGATACAAAAAAATTTAGTGGCTGAGGCACCAATGAAAAGTTAAACGATGGCAACACTCAGCGATCAAAATAGGAACTTTAGGAACATCATAGAGTAAATGGAAATTGACCAGTGCAAAAAGTGAATTCTGCAGTCATTCACAACACGAACTTTTTAATATTTTATCAGCCTCGTCATTTGCCCGTTGTTGTATTTACATTGTCTTTTATTAGGTTAGATATTAGTCGGTTGATTGTAAATTACTTCTGAAAATCAACTTTTTAGGAAAATCTAATAAGCATTGTTTGTATTTTATAGAACATCAAGAATCTTTTCAGCGTTTGAGTACACTTATTACAAGTTTTTACTTCAGAACAACGGAACAAAATATTTATTTATGCAAAATGTTTTTAGAACATCTGCAGTATTGTAATATCTAAGCCATGTTACTCAGTTAAGCAAGCTAAAAGAACGAAGCTTGATTTACTGAATAGGCTTTGGAAATTTTAAGTCTAACTATTCCAAATAAAATTTTTAAATGGAAAAAACATCGCAACAATTTTCGTAATACTGAGTGGAGAATACAAATCCGCCATCAGATCATGGACGGCAGGTCTTGTCGATTAAAGGCGTTTGCATCAGTCGCCACAAAACGAAGAGTACATTGCACATTCGCTCAACGATAATCCCTTTTTAGGGGAACCAGCTGAATCCTTTCATAGACCTGACTGCCGCTTCGTCATTAAAGACGGAAAGTCCTCCCAGAAAACTTTAAGTAAACCGCTATGAAGGAATTTTTGCTGTAAAGAGCGCAATTTCGTAGTCACGACAATATATTCATTTGGTGTTAAAGCAGGTTTTGGATATGTTATCTGGTAATTCGTTGCTTACCGTAATCCTTGTATAACCGGCGTTTTCCTTTCTCAATACACTGTGATATAGTAAGAAATTTGATTGATTTAATGAAAATTCTATACCACTAAAAGGCAACTTAAATAACACAACTTCAAATAAGCGAGAGGTGGTAAAATTTACACCTAAGTTGCCTTGAACTTTAATTTGTCTTATTTTATTTAAATTATCCTCCATGATATTGATAATTTGACTACAAACATATCATAAACATTTCAATTTTTTGATTCAATAAAAGGTTATGGCATACCTAGCTCTTTAGTTTGCTACCCTGCTGATCTTGAAGCTGTCAGTCGTTGTTTTATTGACCAGGCTGGAGCCTTCACATTTCTTCATCAGTAATACAACTAAACGCTGCACTTCACGGAACATTCATGACAGTCACCCAGCTAGGCATTGAACAAAACAGTGGGTGAAATTTTTGTGGGCCATGTTGGTTGCCACTAGTGACCAAGGTGAACAAAAGCTAAACAATCCATCATTACAAGCAAGCAGCGACAACTTATGCCTACTATCTTCAGAAAAAGGGGGCGGGTTGCTGTTTACTAAATATTCCAAAAAAATACAAATCCATTACACTGTGAAGCAGGCAACTTTGTGAAAACATTTCTTTTCAATTTTGACGTAGTCACTCGATCGGCCGTAGGTACCAGAAGATTCAAGGCTCTCTGGTAAAGAGATGTGACCATTACGACTGAGTTCCTTTAGCGATAATCAGGCTAATTATAGCAAAGGCTTTTATGAAAACGTGCACTGAGACATTTAACAGATCTATCCAGAAATTTCTGTCGATAGAATTTTCCGGAATATCTTAACTTTTCAAGGCCTTATCCAGTTTCAGTAGTACAAAATTCATAGGCCTTCGTTAAAAATGAATGTATCCCAACTTAACATGTCTAAAACATCAAAACAACCTCACAGTTCAATAAAGAGCAGCATTACGTAGGAGGCGTTGAGTGGCAGATTCTGAACTCATAAGGCAAAAACAAGGTTGATATTTGTTCGATATTTGCACTTTTCGTAAGACGCTTCTCACGCAACCTTCCAAATGAAATTCAAGAAAACGTTGTCCCTCAGGGAGCTAGACATCACAAACTCTTGATTTCATTTATGAATATAGAAAAGAATGCTTTCCAGAAAATTAAATGGCTCGGCTGATCAATAATCCAAAATAAGCAATTCCATAATGGGAGACAGAAAATGTTTTGTAGGCCGTGCCGCAGGCTAGCTAACAGGAAAAAGCTTCTCACTTTTTTAATCTAATCTTGCTTTTTTTAATTGAAAGTCTCGTGTAATGAAATTTTCAAAATGACAGTTTTTTAATCACTAATTTTCAATTCACAGCGTCATTCCCCGATGGGGGCTGAATTGAGGTGGGCGTACCGTAGGTGTTTCAAATTAAATCATGGGCTGGTTCTCAGTGATTCAGACGCCGTACTTCACATGAATTTCATCCACTTCTGAAGAGCAAATGTTACCAAAAGACAGGCATTTTCATAATATTTTTACTAAATTCTTTGCATATCATTCTATTATGTAATGCGCATTAGAAATTGACCTATTATTGGTACTTATTATTACCTTGAAGTTGTTTGGTTTAATATCGATATATTTCTTTTTAAGAAAATCAACTGATTTGCCGTAAATATAAGCTACAAAACTGGCATTTTGACCGAGTTCATGCAGTTATTATCGATTTTCTCAAAAATTTATCGGTATTGAACAAATCAAAGCCGAGTGTCGGTGAGTTGTTTGAGGTAAATGTCTACCAAACGTGAGAATGTAAGCGGAATTGGCGTTTGAGCTGTTGCCACCAAATGTTTGATTGCGGTTGGTA
>NW_028145444.1:155000-280000 GCF_977016875.1 Pavona decussata | reverse complement strand
TTCCTGCCCAATGTGCTTCTAATTTGATAATCCATATTTGGTACGGTGTAGGGAACGTGCGATTAATAATTCGATATGCCATATTTGGTGTCTGCACACGTGCTCATGTTTTCACATGCGGATCGCGTCCTAAAATTTTCAAGCTCAAAATGGAAAAAAATACCACTAAAGAATAATCAACCGCCGTAAAAGAGGGCATGGAGGTCTTTAAAACGACGGAAATCCATTTCCTGTTTTGATTTCTACGATTTCTTGGTCTTCAAATGGATTTACAAGACCTGGGAAAACACCACAGTATGGTAAATGTTAATTTGCTTTCTTATCACGGTTTAACCGATCATTTGAACCAAAATCCTATAACATGTTTCAATTTCTTCCCAAAGTCGTTTAATCTTGGATCGAGCATTGCCCGCAAGTCTCATGCGTGTTTGTACGCACGCAATAAAATCGAACGTTTTTTGTTTTTAACTGAGTAAGTGTATTGTTTATTTGATTAAAATTTTTGACTGAAAAAGTTTTTGTGGCCTATTCTGTCTTTGTTAATTCGTAACAGTGTAGGAAGCGCCATTGTGTAAATATTGACTAATTGTTTGACCACAGACCACGAGTTTGGAGACAAAGAGTTTATTGTCAGACTGCGAAGCTGCCATACAAAACTCGATTGACAATTTTTTTTTTTTTAGTTGGCCTGTTCCAAACGTCGTGTTATTGCCGTGCCAAACTAAACCGGCAGTGGCACGGCAGTAGCACGGCAGTGGCTTCATACGTCGAATTTAATTCAGTGACGCCAAATTCTAAAATATATAAAATAAAGAAAACGACAAAATTAACCCAAAATACATTAAAATAATTTATGAATTTAGCTCAGCACGGCAATAGCACGCCGTTTGATACCAAGTCACGCCACAGCCGTGCGCCACGACAGGGCCTGCCGTGTTACTGCCGTGCTAAAAAGTCGTGCCGAACTAAATGGTTTCAAACGTCGTGCTACCGTCGTATTTAAGTCGAATTAAACTCTTTGAATTTAGTTCGGCACGGCAGTAGCGCGACGTTTGGAACAACTCCAACTGACCCAAACCCAAACGGAAAAGTGTTCAGTTTGTGGTTAAAAGTAGGGAATTTATTATGCTATGACGAAGTAACAGAACTAAGCGACCGTGAAAAAAGGTTAACATAACGAAAGCTGATTACTTTTAGCGGTCAAGGAATTTACAGCAAGACGTTTCAGAGTCGTAGACATCTGTAAATAAACTAAATATGCGATGCTGCTCCAATCAAGCTGTAATTTGATTAGTTAGGCGGGAACATTGCATTCGAAAGCAAAATGTTGCGCCACATGTGGAGAATAAGCACGTGGGTCTAAGTTTAACGTTACAATGACCTAAAAATCAAGAGAGAAATGACGGTAGGTGAGTGGACGCAGCTGTTGAGTAGGTGATGGCCTAACTGAAAGATGAGGGTCTGATTAACTAACAGCCTAGAGACGAAGATGATGATCAAGCCCCTAACGGACAAAGAGGCGATCCCGGAATAATAGCGCTTTGCACTAATGACGTCATGAAATTTCAGACCTCCCCCGTGACTCAGACCGAACAAAGTGACTTTATGAATGGCGGTCAGTTCGTTCGATCTTTGACGGTTCTAACAGACGATGATGGCGTTCCTAGTTCTGTATTTGAAAGAGAACCGCAGGAATATACTGTGGAGCAGCTGAAACGGTGGTTAAAGTGCAGAGGATTGAAATTAAGGGGTAAACGCGACGAGCTTGTGGAACGTGTTAAAGACTGCATAATAGTGGGAATCACCATACCCTTCATCCGAACAATTGAATGATGGAAATGTTTTCTTTATTACTGCCCTAGCACATGCATTTTGCCTATGACGGGTCGAAATGTTTGTCTAAATCTATGCGGGGGGTCTCAGTGACAGAATCTATTTTTAGCAATAGTGCAAAGCGCTAGCGCAGAATGATGAATAAAGCACGCTGGAAAAGCTGGATAATCTCGGTGACACGAAGCCCCGTGAGAGGAAATTCGGAAATCTGATAATCAGGTCCCGGTTGTTCAAAGGGGGGGGTAACGTTATCCAACGGATAAATGTACTCCAACTAATTATCAATTATTTATTATATAGACAGGAGTGCTTCACTGGAAAATAAACCACTACGAAACTACATCCGTGACCTGAGTGGCGTATTTTCCATATCCTCAATCCTCACTAGTGAGGATATTGAAGACGTCATTCCCCGCTTTTTCACGGTTGTTTGTGCAAACAGTCGGTGAAAAATGGCGAGCGATAGATTTGTCTTTGTAATAAAAAGAAAATTACACGATGTCTTGAAGATATGAATTTTATTTTCTCCGGCTCGCTACACTCGTTCGTAAAATACTCATTTGTTTTTACCAAAATAAAAATAAATAAAATAAAAATAAAATAAAATTCCTATCTTCGCGCCACCGTGTAATGTTCTCTGTCAGATATACCACGAACGCGGGTTGGATATGAGACGATAGATAGCAAACGAGGCGCACAGTGCCGAGTTGGCTAAAATCATCTCATATCCAACAAGCGCGAGTGGAATAATTGTTTTATTAAAAACAACCAACAAATACTACTAGAACAATTTAATGGTCGCTACTCTCGAGCATGGTATAACGGCTGTTAGTATAAATCTACTAGCGTTCTACCGCTTATTGTTAACGCTACTCACTATCTATTCTGTTTTAGTATAAATCTACTAGTGTTCTATCACGAATGCCGTTCTCTGATTGGCTACGCTACTCGCTATCTATTCTGTGATAGATAGTGAGTAGCGGTTTTCAACAAAATGGCGGCCGCTTCGTCGCGTTTTCGAAGTGTTTGCGATGAGGAAATAGATAATTTACTTGTTTAGTTTGACCGACTAGTAGATTTATACTAAAACAATTAGATTATTCGCTCTCGATTTCTATGCGTGATAGCTGATTCGGGCTGCGCCCACGCGATAGAAATCTCGAGCTCATAATCTAATTGTTAAGTAGAAAGTAAATAGAGTGAGTAGTGCGTGGCGTGATCTATTTATATCATTATTCAATAAACGTGCGTGAACCGGTGTTGTTATTAAGTTTTGAACGACTAATAGATTTATACTAAAACAATCAGATTATTCGCTCTCGATTTCTATGCTATCACGGGATATAGAAATTTCTCTGATTGTTAAATATACCATGGCCGCTAAGCCGATCAAAACTCTGGAATGCATTATCCAATTATCACGTTTTTAATCATCCATTTTATCCGCTGGAAAAAGTTATCTACTCTTTCAGCAACCGGGGCCTGAGTGACAAGGTATTCAGGGCGTAAAAAAACGAAATTAGCTTGATCGCGGTTACAACGAGAGTAACTGACAAACACGAGTTGCCCGCACCCACAGTGCTATTATAACAATGGTGACATCAGTAAAACAATTACCCATCCTAACAAAAGGTGACATCATTTGCATAAGCGGGTTAAAATTTGATATACGAGCGGTTTTCATCAACATGCGTGGAATTTTAGCAATTTTCGTTTTCAAGGTTATTTTCTGGCCTATACTTAGTAAGTAAGTGAGTAGATCTTTATTTAAAGAGGGTTGCAGTAAATGGTGAACAACAATAATAAACATGTGGCTCTCTCTCTAAAACAAAATGCAACTGGAAGACTACAAAGGTTTAAACTACGTACAACAATATCACTGAAACAATATTCTGCTACGGGTAACATTGCGGCAAGGTTCTTTTATAAAATGTTTCCCTGAGGGCACGTTTAAATGATATGCAAAGCTTGTTTCTTCAGGTTAGAAGGCAAAATATTCCAGATTTGTACAGCTTGAACTAAGACCGACCGGCTTCCGCCACCATTTGCTGCCCTGTGAATAAGTGTTCATCAATCTGAATAGATCCTGAACTATAGGATCCAGTGCTGTTATTTTGTTACCATGGAAGTCTTAAAGACAGTTACTGGTGTTAAATAATAACTCAGTGTAGCTTGCTCTTCAGTTTGAATTCATGTTTGAATGTAACAGTTTGCATCGCCTCGATCGTGCCCATCGTCTTGCAGTGATTGCCTACCAGGCAAGGCAAACAACTCTCAGGATCGTTAATAATGATAACAATATGTTAATAATAATAGTTTATTGGGTTAAAACACAATTACTTCTAGAAGCAGTCTATCCCATTCCAGAAGGGTTTTCCATATAATCCTCCTGATCAAGGATGATCCGGACAATCACATGACCATCACATGGGATGGGACAAGCCTTTACGGATTCATATCTTTGGATCATGTTGCAGTTGTTTAGACGAAAGGACAGGCGAAACACCACGGGTATCGTACGGAAAACAATATCTGGAAATCACTGAGTTAGATTTTGGTTTAGACGCAATTACCACATGACGCTTCTGACAGTACTAACAAACTGCCCACCACAGTGGACAAAATTGTTCTCCTTTCCCTTACATTAGTATTAAACGTTCTTTATTTCACCGGCGAAACTCAATACATCACTTCAAATAAAAGTTGATATAAGCTGCAAAACGTATTTATATGCCGATCAGATATCTGATACAACGGCAACCGCTGTAACGAAAACTGTCAGGGGAAACAAAGCGACGCTTCAAAGACAGATTTAACGAACGCCGACGTTCATATGACAAACTTTTAACAGCAAATCTAAACATACTCGACTACCGTCTCTGAATATTTTTTTAATCCACTCTGAAATATAGATTATTACTTTAGAAGTAACTCACTCTTCACGTGACTCAATGCGTGAGAACCTTATGACTTAAAAAAAATGTGGTGAAATATAATCTATGTGTAATTGTTTTTTCCATTTTTATTGTTTCCTGTCACTTGCGTATTACGAAATTCCCCACAAATGTAAAATTAAATTTTACTTTTTAAAGTTAATTACAACTGCAGAAGGCTGTCAGGCAAGCCGAAATATTGCATAGTAGGAACAATATATATTGTTTGTACAGCTCCGCAGTAGTCGTCTGATATTAATTTAGACTTAAATTAAATATGGTTGACTAGTTTGAAACTAAGAAAATATTTACTTCCCGTTTTCAATTTATATCTTTCAGTTTCTTCAGCTGCTATCAGCCTGATATGTCGCCTGACAAAGTTTCAGTTTTCTGGCAATTTTCGTTCATTTTTTTTTTTTAACACAATGGGTGTTAACATGTGCTTGGTTTCCGGAAAACCTACTTTTGTCGGGAAAAGCCCTTTGCATATGCCGCCTGACGGAAAACCGCCCAAACACTGTGTTAATCACACGCCTCTGTTTTCCGTTCGGCAACTTCAAAGGACTCTTCGGGCATAATATATTTTGCTAAAGACCGCGTACGACCCCTGTGATGTCAAACGTCGATAAAAATAAAAGGTGGAACAAAACTAGAAACTGAATCCCGTAGTAAAAATATTAGACCAGTAGTAGAAACCGAACGATAGAATTGAAAACGAAAACAAATCTCCTTAGTTTCATTCGAGTCAGCCCTATTTAAGTTGTCCGACGCTGTTTCCTCTTCCAAGACTGGTTTGGTCTGTCTGTCACTCTGGATTCTTTATCTAGTTCACACTGATTTGAAGTGTTTCCTGTTTAGGCGCCGAGGGATCTCTGCGTCCAGAAAACAGTCAAGTATTTCCTGTTGAAATTTTAATAACAAAGTCTTTCATTTGATTTGGATTTCATCGGTGAATTCTGGGAAAATTAATATCCACGATGTGACAAGATTCAGTTCTTAAGTCATTTCTTATTAACCCTTTCACAATGGATTGGGAGTATATTGAACAATGACATCTGCTGGACTTTTGTGGTTGTCTACTTCAGTTGTGGATAAAATAAAATGCTGTGGATTAAAGTGTGAGTGATTTATTCACTGATCAAAAACATCTAGCCTCGCGAATTACATTTGTGTCGAATGTAAATTCGGTGAAATGATTCATGCACGTGTCAAACTGAAAAATAACTGTCAAAGGCTTTTCAAAAACGATTGGATAAATTGATATTTGCCGCTGTCGTCAAAACAAGTTTAACTGGTTTAATTACAAAGAAAGCTTGCTTGACCTGATTGCGTAGGCGTGAAAGGAATGTTGCAGCTGGCACCATTCCAGCCCGCTCGCTTGGTCTTTGAAAACACTTCGTGCTGAGAGCCAAAAGCACTACGCGCATACAAAGATTTCGGTGAGTATTTGAAAGGAACCTTCAGTCTTTTTTTACACTAAAATAGATTTCAAATTCCTATCATCGCATCGCAGGTTAATTGTTTTTGTTTTTTTCAAATGCTATGCTTGGATGACTTTGCTATTCAAATTACCCACCTAATTTCATTCACCACAACACGAGGTTGGTTCAATAGCTTAGCCAGGGAAAATTACGCAGTTCTTATTTCAATTGCGTGCCCTCAGTCGCCTCGTAACAAGCAACCTGCGATTGAACCAAGCAGCGCTAATTATTTAGCAGTCTTAGCACGAGAGGTAGGAAGCTTTCTTGTATAACTTTGTTTATATTTATTTCCACACGTGTTCTCTATACGAATTCTGCGCGCGATTGCTGTTTCCAAACTGAAATGAAATACGGTACTTTAAAGCCATGTTTTTCTAGTGAAAACTGAAACGAACTAACGAGCAAAACCTTCATAGTGAATAACGATCGAGATGCTACCGACTGGTTTCGTAAATCTTTCATGTAGTTTCTTGCCTTTAGCAGTGACAGCCGGTGGCAATCGCATTGAAGAAATTTCAAGGTCTCGTTTGTTCCAGTGAATTGTTTTCACGACTACCTCAAAGACAACACACAAAAAAAATTGCGAACATTATCATTTCCCTCTACTTGCTATGACTATGGAATATAAAATATTTTATATATTTAATTTTAAGCTGAGTGTAGAACTCTGTCCGTAATTACTCTATATCGCGTCAGTTATATTAGCCAAAAAAACTCCGCTTTCTGCGTTCGTGTCATAATTAATTAGATGTTAAAAATGCTGCGAGAGATGTGCAAAGGTCAAGATCCGATTGCCAAATGATTTCAGGTCGTTCAAATGGTATTTCCGTTAGATCATATCGTCTCTAGCCAGGCACATAGTAAGCAATCCAAAGGTTCAGTTCTTTATATATATAGGCCCTTCCGTGCGCCCGCCTCATGACTCGAGCCCATGTCATTAGCGACTGTTTTGTTTTCAAATATGATATGCACGTTGAAACCTGACATCTGTCAAAGCGTAGTGTTCTATTGTTATTATCGGGCTTAATTAAATGACATTCAAGTTCCATTACGTGCTCTATCGCAGTAGCATTTGTAAACGGTCAAGGATTAGGAAGACACTCGCATAAATCTCCCCGTCTAGGAAAGGTGGATTAGTAAACGCGAAACAAAATTAAAAACTCGGCTCCAAGCATGAACGTAAACAATCTGACCTGCGACTACGGAGCGCGAGAAATACTGGGCGGTTTTTCAAACCAACTCTAAGCCGATCCGGTGGACAGAAAAAAAAGGACTTTGTTGACTGGCTTGGGCCAGATCTTAATCGATTGTTGATTATTTCAGCTGAGAAAACTATGCGAAAACCAAGCTCGGATTACAATACAATACAAATAGTCGTCTTCGAAAATGTCGTATTACATCTGTAACACAAACACAATACATTACTGATTTCATAACGGAGGAGAAGAGCACCTAGCAAGGGTAGCAATGTTTTGAACATCGTGCTAAGTTAAGTTAAAGAACTGGCAAACGAGTCCATCGCACCTTGAAATTTACTTCACAACTCGATTGTTATTTTGACAATCAAGACCTCATTCACCTCTTTGTTTTGTTGCCTCATTACAGGTCATTTGACGGTACTCTAGGGCGTAATCTCTTTTATAATTGGTCATATTCACGCTGGGACGCATTCTTTACTTCCAGAAAGACATATAGAGCGAATGAGGTCTATTCTACTGTGTCACTGAGTACCCATAATATTTATTCGGTTTCATACACTGTTCCTTCCACGTGCGTGTGCGTGTGTTTATCTCACAATTTTTCTTTTGCTTATGTTTGTCTTATGCTTATAGCACAAGTGTGAACCGGCTTAAGTCGGGGTCACACTTGAGAGACATAAGCCGAGCATTAACATGCCGCTATTTGAATTGACAAGTTTAGATTTCTGGTTTTCAGAGAGGTCATGAATGAGAGTGATTAAAGCATCAAGAGTGAAAGGTCATGGGGTGGGTTTCTCAGTTTCTAACCGATAGGGAGGGGAGGGGGAACTCTATCCCTCCAAAATTAGTTTTGCTCCCCCTCTCCCCCCTCACCAAATTACTGACACCTCCCACCCACCCCAGCCGATGCAGCCGATGACAAAAGAAAAGTCGAAGTTATTTAAATTTTTATTTCAACATTTAAAAGATTTCATAAATATGTACTCGTTATGTAGGGAGTATTTGTGGCATTGATATATTGTTATGTAACAAAAATATAGTTGGCACGCTATAGGTTGCTTGCACGGTACGTCATGGCGGCCATGTTGGAGGTTGGGAACAATAAGATTTTTCTTCTTTGGGAGTTAATTCTCATTTAAATGCAAACTATGTGAGCAAATTTTCTTTTGTTTTGGTACCAATATGGCGGCAATGCAATCAACCTATATGTTTATCCTTAGCTTATTGTTACAAGAACATTCCTGGTATAGGTCTTTTTCCTTTTCAGGATTTCTAAGAATTCATCGTACTAAACATGATCCAACAAGAGCTTATCATTCAATATCTTTATGACAGAACCTACGATTGGTAGTCGTTGTAAATATAGTTCATGTTGTAAATATTCATTTTACTTTCGCATCGTTGGTATGCGGACTTATCTACCGGAATATATTTTGCGTGTCGGGTCCCTAACTGTATTGAAGACAGGACTCAAAATGTGTTTGAACATGAAGTAAACTAATATCTAAATAGAACGAAAGTTAAACCGAATAAGCGCATTTAGACAAATATTTAGGCAATAAATGCAAGGAAACGGTGGTTTGTTTCAGTAATATTTCGATATAATTCTATATCATCGTCAGACTAGGTGACAATTCAATGCGGTAGCTAAAGTTTAAATACTAAAAGGGTGGTAAATTAGCATCAATAGGCACGTGAGAATGAAATAAGTACAAAACAAAAAGAGAAAAACTGTCATGAGAATAAGCAGAGTTCTCTGCTGGCCTTCAAGCCATTGTTCAAGGATGACGATCAACGTTTTATGTGATAGGCTTCTTTGTATAGAAGGAGGTTCTTCGGTGAAAAATTCTTTGGTGATCGTAGAAGGTGGGCCGGTCTTATTGGAGAAAATGTCTGGCAAATTATACAGGCCTTGAATGTGTTGGATATTATCACACTGTCGAAGATGTTTGTATATAGCACTTTCTTTTATCCGTGAGCGCGTGTTCTTGTGTGCGAGTAAATAGAGTTCTGTTCGTTTTGCCGATGTAAGAACAATTGCAGCCGGGACAAGTGAATTCGTAAACAACATCTGATTTGCATAATGGTGGTGTTTTGTCCTTAGTACTCGTGAAGAAGCATAATTTTGTGGTCTTCTCAGTGTTTTATTCGATTGTCCACATTCGAGTCGACGAGACTTCTGCGCAGTTTATGCTTAAGTTTCTTAGTAAGCTGTGTTGTTAGGTCACCAACGATGCTAATTTGATGCTAATTTACCACCCTTATAGTATTTAAACTTTAGCTACCGCATTGTCACCTAGTCTGACGATGATATAGAATTATATCGAAATATTACTGAAACAAACCACCGTTTCCTTGCATTTATTGCCTAAATATTAGTCTAAATGCACTTATTCGGTTTAACTTTCGTTCTATTTCTCCTGAAATTATCAGCCGGTAATGGTTAATATCTAAATATTTACATATATCCAATATTTCACTTCATTTCATATTGATGTAGGGAAATTACTTTCAAATAGCGATAACCTGATTGGGTCAATATTTACATCAACGATATAGTGATTTTATACTGAAGCGAGAAGTTTATGCAAAAAATATCTACACTGATGGTGAAATATACACAGCTGCGAGATCTATTCAGCTATTTCTATTAATGTGGACCGACAAATCAGAGCTGCAAGCTGGCATGTGAAACTGCAAAGTGGTATGGTTAGTGGTAAAATAAATTAGTGCGATACCATAAACATATTTACTTTTCCTGTCCGTGAGGGGCATTACTGATCTTAATGAATTTATTCGTAAGGGACAATTCTGTTTTTCTGAGGTGGTGCGGGCAGACGGAATTTGAGGAGAGGCATGATAAAAATTGGTTTCAAAGGACTCTCATGGCACAATGGTTATTTAAAAATCTGCCAGAAGTAACAAACTAGTCGAATATTCGAAAACTTTAGGTGTTCTTTGAATTTTTTATTCTTTTTGTTGTTTTTGTTTTTTAAGGTATGCACGTGACGTCATTGCCACCGTGTTGGTGTACCATCAACAAAAGGTTTCGCATTAACTTCTTTTGTTGTGGTAAACCAACATGGCCGCCACACTATTGTTGAATCTTTAAGGATTAGCTGTATACGCTCCATATTTGTTGCCCAGTTATATTGGGTTATATTGGGTTTTCAACGCCATTCTGTCGCGTCCGAAAACCATTAAAAAAATATACTGTGTTGTTGCCAGATGGGATCTGTAATTTTGCATAATTTATGAACTGTAGATGTTATTAGGATACTAGCCAAATTGATTAGCACCCAATCGTGTTTTTAATTTTCCATACAATTTACCCACCGACAGATAGTAATAACAATATTAATAATATTCAGTTGATAAAATACATAATTAGGTAATACAAAGGGATGACAATTATGAATTAACACAGACAATAATCAGTTGATGAATTATATTTATTTATCATTAAAGGCTAACCTATCACTGAAAAATTGAAAACGTTGCTAAGACGCTTTCTATCCTAGCCGTATCCCTCAGGTTAATTTGGTCACTTAAATGTCTCGCATGGAACCTAAAATTTTCAGTTCATAATTTTTTAATCAAGTTTATGCTCTTTTAGAAGCATCGGCTTTCCATGCAAACACTGTAAATATCATCATTTGCCTAGCCGACAAAATGGCGTCTACAAGCGCGACAAATGTCGCCATATTTGACTCACGTGGCGCCTCATTTTCTCAGAGAAAAATCCCCTCTGGTGTAATGGCTGTAAGGTTTAAGACTAGAGAGGTTATCTTAACAGCTGTCTTAAGGGATCATTCCAAGTCATTATTCAAATAAAAGGGGTGCCTGGTTCACTGTACCCACACAATGGCAAGGTCAAAAACTCAAAAAAAAAAAAAAAACGTGAACAAATACGACATGAGAGGAACATGATAACATAAACACAACGACATGAGGAAAAAACTGACCTTTTCTTTATGTCATCATGTCAAAGTTCTTTTGTCATTATGTAGCTTGCGGTGTAAACTAGGCTTTATTGAACGTGACTTTTATTTGGTGTTCTTATTTTATCAATATTTTTCGGATGATTGATTTGTTATGTTTTTCTTTGTTTTGTTTTGGTTGGTCGGTCGGTTGGCTGCCTGGACTAAATCATTATATAGAGGCTAACGCTCGAAACATCAGCACTCGAATCTCTTTACGGTGGCCAATTTACCTTAAGTGATAAACTCTGTTGATAAGCCAGACATTCGCTTCTTCTTCCCACCGACGCAGCACCGCAGTTTCTTCGTAGAAACCACCCCCCCTTATCCATTGTTTAAAGGGTTTCCTTTGATAGACCTTTATCACTCGGCGGCCATGTTGAGTCTCAGGAGAATAAAAAGCTTTGTTTTTGCACGGCAAGCCTCCCACTGAATTCGCGTCTGGGTGAGGCTTGCCGTGCAAAAACTTTTATTCTCCTGAGACTCAACATGGCCGCCGAGAGAAAAAGGTCTATTCGAATAGATGACATAACTTTGCCTTTTAAAATGTGCTGTTATCGCCTACACACTAAATAACGTCTTGGGTTTCACAGCTGCGACGTGACTTTTCTTAAGTCAATATTCAAAAAACATTTTTGAGTTAAAATGCGTTGATGAATACGACGAATAAACGGCTTGAGAAAACGGAAAAGCGCCGAACTATATAGACCGGCTGTGTTTTGTTTATGCAATTTTAGGTTAATATTTACTTACGTAAGTTAAATTACGTCCTTACGCTCGTGAGCACGTACGTCCGTGCCTTACTAAAATTATTGGCACTGCGATTCCAGTTTTCAAGAGGAAAATCTCTTTATCAGTTAAATGCATGTCCACGAGCATTCATTTCCTTATTGTGCAACCGGTTTTACCATTTGGAACTAAGTAGATTGGTTTCTGTATCGGAACAGATGCTCTCAATATTAACTGAATATATATATGTATTTGTACAAAAAGAAACACTAATTTCAATTAAGTCACGGGAGCACGATCCCAAGAGATAATCTATGGAAGTGGAAGCCGCAAGCAAGTGTTCCCACATATGTTTTTGTCGCCCCAGTCTTTTACGAGTATTTGACGCTATGACTTATATATGAAAGTAGAGAAAGAGAGTGTTTTATTTCGAGTTATGGAAATTAAGTTCGATAAATCAGAGCGCTCACGTTGTACGTATTCTATAAAATAGTACATAGGAACTAGAAAGTGATATTGAAAATGTGTTGGTTTTGCTCATTGTTAATTCAAGGAGGTCACGTTCAATATGTCAAATCTTATTTTTGCTGAATCGAGGCTTGCACGCAAACTTTATTGAAAATTGTAACATAAATGCAAATTGTTTTAGACTTTAAAATATTGTAATGCTCGAAATAAGAACATTGAATAATACTTTCAAGAAGGAGTCAAAATTTTGCATTATAGCTTAACAAAAAAGGAAAATTGTTGAGATAACTATTGCAGCTTTACATCAACCAAAATGACATCAATAACGGGAAATTAGTTTTATAATGTTGTCGGCGTTTATAGTTACAATATTTGAATATAAGCTTAGTTACTGTTCAATTGAAAAATATTATCCGAGAATGTAGAAACAGGAAGCACCTGCTGTCTTTATGTTCAAATTATTTCTACGCGTTTTAAAGGCGGAAACTTGACGTATTTTAAGTTTTGTCGTGTTAACGCAAGCCTCAAAATCAAGGTAGTATTTCAACCGAGTGGACGTGACAAATTTCACTGGCGTGTTATGGATTAATTTGAATTAAGGCCAACGAGATGTACACACGCCTATATTCACTGAAGCTGGAGCACTAAGTACGTTTCATGATAATAACAAGGCAGGTAATCACAAAAGGTATATAGTTTTTAATCTTTCGAAGAGATAGAAAAATGAAGAGAGTGAAAACAAAGCGCAATTGCCACAACTTTTTATAAAAGCATTTACTCGGGGAAAATTCTTCGCAAACAGCGCCATAACAGACGACTACACAACAGCTTCGATTTGAATGATCACATTTTAGGGTTTTGTCAACGAACAAACACATTAAAACCAAATTGGCTATATACATGATATGAAGATTTGACGATGTACAACGAAGAAACCATTTTAGCTGGAGTTACTGTATTTCAGTGACTCTTGTACAGTAGTGTAACTTCTTAATAAGAACGATTTTCAATCTGAAGAGTTTATTATATTGTTGTCGTTCAAAAAAGCTTTGAAACTTGTGCGCTTCGTCTGCGCTTAAGGACTGGAGTAAATTCAAACACTTGTCCTTTATGTTCTTTGGAGTAGCGCTAAAAGACAAAGACAAGCAACGAATTGATTCGAAGGATCACAAAACGCCCTCAACATCTAATTATTATTATTACTTTTTTTTTACAGTTGTTTTAATTTTTTGGCGTAACTAGGAGTTTTTTACATTTTCATTCATAGCTTGTTTGGTCTTTACTGCTGCAAACACTGTTGGCTTGGTAGGAATTACCGATAAATCTAACATTAAGTTTTGAAATACTTTGTACGTCATTTCTGCCAACCTATTGTCGTTTAGCAGACCTTCAAAATGATTCACATGTTCACAACGCCCAGCAACATTTGTTATGCTAATACAAACCAACTAATTAAAGCATTCATTACAATCCGCGTTGGCCGCGTTCGACAACAAAGGCGAAAGTAGCGGCAGAATTATTCCACGACTACCAACCACGAATTCGCTTTGAAAGATATTTTTAGCGGCTACCAAGCTCCATGACTTCAATCGTTAATTTAGTCTCCTAACTTGAATGTTCCGGCTATGTTTACACTCAAGAAATATGCTTAATTTGGACGAGGCGGAAATAGAAAGTGTGGCTTAATTAAAATGTAAAGCAAGTCGGAAATTATAAAATTTTAATAACTTCCATCATAAAATCGCCCTGTTCTAGTGTCAATCAAATAGGTCACCAATCGAAGAAGTCACCAAAGAACGTCATTTTTAATCAAGACAATATTCTTTTGCCGCCTTCGCTTAAAAACTTAGTGATTTCTTATCGGGACATTGATAATATTGCTGCCAAAAGGCACCTGTTTCATTCTTATGTTAATGTGATACCTTGGGCAGTTTTTCTTAGTAAATAAGTTGTTACTCGATTACGCCATTGGCTGATTTCCAGGCTTCTACTCACCATGATTCTTCTATTTCGTTTAAAAACAAATATACACCCGCTGATATATTCATCGGAGTCACCTGTTTTCATCTTTCTTTGTTGCTTTTGTGGCACCCGAGGAGAAACGTAAACAATTGCGAACAAAGAACAATCACTTTACCCGAAAGATAGGTATGGGAAAAACGCCATGGCAAAGAGTAAAAACAAGAATTGGTTTAAGCAAAACCTGTTTTAGTCGGTGGCAGGTGTGTGCAATCAACAATTCTCTCATTAAATATTGAACGGAATTGTCTGATTTAATTCCTGAAATGGTGCCCTGCCTTCTTCTATTCTAATAGAAGAATATCTGTTTAGATCGATAAATATTGCTTTCTTGTTTGAAAAATTGAAGTTGGCCCTGACGTATAAACTAGTGCAATAGCAAATAAGATGGAACCTTAATTATCGATCGCCGGATGCAGAAAATTATTTAATGAGAGATCTACTTGTCTGTTTTACAATGGAGCTAACATTTTCCTTTAATCTGTAGTCCAACGCCGCGGAGAAAGGATGGAGAATTCAGATATTCCTGAGAAACGAAGGTCAGTATCATGAAACATACAAATTTGATATTGTTCCATATTGCAGTTGCGCTCGGGGGCATATTCTGCGCCTTCAATTAAGGTCAGCACGGCAGCATTTGTGTCTGTTCAGATATTCTCTTCTTGCCATCAGGATGCCAATTCAATCGCAGTTTGTGTTATCAGTTTGTATCGAAATAAAGGAAATATGGTAAATATGTTAATGTTCGAGTGATTTAATACGTTGCTGTGTAATTCATAATATATGCATAAGTTTCATTGCTATTATCTATAGCACCGACTCTGTTTTAGCAGTGTGTCATTGTTATAAAATTCAATCAATGGCAACTCATTGAAAACCTTTGTTTCGTTTCTTGTGCACTAAATGTTTCAAAAACACACTACAAAAATAAAGTGCCTATTTATGAATGATTATTTTGGCATCCCCTTGGATATCAGCTATCTTGCGCTCCGATTGGCTCCCTATACTACAAATATAGAGCCTGGTGCACAAAGAGCCCAAGTAAATACACAAGATAATTACTTTTTCAGCAGGAATCAATCAGTTCTTATCCATAATTCAGACGTTGTCCATGGAGTGTTTTTATGGCAGCCGTGTTGGAGGTGCCAAACAATAGAAGATATTTGCATAAGAATAACATTTATTTCCCAAAGGAAAATCGTTCTGTTGTTTCAGTTGTTTCGCTCCTCCAATATAGCGGCGGTGTTGAACACATATATACATAAAAAAGGTTGTTATGATCCTCAATGTTGTTTCAGTTAGTTTTTATTAGAGCTAAATAACCTCGAAACTGGAAAAAAGTTCTTATCTTATCCTGTTCTATCCTAACCTATCCTATCCTATCCTATCCTATCCTATCCTATCCTATCCTATCCTATCCTATCCTATCCTATCCTATCCTATCCTATCCTATCCTATCCTATCGTACCTCTTGTTATTTCTCAGTGGCTTAGCACGGAGCCACATAAGACAATTCTCATAGATCTTTCAAGCCTATCATCTCCATGCTGCCTACCTAGCCTTTCTCGACTTTCTCTACTCACCCCCTAACCCTAAACCCACTTATGAGGTATCCTCATTTACTTATACTCGTTTGCTTATACATAATATAACTTAAATTTTGAAAATGATGTATTAATCAGTAAATGACACAGGCATACTCGGAAAAAAATCCGAGTGTTCCTATCAGGAGTCGAACCTAAGACCTCTGAGCTACAGGAGACTCGTGGGAGCTAAGGCCGTTAAACAAGGTTCATGGGACAAACATCCTGCGTACTGCTAGGATTGGAATGTCAATGTGCAGTGTGGCATATGCTCAATGGAAATAATGTCATGGGATATGCTAACTTAAATTTAATAACTTTAATAACTTAACTTAAATTTTGTATCACTTTTCTATAGGAAACTAGATGACATTCACGATGTACCGGGTAGGTAAACTTGTAAAACGATTGTAAGCTCTAATTACCCTCCCATAAGGCTGGTTCCACACGGCACCATTAATTCCACACATGACATCATCATAATTTAGACTTCATCCTGTGTAAAGGGTGAACACGATTTCAATGAACGTGTTCACTTGCAAATAAGGTGAATCACTCTTGATATATTGCGTGACAACTTTTTGACATCTGAAAACTTTCTGATGTTTTCCGTTCCAATAGACCCTTCTCTAAAATGGCGGCCGAAAATTCAAATAAGTTAAAATTAAAAACGCATACCAGCACTAGAAAGAGCACTTTTACTTTAGTAACCCTGCAAAGTATCAGCATATCAGGTGTAATATCAGCTGAGAAAATGTAAGATGAAAAATGAAAAATTTACAGAGGTTTGTATGACTGGGGGTATGACGACTATACCCCCAGTAATACAAACATCTGTAAATTTGTCAAATTTCATCTTACATTACCCAAGCTGATATAACACCTAATATGCTCAAACGTTGCAAGGTTACTAAAGTAAAGGTGCTCTTTCCAGCGCTGGTATCAGTTTTTCATTCAGTTCAATTTTAACTCATTCAGATCTGTTGCTGCCATTTTGGAAAAGGGGCTATTGACCAATCAGAATGTAAGATCGGTAGCAGACGGTGTGGTCAATAGTCGGAAAGCGGTGCTTACGAGGCTAAAACACCTTAGAAGTGGTTTTTTACGCCGTTTGTAGTCCAACATTCAAGAGCACCTTGAGTTTAGACGTACAGCCGTAATAGACAATTTTACAAGAGGAGGCATGTCTAATAATAACGATTCTCTGAGGGTGGAATTGGGAGACTAGATTTCGTAGCATAATGGTCTTGAGATATGAAACAGACCTTCCCTATGGTGATAATGATGATGATGATGATGATGATGATGATGATGATGATTTTGTACTTGAAAATAGCTTTGTTGTGCTTGAAAATAGTTTATTTTTTTATTGTAAATAGGCTTTAATAGTTTTTTTTTTACTTTTAACTTGTAAATAGCAATTTGCTTGGAATGCGTTAATAAAGAGATTATTCTTTTATAATAATAATAATAATAACAATAATAATAATAATAATAATAATAATAATAATAATAATAATAATAATGGAAAGGATTACATTCCTTTTGGCAACATGACGGTTACGCTGCGCGCCCCATGTAGCTATTTTATTAAGCATCCATACGTTTTATACTGCTGCATAATAATAATAATAATAATAATAATAATAATAATAATAATAATAATAATAATAATAATAATAATGATAATGATAATAATAATCACCATCATCATCATCATTATCATCACCCACAAAATCATATTTTCGCTGTTTTTAGGATCCAAAACTAACCAGCCGCGGCCTATGACTTTAGGAGAACGCAAACGAAATGGTCCTCGAGTACTGGTAAACAGACTAAATATAAATCAAGACGTCATCGAGAGATTGCGCCGGATTACAAAAGTATGTGGAAAGCCGGTTGCTCCTGACAAAGCAAAGAACGAAACCACCGAAGCAAGTAAAGTTAATGGAGTGATGGGTGCAGGAAATAAAAGGGAAATAGTGAATGGGTCTTGCAACAGTGATGACAAAAACAAAAGGATAACAGAGGAGAATGGAATCAAGGAAGCAGGAGATAAAGATTCCAAACAGAGTAAGTTACGACACTCGTGATTCACTTTTCGCTATTACCATTAACCGTAGGCCACTCCATCCTTAAAATTTCAGTCCTAAATTGTTTTTCTTTTTTTAGTCGGTTGTCGCTATGGTGACCGCTGGCTCTAGTAATACCCAGTTTTTTCATCTCGGGTTACTCGCCTCGGACCTGATCCGGGTTTTCGTTCGGTAACGCAACATCATACTAACACCATATTACGGCTTCTTTCTCCCATCTTAGTTTCCATAGGTTTACCATAGGAAAATGTAGTTTAGAATTGTTATATTAGGCATGCATATCTATACATACATCTATATATTTTTCTTATGTAATGTAATACCTTAAATTCTTAGCACGTGCACGGCCTATGCGTGGATAAAAAAAAAAAATTAAGTAATTACTTGTACGTGGGGAGTCACGCCAGATTTAATTAGTTTCAGACAAGCTGTTGCTGCCTTTAGTAGTTGTTGGTAGTTGTTGGTGTAAGTGAACTTGCCGTGTATTTAACGTGTGCGAGACTGATCGTATCGAGTGGAAAGGCTCCGCCATGTGGCAGAGACGTCACTTTTTAAACATGTTAAAGTTATCTCGTGACGATGACAGGAAAAATGTCAATACATAACATAGCCACGCTCATCGTCACGCTAGTTAAACATTAGTTTATCTGGCGGGTGGCATATGTGTAGCAGGCGCTGAAGTGAAAGTGACGCAAATTGTACGAGCTCACCCCTTCGAGAATAACCTTTTTTTCGCCCTATTTTGTGCAGAGTTTTTGTATCATTTGTTTCCTTAGTGCTGGCAGCACAATATTCATTTGTACCCTTCACATTCACATTGCCGCAATTACCATGGTAACCACCATCGACTTGCCCCCGTCTGGCGTCGTAGCGCAGTCGATAGAGCAACGGAGGTCGTGGGTTCGACTCCCGCCGAGGTCGGAGATTTTTTTCTTTGCCTCGTGGGATCTCCCATTTTCTTACTAGGGCTAACGTTCAGTAGGGATTTCATTTCTTGACTTAAGCACTTTAACATACACCGCAGAGTTAATTCTCTGTAGCCATCATTTATGCACACATGTAGTCAACTGCAGTGGATGTCAGACAATGCTTACCTCTCACTCCAGTTTATGTTTGTCAAACAAAACTTGTTGCTATTCTTGTCAAACTGAGGACAGTTTACAACGTGTGACAAACAACAAACGTCAAAACATAAAAGTGGAACTTATCCCTTATTTCCTTTATTTTCAAGCTTTGACTCTGATTCAAAATGACACAAAGGAAGTAAAAACGTCATCTCTTGAGAATGCCAAACCCCAAGACGACGATGAGGAAATAAACAAGCAAACAGCTGCAGATATGCAGACCTTTAAAGAGGTAAATCCATTGAACGGCTTTTTTTTTTCTTCAGGGCGATTCTTAGTCACATCACAACAAACGCAAATGACGCGCTAATAACCCAACCAAAACTAGAAATGTAGGCATGACTTTCTTTGTCAGTCGCGGTAAAAAGGTTCTGCTGTAATGACTGGTTTCATTATAAAAAAAAATGACGTGTTTTGCTTTAAACTGCCAGGCCTGGGTCAAACGCCGTACTTCACATGGGCCATATTCAATTCAACTGATGAACATGAGTTAAGTTCATGTGAAGTTCGGCGTTTGAATAGTTAAGTTCGGCTGATTGCATTTTGATCCGTTGAGCCGTTCTTCACGCCTGGTTCAGGCGTGAAGAACGGCGCATTGGACTTTCGATTTGAGAGCCGGTGACCCATACCGGGTTATGGTGTCTCCTTTCGTATATATTTTCGAGGACAATTTTGCTCCACACAGTTTCCCTCCTCCATGTGTGTAAATGGGTACCGTTGATCGATAGGACAACATAGCAAAATCTTGGGGTAACGTAACTCTGCGATGAGCTTGGACTAGCATCTCAAACAGGGCGTAGTGGTACGACTTCTCGTTGCTTCATCCAAGAGAAGTCTGTCTAATCAACAGCTGTTAGACTCTTTTGAACCGAGTGGGACGCCTTTTTCCTCATTGTCTCGATCTTGCTATGAATTAATCGAGTCGTACTCTGCAAGGAACTCTGCGTTCCTATGTATGTGCTTACGTATTTTATCCTTCCTTGAAATTTCAGGTGCTGAAAGAGATCATCGAGCAACGTACCAAGATGGTTGAAGAAGCTGTGGCGGCCAATTCAATACATCTTCAGAATCGTATACGAGATTTAGAAAGAGAGAACAGGGAATTGCAGTGGAATGCAAGAAAGCTGTTTGGCAATTTTAATAAATCTATAGCAGCGCTTGAAAAGGTGAGTTCGTTGCATGTGGTTTGAGCGCACGTTAACAGCTTAACATATGACTTACATTTTCTTCTTTCTCTTCTTTTCTTTTTTTTCATGTTTTTAGAAAAAGGTCTCGAAGACATCCCGTGGCATCCAAGTTGAAAATGACCTGGTAAAATACCAATGCCTTCTTAATTACCTCACCCATGCAAAAAACTCATATCATATTTCACGAAGCCTAATTTTATAGCCAAAGGTACCCCCTTAGATTATTAACATCAATACAAAACAAAACGTTTTCCTGGGTCCATTTTAATTCTATGTGATTAATTGAACTTGAACGAGCCTATAAAGACTACAAAGTTCGCGTCTAAACGTTATTTATAACTTATCGCATTCACCACGTTGAAAATTAGATCATGGATCAGACCATGGGTATGTTAAATTATTTCCGGGCTAATTGAAAATCGGCCTTATGTTTTGTTGGTTTGCTTGTCCATCAACCGTTTTACATTTAAAAAGCTGAACCCAATATTCATAGCAGTATTAAGGTAAACCTGGACCGGATCTGCTTTGGATCAAGTCTTTTAGATTGTCAGTGTAGGTCTACCTGTATGTAAAGTTTCGTTCTGCCTATTTCTTTCCCTTGTATTCCTTCAATTACAACGTTAAATCAGTATGGGAACTTTTTTGGTCCCTGCTGTTTCGGCGACACATTCAATGCGACTTACATTATCCACAAAGGTATGTCTGTTATATAGCCTACTGTAAGATTAATAGTGAGACTCTTTTTTGCGTTACTGTTAGAGCCTGGGAAGTGGAGTTCCTGGCAGTCCAGTTATACCAGTACCTCATCCAAAGCCTTTTGTGGTGATGACGACTGCTGGAGAGACGATTGGTGTCAAAGAACCTTTATTGATATCCTCTTCCAGCTCTAATACAACAAACGTTGCCACCCCAAGATTCGATCATGTTGCACACAAAACAAGTCTTCAACAATCGTATCATCCGCCGCAAACGACTGGGTCGGCAGCAGCTACAACTGCTGTAGTACTCTCAGTAAACCCTAGGCCTGTACACGTTACAACTGGGTCGACAGCAGCTACAACTGCCGTGGTGTTCTCAGTAAATCCTAGACCTGTACAAGTTACAATGAATCAAAACGAAAGTAATGAGCCAGAAAGTGAAACCAGGTCTTCACAAATAAGAACTGCGCAGCTGTCTAAACCGTTACTACAAAAGACGCTTGAGCAATCTCAAACAGCTGAGCAAACAAAATCGTCCACCGGGGTTGCATTTCAAACTCAGTTGCCTTCTCAAACTAACTCATCCTTGGAGAGGATACGTCAAAACCAGGAAAAGTTACTACAACAGAGGCGACTTCTTCAGGAGCGACAGCAGCAACAGCAGCTGCAACGTATTCCTAAATCATCGACTCCACCAGTACCACGTCTGCAAACTCCAACTGAGACAACAGTGTCTCTCTTACAGCAATTACAACTGCGGCAACAAATTCAGCAACAGCAACACTATCAGCGAGTGGTAAATCAGCAGCAAAAACCACAAGAACCTCCATCCTCCGGGCCATCAAGTCAGGTGAGACAAGATCAGGTCTTAAAATCGGGGCCACGACAAACAGATCCTTCTTCTGCGCAAAAACAGCAGTTGCAGCAAAACTCTCATAGTTTCGTACCGTCTTCAAGTCAAGTTTACACCTCACAGCAAAGAACCCGTTCATCAAGTGCCTCTCAAAATCCTGCGTTCTCGTTAGGACAGCTGACACTGTCCCATTCACAACAAAACGCAACGTCAAATCCAGCTCCTTCTTTGGCGAGTTCCAATGCAAGAAGCCTCGGTAACATCCCTAGGCTTCACGGAACAACGTTTGTTAACTCAGCTGGTAAAAGTCAAAATTATGCCTTGCCTCCATCTATCACCCCTCAACAAGGATCTCTCAGTAACGTTAGAAATGCACGATCAAACTTTCTAATCCATGAACACATAAATAACCTTACGGGTCATTCTCGCAATAATCAGCTGTCATCATCCGTTCCAGCAACGAATGGCGGACAACAAAGTGAAATCTCAAAAAGGCAAGAGACAGTTTCTACCGTGAACGTGACTGCAAATGGTAGCTACCGTGGGGAATCTGACTTCCCATCTGAACATTCTCGACAGCTTCAAAATCCCGCTAGTATTCAAAACCACATGACAACTGATCTAGAAGGTTCTTTGGTCCCTAAAGAAGTGCCCACTAGTGCGGCATCAAACAATAAACAACCTCAACCGGATGCCCAAAGCAGTCGACAAAGCATTTTGGTAACCGCTCGAAAAAAGCATATAGATGAGGACGTTCTACCATCTGGGTACAGATTTTCATTGCCTTCACCTGAGTATTTGCTTCATCGACAAAGATTGCAACAACAACAACAACTGCAATCTCGGAATCAACCTTCCAATCCACAAACCAGCCAGGGATCCCAAACTCCGTCCCTTCAGAGCACTATCTCGACTGATGGAGTGCCCCTTTCAGGAGGACTTCGGCGTGAGCCAGCGAGAGTAGCATATACGAGGCAGCCCTCTTCCACGGAAATACAGACCATACAGATGCAAACAGTACAGCAAGAGGCGGGTCTTAATCAAACTTCCCGCAACGAAGGCGTCCCTCAATCCGGGTATCGACCGATTCGACCGTCGCCAGAGCAATGGTTACAGCCGAAGAACCACCAAGAACGAGAGTTTCAACCTCGTAGGCAACCCCAACCGGCTCGTGCAATTCAGGAGCAGCAACAATCGCTCCAAAGCCAGCAGCGCTTGAATGCGAGTGAGATTGGAAATCATCGCATTACTCTACAGTCGCTTTACAGACCACCTATTCAATCTCCTGGAATCTCTTCGAGCGCTCCTCCAAATGACAAACACGCTCGAGATGCCCAAAAAACAAGTGTTCCACACTCGGCCACACTTAGCCATCCGTCCAACACAAATCCGTTAGCGGTAAACCAAACAAATTTGCAGAAACCACTCCCTAAACCGTCGGCTTCTATTGCCGTAATGAGCAGTGGCATTGTCCTTTCCTGGAACATGGAGTATGACGAAGCATCGATCAAAATCGATAATTATGAACTCTTTGCGTGTCAGGATGTTACCGAAACAAATGGACAGCCCATCAAATGGAAGAAGATTGGTATTGTAAAAGCCCTTCCCCTTCCTATGGCTTGCACGTTGACGCAGTTCTCCACCGGAAGCAAGTATTTTTTCTCTGTTCGTGCGGTAGATGAAACAGAGCGAGCTGGTCCCTTTAGTGATCCGTGTACAGTTGCACTGAATTCTTAATAACATAAATTGAGTTTAGTGCTTATTAAACTGAAGTTACGTACAATGTTGTGTTTTAACGTTGTGGTTGGCAAATTATAACGTGATAATGTGTATTTGCGAACTTTACGAGTTGATTTTAGTATTTGTATATTGTATAATGGGGTGCATACCATTTTTCAACGAATGTGATGTCGTAAAGTTTCTGTGCTGACTGGCCAACGTCTGGGTTGATGCTGTTGTTGTTGTTTTTTTCCTTCGTAAGATAAATTTAGATCATTTAATGCTTGTGCCTGAGATTTCCAAACAGATGTTTTGATTTGATGGTAAGCCCCCTAAATGTGGAAGTGTTGATGAATTCTGTCGTTTTATAATCAAATTTTCTTTGAAAATATATTGTGTTAACCGCTGCCTTGCTTTTTATAAGACGCTGACATTTATTTAAATAAGCGTAGCCTATTTAATCAGTACATTTATTTATAAAAATAAACAATGAGAAAATAAAACGTTGCATCATTGTATCTGTTTGGTTAAAATCACCCATATCTTCCTGAATTTATTATTCACTTTTTTTTTATGTCTTGACGACCCTTCCGAACCACGGTAATTTATTGTCTTTCCCTGTGGAAGATGTTACAACTAGGAGAAATCCGCTTATTGCTGATTCTTTAATGAATGAAACCCATGCTGTAGTGTGTTATTTTTTTACATTTGGGAATAAAAATTAATGTGTATTATTGAAATACTTAGAATTGGGAAATGCTGTAACCGAAATCGTACACTAATTAATTTTATGATTCCAAATGCATCCATAGTTTTCCAATGTACGAATGAAGATTAACGTTTTTAAAATCAGGACCATTAACCGTATTCTAATGCCGGAAATAACCACATAGTAAGCTGATCTTAAAGACAACGATTAGAAACCATTTTTAGCGAATCATCCCCTCAACCCTTAGTGAATTTTTCATGCAGAAATTAGCAGCGATGATGGTTAACGCAACAATGTTGTACGAAAAGTTGATACCGTAAATTGGCGAGCGAGGGTGTGCAGATGATTTCAGCAACACGGCCCTGTCAGCAAGTACAATCTTTGAAACCGATTCAAAAATTTGTAACTTTCTCGTAGCGTAAAAGCTTCATAGAAGTCGTCTACTTGTCCTTGTTACATGGTATCAAATTTCTGCGCAATATTACCGTAGCGCTAAAAATCGTCGTTGAGAATCAAACCTAGGCGGTTTTTCGCCGAAAATCGTCGCCGAGAAACATCACCTATAACAACAGTTTTAAGCTACACCAATCAGTTGATAACCAGGCCCCTGTAGACGGGTTTGTAAGATACATCGGTAGGCGATAACAAACATGGCTATAATAAAAACATTATTGTTTGCAGAGATCCATTTAACTATAAAATATCTGTTTTGTTTCGAAAATTAAATTATTCCAGCCTTATCTCATCAAAGATTATCCATTTTGGCTCGCTTGATCAAGCTGTGGACATCGGGTCGTGACGTCATAGATCAAGTGCTGGTGACGCGTACCACCTGTTGAAAGCCACTGTTGAAATTTCCTTCATTCCTTTGATTTCGAAACAGGATTTTTCACTTGAAATCAGCTGTAATCTCTTCAAAGATCAAGGATTTTTCGACGTTACTTTGCTTTACGTAATTGTTGTCAGTTGCGGATTTATTGATTTAGGAAAAGTTTTCGACGAAGGAGTGTGGTTAGAGGGAAAAAATACAACGATTGTCCGAGGTAAGCCACCAGTTGATAAATTAGATTAAAGTAGAAAATTTTCAAACTGCTTTCGGGTAGTCAATTTGCTCTGCTCTTACGATTTGAAGTTTTCCGTAGTTTCTTCAATACTTTTTGTCGTATTAAGACTACCAGCTATAAATATATCAAGCATTTTGACTCCGGTCAATAACTCAAAATATTGAATTGACTATACCATCCGTCGGGGAAAAATGACAGAGATGTGTTGCTATCCTGTTAAGTTGTTGTTTTTAATTCTGCCGACTTCAACGCGCTGTCTCACGAATTTACAAGAGAAGTAGTTTAACGATCGATATAATATCCATCGAAAAAATTTGAAATATACCTTTTTCCCTCCTTATATTTTTATGTAGACGCGACAAGTAAACCAAAATTTATCTGTCGCATATCAATCACGTCGCATACAATTCAAGTTAAAGATAACAATCCAAAATGCACCCTGTTCGACTTTTTGATCATTCACCTCTCACAGCAGATTGTATTTACGTCGTTCATTTCGATACAATTTTGCCAGAATTTTTTGCGTTTGAATTTCGCTCTTTAGAAACGACATACCTGAGACGTTTAAGTTGAGCCCAGTACTACAAGAACTCATAACAGATCATCGACAGACAACATTAGTCAACAAACTTTAATATATTCTCACACCGAGGTTTCCATTAAGTTAATAGCATTTCACTTTTATTCCATTTTTTCCATACAAGTTGGAGAGGCACACTTGTCCTACTTGTTGCGTGCTCATAATTTCGGTCTCCCCCAAAAAGGCCTCTGTCGTATACCTTCAGACTGGGTTCAGACTTCGATACTGCGACATGCAGTATCGAGGCCTTTCTAAACAAATTCAAGATGTCTTAACACCCTACAACAATCGCTAAAATCTGAATTACCAGGAATGAGCATGTTCAGGTAGACTGTAATTTATGCTTCCGCTGTAGAGAAATTATCCAGTTAAAATCAAACCTTTCGTGTTGGAGTTTAAATAAGCACAGGGGCCACTGGACATTACAGCAAATGGCCTCGGTACGCGATAAGCCAGAAAGATGAAAATTCTTTTACTTAACTTCTCCTGACGGTTACAGCTTATAAACGTTCTTAAACCGTATGTGAACTCAAGCAAAAAGCTAGATACAACTTAACCTGCTCGTCATTGATAAAAACAGGTTGTTTATCTATGTTTGTCCGTACCACCTGAACGCGGCTCTAAACATGTGGTGATAACCTCATATTAAGTGATTTTTGCGAAATAAACGAGATTAACAGACTCACTCTGATTAGTTGCAACCATTTATCATAGCTCCATGAAAACATGTTGAATATTTTGAGTCCTTACTTCGTAAAAGAAAGCGAGAACTTTCTTCGCTTGTTTCAGTCAGTTACGTTAACACTAGCAAAATCTGGCGAAACAGTTTTGGGTGTTACAAAAGTTTTTCTCTTTCTTCGAAACGTTTACGACCACAAATTGATGGAAAGTGATTTTTTTAAGATGGCCAGCAAGTGAAGATGATATTGCATTATCTTTGCCTTAACACAGGTTAACCTCGAAAGAGGAAAGGGAAGAAATGAGACCGCTGTTCCTTATTTCTGTAGCTAGCGTTTTGTCACTGGTTTATCCTGGTAAGTAATCAATGAATTGTGCAATTGTTGCGTCAGTTAAATTGTTGTTGAAGAATTTTGCTCAGGCGCTTTCTTGAAAGGATTAACAGAACGGGTTAAAAGACGCTTGTGATTGACATTGATCCTCATACCATTTCTATCTAAAACGTGGCTCCATTTGATAGATAGAGCCCTACAATACAACTTTAACCGACGCCTTTTACATTGTTTAACGTAAAACATGCAGAAGAAAGCCTTTTCCACGTAACCCGTTATCCTCTTAACTTGTTCTCAGTGATGCGATCACATGTCTCACGTAGATGAAATGAACCACACGCTGACAAATCTGATATCATTGCTTTTTTTATATTTTCAGCTCCGATAGATGTTCGTGTTTCAAGAGGTAAATATGTGGGATTTTTGTACGTCTTATTGCTTGATGCGTTATTGTCAGAGATAGCACTATTCACATACGTACTTTGTCCACTAAAGTATCATTTGAAAACCTGCAGAAACTTACAGAACGAATCGATGCAAATTGCCTTTAAATCTCGAAAAACTATTCAGCCTTTCTCAATTTAGCCAGTTATTTTAATCGCTTAAAAATAAAAAAGAGTATTTTTTCGATTGCCATATTGGTTTAAACAGTATTTGCAACTTCTACAAATGTGTACCTGTGCCTGAACTTAACAAGTAAGTTTACTTGCAGGGTCTTAGATGCATGCAATATCGCAAAAACATACAACCGAACTGATGAAGGTATTTACTTGTACTCCCACTGAACTATTTCTATCTGTGGTATTTTATCTGTGTTTTCAGAGCTCCGGTCAAGACTCCATAGAAGACAGGTTGCTTATGAAGGTGACTTTTGCAAGTTTTCTTTATTTTGTATCGCCCTGATTTAAACTTATGTCATCTTTTTGCGTTACATTTTTTTATTTTTTGAGAATGATTTTCTGTAATTCTGGACGTCTCTTAACTGGTGTAAATTTCAGCTGCACAACCCAGTTTGACTCAGCTTCAACCACTTCTAGTGCGTTTCCTTTAGGTTTAGTTCTCTGAGTGCTTAGATGATGATGACATATTATTTTCCGACCAAGTTAAGTAACTAAGCCGCTTTAAATCACTGTTTCTATTTAGTGGCACGAATGCGTAGAGAGATATTAAAACATCGTTTTTATAATCACTGTTAAGCTGTTCGTCCAAGCCTCTGCTAACTGCCAAGAATCCCAAGTAAGCTTTACAACTACGTTATGTGCCTTTGATCTTACTCCAACAGGGACAGATACAATTCTCAATGATCTTGTGGTTACACATATCAAAATGGAGTCCTTCGTTAACTTTTTCTTTTACTAATCTTTTTCTCCAGGATACCCTGGGTATCCAGGATACACAAACTCTACATCGCAATACCTTTCAAGTCAAAATGCAGGATCACAAACAGGATCCCGTAAGTACCTGGTTTAACTAATTTCACTGACAGAACATCTACGCTACATTATCCACGGCCAGATCTAGAGGCGTCTTTAGAACTCGAATATTATCCTATAACATGCAAACTTGACAAAACAAAACAAACAAAATGGGCTTCAGACGAATATCCATCCTTATTACCAAAAAGTGGCCCACCACAAACATATGCATGCGAGAGCCACATTTGATGAACCGATACCATTTCTTAAAACAGAAACCTCGACCTCAGCTGGTTGGAACAGCAATCCCGGAGTACCTTCAACAGTGCCAGGTGGACAACAGCAACTAGCAACCCAAGCAAGTGCTCAAGTTGTCAGCCCAGTGCAATCCAGCTATCCATCCGAGCAAGCATCCCTTAGACCTGAAGACAACTCCTACATGAACACCGGATCTGCAGCATTAGTGGCAGCTGCACCACAGTTATCAGAATCTAGCTATCCATCCACGCAGGCATCTTTAGCATCAACTGAAAAGACCGGTGTTTCGACTTCTACAATGCCATCATCAGAGGTCAATCAGTCATCTACTATATCTGGAAACAATGCCTATTCCAACGGCGTTAATCCAGTGTCAGTGGTACTGGTAAACCAATCAGCAGGCACACATAACGTAACAGCTGCAGCCACATCAAACTCAACAGCAGATAGCTATCCTATGTATTACATATCAAACCCCGAAGAACCAAGCGCACAACAACAATATTCCCAGACCAGTTCAAACGCAAACCTTAATTCATCAGTTTCATCATCACCATCACTATATGCCGCGTCACAAGGCGGCAACAATGGCGGCTATCCAGTTTATTATGTCGGTTTTGAGGAAGAAAAATATAATACGCCGGAAGCCAAAATAACTTCAAACATCTCTTCAGTCTCTGCTCCTCCATCAGTAAACACATCAATAAAAAATCAGACCAATGGATATCCCGTCTATTATGTTACCAGCTACAACAAAGAGACACCAAATGCTCCAAAGGTCACCAACAACAGAAGCTCCACTGTAACAGGGAACAAATCTTCGTATGAACATGCACATGTAGATAGTGTTCCGGTGTATAACGTGGGTGGACCGGAAGCTATGGCCACGGGTGACGTTTCGAAAACCAAACCAGTCCCCAATTCACCAATTTCTTACAAGATAATTAACAGTACATCCGCTTCTCGTGATGTCTCCTTATCAGGTGGTAGCAGTTCTCCGGCTCCACCTTCAACAGCAGCCCCAGCAACGGTTAATTCTGCACCACACACACCTGCCTTCCAACCAGCTCCGCAGCCAGCAGTCACCTCCTATAATTATCCCTCTAACAAAACACCACCAGCCCCCTACCAAGCAGCAGCGCCGTTATCTACATATCAACAGGCATATAACTATTATGGCTATCCTGCAAGTCCGCCATATCCTGCCACAAACCAGGCCAACGGATCACCCTCACCAGCCGCATACGCCTCCCCCTCTCCAGCTTTGCAACCGATAACCACCAATAATGGCTACCCTGCCAACCAAACGTTTTCTTCATCAGCACAATCGTCTAAGCCACAGCCTGTAGCCAGCTCCTACCAAGCAGCTGTTCCACCTCCAGCACCAGCTCCAGCTCCAGTTGCAGCAACAGCACCATCTCTAGCCCCAGCTCCAGCTCCAGCTCAAGATTCAGGTGTCATCTCTGGTGTGTCATCCTCTCCTCCATTCCCACCAGCATCAGAATCGACTACCTCCACTCATGAGTCCAATACATCTTCATCAAGCTTAGGCAGAAAAGAAAATTCAGAAACGTCATCTCCAGCTCATGATGAATACCCGTCATTTCCAAAACTAGACACGGCATACGAAAATGCGTCGTACATCATTGCAAGTCCTCCAGAAAAAGACACAGTCTTGTTCCTGCCTCCTCCGTCGTTCCCTTTGTCACCAGATGCGGTCCAAGATGGGAAGTCGAACCCTTCTGTTGTTAGTAACTCATCTTCTCAACAGATAAACGCAACATCGGCACTTAACGCCAGTCCTCCTGAGCTCCCAGTTTCTTTCCATCCCGAAAGCATCACAACTCCATCAGTAATTTCCAACCAGACTACAACAAGCACCGAAAACAGTGCGGTTTTTCCACCTGCTCTGAATACTACAGATACAGAAGAAGACGTGACCGAGTCGCCTATTATAAGGATTCCAGAGAACATCACGCTACCTGGCTGGGAGCTTGAAAATTCTACATTTAGCAACATTACGTTGATATCCAGCTCCCCCTTGGAACCGCCTTCCACCACCCCTGCTCCAGCGATACCAACAGCTCCAGCATCTAGTAACAAGACTGTATCAAGTGACTTGCTTAACATTCCTTTAGGACCATTGCTGAACTCTCTTGTGGTAACAACCCCACCTCAGACGACGCAACCCCCTCAGCCACATTTATTTACGACACCTCCACCAAAGCCTGCACCTCCTCCAGGAACAACAAAACCACCTCCTGTAGCTTTTCAACCTACTTCCAAGCCTACAGAAAAGGCTAAAGAGTGGGGCTTCGGAGACAAGTATTTAGGTATGAAACGTGGCGTATGTTATTGTTTGATGTATACGTTCAATTTTTAATAGGAATGTTGAAGCAGTTGATCGGAAATGCAAACAATAAAATGATATGTTGTTTTTAACTTTAATGAGCTTAGTGACACCTGACGAGAAACTTTCAGCGTTTTGTCTGATTTTCATATTGTTCTAGGGGCTTTGGAGGAACGTTTGTATGAACAAACACAGTTTGATCTCACGTGATTTGAGTTAACTAGATTATGAAAAAGGCATTTTATTGCCTACGTTCACAATCTGATGTACACTTGCCAAGATCCCTGGGTGGCCTTTTTTCGGGCCTAAAATGACCTAATCCTCCGAAAGCGTGAGTTCATCTTCATAGTATAATCTTTTCTTAATTAAAATATTTTGTTTTTCAGCCTCCCAAAATCAACGAGCTCGTCATAGAAATGTCATCTTTGATGGAATCGCAGGCGATAGTCAATGTAAGTTATTCATATAAATCATAAATTAATTTTAAGTATTATAGGGCAATAATTTTCTGCACCTGCTTCTTGCGTTAATGTTCTGGAAATTTTCCCGCTCTCTCTTGTGTTTCCTGTCAGCTTCTGGTTGTCTTTCGGCAAAGTAAGTCGTGATAGCCCGTGACAAAACCCTTCGGATTGCAGGGAAGTCTCTTCGGACCTTCAAGTTGCTATATGCAACTGGGCCTACAATCGTATTCATTCAGAAACTTTGAAGTATTCGGAAGCTCTTATATCTTATAAGATGATATGAAGAATGACGCAACCAGTTTGTCAAATGCATGGGAATACAAAAAGTCCCTACTGAAATGTCAAAACCCCTGGCACTCCTCGCACCGGTCAGGTGTTCTGAGCACTAAGTTCCAGGGAGATTTGTGGCTAGCTAGATCATTCACTAGGTTCATGAAACACATGTGTACTTCATACTTCTAGAATCTGCAGTAACTCTCTGAATATAGGGAAAGGTATGAGAATGATCTATTATTCAGTGAGTGATACAGGCATACTCGGGGAAAAAATAAATGCGAGTGCTCCTATCAGTTGAACCTAAGATCTTCCGATTACAAGTTCGGAAGCTCTTCCACTGAGCTACAGGAGACTCGTGGGAGCTAAGGCCGTTAAACTAGGTTCATGGGACAAACATCCTGCATACTGCTAGGTTGGAATATCATGTGTGGCATATGCGCAATGGCCAGTTACGCATAAGATTGGCCTACTGTATGCCCTGATCAACTGCATAATTCCTTTATTTTTTTGTTCATCTCAGCTTATAGCAACTATCAAGTGTTAAGTCATCAAGAGGTCTTCTTTCCAAGAAAAGGAAGAAAATAACGAAGTGTCACTTCAAGAACCCCATATGTCAGAAAAACTGTAATGAGTGGTAAATAGGTCAATATAGGTTTCTCAGCTTACAAAGAGGTCAGTACGGAGTTTAGAGCATAAAAATCGGCCGACACGCGCACCCACTAGCTCGCTGTGACCCGTTAAAAAGGAATGGACTTTACCCTGAATTAAAAACACTGTGTACATTGATTTTTTTTGTAAATATCCTATAGTATCATTAGCGAAGGCAAGAGGAATTGAACTTCGTGAGTCTGGACCTAAGGTGCTCCTCACTACATGAAATACTATCTAGATATGGTCTCTTTTTGAAGGAACATAGGTATTTATGTAATGTTTAAAACACGACCATCAGTGCTTTATCGGGATTTAAAACCACGAGGCGCAGCCGAGTGGTTTTAGACCCGGTAAAACACGTGCTGCGAGGTTTTTTGAACGGCTTCAAAAACATTCCTGGAAAAGCGTGTGTCAAGAGAGTTCATAACAATGATGCTTTTGTGAACGTTGGAAATTAGCATACGAGAAAACATAAAACACCGTATACTAATAAGGAGGAGGTTTTATCAGGTCTTAAAACCACTGCACGAGATGTTTTATCGATCATTTGATAGGTCAATGGGCTTATGAATTATTAATAAGTTTTTGAAGTAATGGGTCATGTGATGGAATGTGTAGAAGCCTATTTCAGACGATAAAGGGGGCGAATCCAAGAAGAGGGTTGAGAATAATGCAACCCCCTCATCCACGAGAAGTTGAAAATACAGAAACATAATTTTACAGCTACTATTTCAGAGATCCATACGGACTCACAGCTCATCTCCACTCCATTCCCCGATTCATAAAAATCTAGACTTGCTCCAGTTAACACAAAAATAGTGTACCGAGATGTATAAAACATTTATAATGAATCATTACTGACAGTGTCTATGTATCTCGTGTTATATATCAAGAATGAACAGAGAAATTTTGGCAGTCATCAGAAATGTCAACCCCTTCAAATCTCAACACAATATAAACAACAGTCACTGAATGTGTTAATCTGAGTCAGTCTGTTGAAGTTAATTTAAGTTTATTTACCATGCATTATTTTGTTTGTATCCGTGTAACGAAAACAAATAAATTTTATTTTTCTTCGCTATTGTTGCATTAGTTTATTTCTTGATTTGTCTGTTTAGATGTAGAAATTCTTATTAAACTACCACGAAATTAAGAACAGAGACGTTAATTATTAGCCGCAGGAAATACTCCTTACAGGAATAAGAATGTGCTTCTTCATGTCTTGTGCCGAAAGGAAGAAAGTCCGAGAACTTGAAAATTCCACCACTGGCTGCGGCTGCATTAGAGAATTGGAACTGACGTTTACATCAAATTTTATCTTAATCTTAAGAATCTTATGAAGGATTCAAACAAAAGAAATTAACGTAATTTGTGTGTCCAGTTAGCCTTTCTCGAAGTCACGACTTCGTCGCTCCTCTGTCAGTCTTTCGTCGCATAAGAAGACCACATGAGGCAAGTCTATTGTGCAGTGTGTTGTCCTGGTCCCTCGAAATTCACCCTTCAGATCATTACCTAAGGGTGCTTTTCAATAAGAAAGTCTAATTTAAAAAAACGTATTCCTAAAACGGTTGATAAAATGGTGAAACGCAATATCCATCCTTCTACGATACCTTGATGAGGACATGCCCCTGGTTTTTAGGGTTACGTCTCATTACATAGTCGATCTCATCACGTAGTAGCGCGAATAAATAAAAGCGTACACACTGTTGCCCCTGGTAAAGGTGTTAAGATATAACGTTACATTAAGATCAAACAGCGGCTTCTTTGCACACCTGAAAAAGTGAGGATTCGAGCATTAAAAATACCTAAAATGAAAAATAAACAATTCGTAGAGAAATAACAAAAATACGGTTGTTTATTTCATTTTCACAGTCACAAATCATAAATATGTACAGAGTTGAGGGCCTTTTAAGTCCAACATGGAATTTATTGACTCTGTCACTGTCGCAGTTTCTTTGTCAACCCCACCCAGGACACGTCAACAGCAACACGTTGAACAATCAAGTCGCAGCTTCTTCTTTAATGTCAGCCTGCAAGAGATATTAGAGTATATATCAGATCATATTTTAACGAGAACAGCAATTTCTTTATCACTTATCTTCACAGTGTTTTGCAGTTTTTGGTATAGGCGAAGGATTTTTAAAACACCATCATTTCTATCATAGCTAGTCTACATTAATTGGTCTTCACTCTCGGTTATAACTACTGGAAATACTTGGCTAAAGATGGGGATACACCTATGTGTGCCATACGGCTCTCGCTTCCCCTCAACGTCCAGCCAAACAGGTTTTTGTGCATGTTTTGTATCAGTTCCCGTAACCGTTATCAATATTGGGGGAAGGTACAGAGAAAGATGCTCCAACAGGCTTAACTGAGCCTGCAGACAAAAAACTACATTATTTGGTCAAGAAATACTCTGTTTCCAGGAATCTTGAACGTTTATCCATTTTAATGGAACCAGGATTTTTGACATGTCTATTATTTCACACTTGGTTTTAGGCTAAGGGAACCTCTTCTTTTGCAACAAATTGACGTCAAATTGTTGGAAATCGTGCCTAAATTTCAAAGCTTAGTTCAAAAAATGGAGATAACATTTCAGTGTTCCAAAAATTGGATATGGCTGGTTATCGACCATTTTCGCGTTTAAATCTCCCACGCGCCGCCAGTTGATTATGGAATTTATACGTTTGCCGCTATTGTCGGGAAGCATTGGGCAACCTCATGACCTCATGGAAACCAAGATGGCTGCACGCAGAAAATATAAAAGCGAAAATAGGCGATAATAAAATCTAACTTTTAGAACAGTAAAATGCTATCTCCACTTTCTAATCTAAGCTTTAACGTCAATTTGTTGTAAGAGTGGGGGTTCCTTTGAAAACTCTGAATTAACACATTAACCAAATGTTTTGCGTTCGACTGAAGGTATCAGTTCTCTTATAAAACTACGAAAAATATGTTTACAGTAAGCAGCATATAATTTTTTTCCTTACTGTTCTTGTTCTGCTGATCTCTTCTTCTTGTGACCCGGAAGAGCAATGTGCGACCGAGTCAGGACGGGACTACTATTTCCTGTTAAACAAAGCACAAAACGGTAAAATGTGTAATAAACCTTTTCATGATTTGCGTTACCTGTGCATCTCTTGGAAAGAATATATAGTATTAGTTTTGAAACCATAATTTTTTCTTGAATTTAAACTTCAAGAAGCTTGATTATTTTCTGATTTTCTGAGCACAGTATAGGTGATAATTTTGAAAAAGTAAATATGTTGAAGGCAAACAGCTTTTTTGCCTGCTGCCACGGCTATGTCTGTTGCTGCGTATTGACGTGATATAAGCATCTTTTGTGTGACTCTTACTCTGTGTAGACTTGCAAATGTTATCTCACTCCAGCTTCCTAGGCCCTGTGAATTAAAGGGGGAGTATCACGGTGATTTGATGCTATACCAAAACCTCCAAAACGTTTCTTTTTTTTTTCTATCAACAGAAACCTAAAAGTATTTGTCCAATTTGTTGTAAATTATACCTCCAGTGCACTAAGACTATCGATGAGCGTCTCCGGCCATAGATAGGCTGGGTTACAAAGGACTGTAATTTGTAAAAAGCTAGGCCAACTGTCTTCAAGTCCTCGCACTAGAGTAGGACATGAGTTGCTCGTTTCAAGAATTCAGTTGATTTTCTAAAATTATTTTCTAACTAAATGAAGGTATTGTTGCATCATTCTCACCACAAAAGGTTAAAATCCCTGTGATACTCCCCCTTTAAATAAAAAGTTTCATCTCACCATAAGGATCCCCGCCAATAGTTTCATAATACACGTTACGGTGTCTGGCAGCTTGGTTAAGCTGTGCTGTAAAAATACAATTATCAAACAAAACATCAAAACGTATCAAAAGTTTAAAATCCCAAAACCTAATACACATTTTAGAAAAGTCTTGGTAAGTAGTTTCGGGCAGACGATACAGGCTTCCACCTCTAAAATTACGTCTCATTACA
This sequence comes from Pavona decussata, assembly GCF_977016875.1. Classification (NCBI taxonomy): domain Eukaryota; kingdom Metazoa; phylum Cnidaria; class Anthozoa; order Scleractinia; family Agariciidae; genus Pavona; species Pavona decussata. Next base: position 243,334 of record NW_028145444.1, on the reverse strand, counting down.
ATATACAGCACATACCAATGGTGTATCTCTTGTCATCGTTTGGATGTCTTCCGCCAGTTATTTGAGGTTCAAAGAAACCCGCAGGTGCTGCTTGAACTACGGAGAAAAATGATAAATTGTAATTTCTTATCGATCCTGTTACAGTTTATGCATGTTAACGTTAGTTTGTATTTATTTTAGTCATTCTTAACTTGAAGACTAGAAGCGTGGGTGGTATTGATAAGAATCACTATAAACATCACTCGAGATAGTTTCTGACAGATAAATAAATAAGCAAACGGCCATCATTACATCATTGCCTTTCAGAGGATGTAGTGAAGCCTTGTAGTGAAGTCCGCTTAATAACGTAACCCTGTTCAATCATTCACCTGTGTTTAAGACAAGAAAATACATGCGTGGCCCTAACCTCATTATTTTGTACAACTTCCCTTTGCCCCATCCAGTCGTTTTTTGATGCTCAAGGAGGTTATCTTCCATTTTTGTTACTAGAGCTGTCGTATTCAGTAAGAAAAGCTTTCAACCTGTTTAGACCTTATTGCCCGTTCAGGAGTTCAAATGGAGAGTAGCGAGGAGTTTTTAAATTTTCATTTAATCAGAAATTGGAGTCCATGACAAGAAAGATCACATGAAAATTAGTCAGTTTGCCAAGTTTGGGGTTTTCTCGCTAGATTGCAACCATGTAGAAGGCTTTCAAAAATCGGAGTGGCTTCATGGTTAGAGACATTTGCATGTAATTTGGGCGACCTTTGACAGGTCACAGCCTAGCTACTACGCAATGAAACATAACCAAACTTGGTGAACTTACTAATTGTTATATGATCTTTCTGGCGATGGGATTCACTTTATCAAATGACGTTATTTGAACAATGTGTAAACTAGGGTCCAGTCTCTTTATGGTCTTCGGAACTGGCGGTACTCACGTGCAGATGCTGTCTCTGCTTGCACTGTAGATCTTTTCTTCTTGTGGCCAGGAAGAGCAATATGTGAACGGGTCAGGACGGGGCTGCTATTGCCTATCCAAGGAGTAAAACAAAATTATATTTTTATTATAGTCATGATCAATTCACCAGGGTAAAATAGAATCATTCTGGCACAAATTTTATCGAAACAAAATCACATGGATGTTTCCGTGAGCCTTCAGTATTTTATTTAATAGACCACTTATCAGATGGTAATTGCAAGCCTTTTGAAGATTGTCTGGGATTCCTGGTATCATAAGAAACGAAGTAGTATTTTCCAAGATTTTCAGTGATAGTTTGAAGCCTCATTTGGGAATGTAGAATCGCATGTGAGTTACGGAACTCAATGTTAACATTAATTAAGTTTGCTAAATTTATCTGACACAAGTTTTGTTGGGAGCAAACCACTCTTACCGTATGGATCTCCACCAATAGTGTCATAATACACATTACGGTGTCTGGCGGCTTGGTTTAGCTGCGCTGTCATCATAGAAATAAAAGCAGAACATCATTAATAAAAGAAATGTTCATTATCCCTCACCAAGTCACTTCCAGATAGAATGAGTGAGAATAGCAGCAAAGCTGGTGGATCTTGTCAAATATTTTTGGGACACAATATCAGCACTTTCCATTCGGCCAAACGTTCCGGTTTGAAGTTTCATAATGTTTAAAAAACGAGCAGGAGTGTTTTATCGGGTTTAAAACCACGAGGCGCAGCCGAGTTGTTTTAGACCCGATAAAACACGAACTGCGAGTTTTTTGAACGATTTCAAAAACATTCCTGGAAAAGCGTGTGTCAATAGAGTTCATAACAATTATGCTTTAGTGAACGTTGGAAATTAGCATACGAAAAAACCACCACATACTAATGAAGAGTGTTTAGTAAGCTGCTAAAACACCGCATACTAATAAGGAGGAGGTTTATCGATATAAAGTCACTGCACGTGATGTATTATCGACCATTTGATAGGTCAATGGGCTTATGAATTATCAATGAGTTTTTCAGGAAGTATTCAACCATTCGATTCCTCAGCGATAATTTCCAAACTTTTTGGTCCAGTGGAAAGCGCCCACAGAATTGCCCAGTCTGGATACTAGTTACGATTTCTGGGGGTCGTTTGGAGACCTCCCGATAACAAGTGGGACGCTTTTACCTCTCGGTCACTTGGCCAAACTGCTTTATGATGCATGGTATAAACAATTGACAATAAGAATCGAAAGTCATATCATAGCTATGGATGCATACCAATGGTGTATCTTTTGTCATCATTTGGATGTCTTCCTCCGGTTACTTGAGGTTCAAAGACACCTGCAGGTGCTGCTTGAGCTAATAGCAAATATAAATGTCAAAGTTTATTAATTACTGACCGGTCTGATAGCAGCCCACACAAGTTTACTCTGTCGCATTTTGATAGACCTCCCTAACGGTTGGCTGGTAGCCATTGCCATTTATAGATATATTACAGTGTAAATTGTTCTTTATTGATTGATTTTCTGCGACCACAGTTAAGAACTTGGTCATCACTGGAAATGGAAGGGCTAAAAACGATCAAGGAGATTTCAGCGCGTTTCCTACCACGCTGGGTGAGACTAAACACTCACGTGCAGGAACAGCTTCAGCTTGGATAGTTGATCTCTTCTTCTTGTGTCCGGCGACAGCAATGTGTGAACGGGTCAACACTGGACTGCTATGACCTATTTATAATAATAACAATAATAAATTTGCCTGTGTTACTTACTGAATAATACATCATTGTCATTTGTTCACCAGGCTTAAAATATTCCATCACATTTATTCCATTGCGAATATGCCACACATGGCATTCCAATCCTAGCAGTATGCAGGATGTTTGTCCCATGAACCTAGTTTAATGGCCTTAGCTCCCACGAGTCTCCTGTAGTTCATTGGTAGAGCATCCGAATTAGTAATCGGAAGGGCTTAGGTTCGACTCCTGATAAGAGCACTCAGTTTTTTTTTCCGAGTATGCCTGTGTCACTTACTGAATAATAAATGCATTATAAATAATAAATATTTCACAGTCAAACAACAGGGTTCATTAAAATGAATTACTCATCAAAGTCGATAACACTGAAATATTTATGCTTAAACTTAATTTTTTCCCTTTGCAAGTTTGATTCAAAAGTTAGAATAAACTGTGTCTCACCATAAGGATCTCCTCCAACAGTGTCAAAATACACATTACGGTGTCTGGCTGCTTGGTTCAATTGTTCTGTGACATAATAGAGACATTGTGGTAATAAGATATCGACCTATGCCACTGATATTAGTATTATAAAGGAAATAAAGGGAGATGTAAAGAATCGACCATAAGAGGACACAGAAAAAATCTGAGCCCCAGATGGGATTCAAACCGACGACCCTCCGTGTTCTAGATCTAAAACACGGAGGGTCGTCGGTTCGAATCCCATCTGAGGCTCAGATGTTTTCTGTCTCCTCTTTTGGTCGATTCTTTACATCTCCCTTTATTTCCTTTATAATACTAATGAGTTATCGCGCAAAGTATTACACGATTGTAAAGAAGAAAATATATGTAAGAGAGAACGTGGAACTCTGTCCCAAACCGAAATAGGACCAGCTACTAGAGAATTGTTTCAATCTGAATTAGCAGAATCTTTCTTAATATGTGGACTGTTCCTACAAGGGTAGCTTTTTACGTTTCGCTCAAAAGACCATCATGTTATTATGATTATTATTATTATTATTATTATTATTATTATTATTATTATTATTATTATTATTATTATTATTATCAAAAAGTAATCTCTCGACTATCATCTCTTGTAATTCCAGTAAACATAAAATAATACTGTGTTGCATGTGTACCGATTGTGTATCTTTTGTCGTCATTGGGATGTCTTCCACCAGTAATCTGTTCCTCAAAGAAAGCTGAAGGCAATGGATTTCCTACAGTTTGGGCTAAAAGTATACAAATCAATAATTATTATTCATAATATTAAGCTGCATGCATGTATTGGTTACATGTATGTATTTCTTGGATTGCATGGAGCTTTTTCTGGAGACTTTCTTGTTTGGCTCGGGCTTTGCATTTTTAATTTCCATTTCTAAATTCTCGAGCCAGTTCAAGCCTGATTTATTTTTTGCAGGCTTTCTTTTCGCGACTACCTAAGTTGTGTATACATACTGCGATGGTCATTCATTTATTCATTCAAGTTTCCTTTGTCGGATAAGTCCACTTGTAGCTATCAACAATTAAGAATACTCTTCTTTAAACGAGCAAAAACATACAGCTATTTCAATTAACGTTGTCGGGTCAAAGCTTAAAGTTTAAAGCCATCTTTAAATCGGCTGCCACCTCATCCATTTGATATCCTAACATTTCTTTCATCCAAATGGCTCGCCATCGTTTATTTTCACTGGACGGACGAGGCATAGCTGATTTTGATGAATTTTGATGAAAATCCACAGAATCTTGAGGTCTTGTCTTATAGCTTTATTCTTTGATCCGACAACGTTAATTGAAACAGCTGTATACTTTACCCAAAATATACTAACCAGTTTCAGCGGGGTCTGGAATGCTACTTTTCTTAAATCCATTCATGTTTTGGCCCGCGTATGGTATTTCCCAACCTTAGAAGGAAAGATTAATAATCTAAATCAAGAAGAAAATGGCTGATAATATTAATATTTCACCGATCCTTTTCGTCAGTTACCTTTGCACAATACCACCACAGCTCCAAAGAACAAATTGATCATGGGCTTGAAATTCCCCATTTTGACCTGAATAAGCACAAAAGAAAAACGTTTCACATTTAACCAGTGTAATAGTTAACAATTATTCCACGATCGCACGTTGAAATATAAGATGGTAGATGGCCAACGAGGCGCGTAGTGCCAAGTTAGCTATAATCATCTAGTGGCCTATAAGCGCGAGTGGAATAATTGCTTTATTAAAAACAACTACGAAATATCGTGCTAGGTTGTTTTCTTGCAGACGCGTACACCCATATTTGCGGGCATGATATAATATATGGATCATATCCCATGGCCTCTTAACCAATTAAAATTCTGGAATTGCATTATCTAATAATCCAGTTTTAATACTATCATGTATGCGGCTAGATAAAGTACATAGAAGTACTTCTGGCCACGGTAACCAACATTACCGAAGCTTAATTAACCCGATTTCTGTAGTATGGAGCAAGTATGATGGATGGAAAGCTAAGCCATCACAGGATACCCAGCATGAAGTGACTAGGAGTATTACTACTCACGCCTGGGTGGGATGCTAGTCCATCACAGGATACCCAGCATGAAGTGACTAGGAGTATTACTACTCACCCTTGGATGGGATTCTAGTTCATCGCAGCAGACCCAGCATGAAGTGACTAGGGGTATTACTACTCCCAATTACTAGGTGTAATACCTCTCCCTTCGATGGGAAGCTAGTCCATTACAGACTGAGCTCCCTCGGCTTTTCGGTGAGTCGGTCTCTCAGACGAGACGTTATGAGACTACTAACATTATAAAACTACTATGCTTTAATAGGCTTCAGTATCAACTGCGGAGCATACACTCACGGAATTTAACTACGTACTTAGAACTCCCAACTTTATTACATGAGGTCGATTGCATGCAGCTATTGAATTGAAAAAGCTGTTTATTAAAGAAAACAAATATCAGTTCTTCCGGGTTTTTTACTTCCAGGTGATTCATGAAATGATATCATCATTTCCTAGTAAAAACGTAAATTGTTTTTATCTGCGCACCTTTATTCAGGAATTATCAAAATACAGGACATGCATGGTTTACGTTGTTTAGTTAACCAGAATTGTGTTTTTGTTAAAATCTGTGTAGTCAATCACAAATAATCAGCAAATACAGTCTGCAGTTACTTTCACGTTTCTCTTTCTGAAAAATTCCTTCTAGATGAAGCATAATTTCAAGTAAAGAACGATACCCACTCTCTATGAAAATGGACACCTCGTTTAATTAGATTCAGTTTCATTTTTCATTTTCAGCTACTCTAACTCAAGCAATCGTTTAGTTAATTGCCTAAAAATCTTGTTAACAAAGCATAAATTATTAAACTTGAGTAAAACATGTACAGCTGGTGTAGCCTAACACCAACTCAAAGCAAAGCTTTGAATTAAAGACAGCGACATACATTAAAATTTGTTGCTACTTAAAAATTTCTGTTCCAGACTGTTTTTCTCCGTATTAAATTCCTTGCCCACATGTATTAAGATTTGCAATGTTTTCATTGCCAAGTCACTTGAACACAAGGCTTGCAGGTTGTTTGTGACTTATGTTATCATTGGGAGTTTTGCTACGAAAAGCCGACAGTCTCTAACTATGGAGGAATTTTAAGAGAAAAAGAACGAAATTTCTTGCCGCCTTAAGATGTAATTGGCATAGCTCTTTCTCATTCCTCAGAACAACAAAACGATGGCCTCGTGTAATCTGCAAGGATGTGACTTTTAGACTTATTTTCACCCCTCGCAGCAAAGCAAGAATAAATTCAATTTTAAACATCTTGATGCTAGCCAAACTTTACTTCCAATTTGGTGCGCTTTCAGGCTTAAATTCGACGTTATTATTTGTCTTCAATTTACAAATTCAGAGTTAAACTGACCTTTCGGAAAAACACGTGTGTTTAAAAAATCTCACCCCATCGTAGGTAAGTACGTTTACAACGACGACAAAATTTTGGGACCTCGGACTGTAATTGATTTCATTTGTTCTGTAGATTTACATCGAAAGATCCGACAACTAACATTTATACAAATTGCCCGTGTTTAAACCAGAAAACATTAAAATACCCTGTGTGATCATTCCATAACAGCAAAATGTTTCTACATTCATGACAGCCAGACGGCGAGAAACGATCATAATCAAAATCCCACATAACCTAGCCTAAGCCTCGGCAGATATCGTAACTAAATTATTCGTCGTTTACTCACCAAGCTGCCTCCTTTCCAAGCTGTCCTTAGTGCGTTAAAACTGATATTTTAACTTACGAGTCAAATAAACCTCAGTAGATCCGATGTTTGTTGAGGAACCGTAACAGTGTTGGCGCACTCAAGGTGGCTTCCCACAAGCAAGCTTTGTGATTGGTTGTTGTCTTATCCCTCTGTCAGACAGGTATGACTTTTACTTATCACGCCTGATCGGTCAATATAGTCAATACCCTTATTCGAAAATGACGTGTTTGTGGGTCCACTCCTTGTATTCCATTTCTATTTTACAATATCCATGTCAGGATCATCCCATAAGGAAAAACATTTTACAGCGCAGAGGTCGACCATTCCACCAGTTTAAGAAAAATTCTTGTTCACCTCGCCTCGTAATTGGCTATGAAGGTCTTAAGTTTCACCGAACTGGAAGTGGATTCGTTTCTTTGGAAAGAGAATTTCCATTTCCTTAAAGGTTTAAGACACGGGGACGTTTTAGTTGGTCCAAACCTGTAGCGACATTTAAATAAATATCTTTGCTCGCTGATGAAATGCCGTTCCCAGAACACTAAGATGAACATGTCCTATCACTTTCTCAAACCCTAACCAGTTTTGGCAATTTTTTCAAGATACGGTGGAACCCCGATTTTACGATCGTCGATCTAACGATATTCCCGATTTAACGATCAACTTTCTGTGTCCCGGCAAAAGTTATTTATAAATCGGGAGTTCGCTTAAACGATATCCCGATTTAACGATATGATTTTGCTATCCCCTTGCCATATCGTAAAATCCAGGTTCCACTGTACAAGGAACGAAATTGAAAAATTAGCTTTATTTTTTCAAGTTGCAATCCATCTCCATTCATACGCTGTTTGAAAACCCAAGAGAGAGGCGGAGTGAGGAGGTTAAGGTTAATTATATTGATGGATGCTTATTGTTTTGAATTAATTGAAGATTGTCATTCTAAAAATAGAACGCATTGGAACTTGGTCACGTGTTCAAGGAAACAAGATGGTGGTATGATCTCTTGCAATTCTCCTTTACATGGTAATTGAAAATTTCCGTGTAGACCCGGTAACGCTGAACAATTGACATTGCAGGGAAGAGCACCTTAAAATTGGCAAAAGGCCACGTTTGAGAGACTTATCTTTAAAGTTAGTGAAGACAAAGTTTAGTTAAGTCTAAAATTTCAGTGTAGAAGTGTGTGTGTTACCCGTCTTCATACATACGCCTGCAAAACTTTCTGAATTTACGAAACTTCGTCTTCTCTATTTCTCGGTGTTTGGGACCCCTGATGAAGCATTCCGGCGCCCTCGTTTTTGACATTACATGAAGCAGGAAGCACGGAAAACGGAATTATTTGAACAACAGCAAAAACCAATCAATTCAATTAGAGAAAAATTAAACGAAGGAAAGCAGAAAGAAAAATGCTTGCATTATTTCGCTCTTTCACAAGGGTCGTGTGATTGATCAGTTGCCAGTGGTTGGTAGAGCCCAGGGTCAATTCCATTAATAGCCTATTGTTGGACTATTGTTGGAATACTTCGGATACATTTTATCTGGCCCCAGGTTAAAAATGGTCTCAAATTAGGAACCTGCAGAACCAGACTTACGAAGGTAACGAAGCCCTCATAAGTTAAGATATATCCTAACTACAAAATGGGAATTACAGTGGAAGCCACGGAGTGGCTCTTCTCCCCACTGTTTCCAGGTCGAATTGGAATTTGGAAATGTTGGTTTTTATAAAGGGAGGAAAACCGGAGTACCCTCTGAGCAAGGACGAGAACCAACAACAAACTTAACCCACATATGACGCCGAGTCCAGGAATCGAACCCGGGCCATATTGGTGGAAGGCGAGTGCCCTCACCACTGCACCATCTGTTCTCCCCCAACTATTGTTTCTAAACAACAGTCTATTGTTATGTCCACAAAAATCGATTAGTAAACAAACAAACAATGCTATGGACACAGTTTGACTCAGGAGGGCTTCATGAATTCCTTTTGTACTACTTCAACATATTTGCACAACAAATGATCAGTTTTATTTCTTCTTCTTATAAATAAATACATCCAATGCGAATTAATATTCTGTAAGATCTTTCGTTCATTTAGATAGGAACTCAATCATAAAGTATTTAAATTGAGCTTAATATACCTAAATGACATTCGAATCCAACAACATAACTGTCTTATTCGCGAAAAAGAGAAAAAAGACGAAACTAGGGGCTGTATTTTTGCACAGTTTTGAGGTTTTGAATATTTATTTTTGCTGAAACGGTAAAAATAAGGCTTTACGAATTAACCTGTCCGCCGATTTGGAAGGTAATAATAAGCACGAAACTCGGTGAAAATCAAGTATTCCATTTCACCTGCTTTTATCACGCGATAATTCATGCTTTGTACATAAAGAATATGTCTCATTTGACACCGGCCTTGATCCGCCATGTTATGGTAATGATGTTAAGGTCACCCTATATCTTCAGAGGTGTGATTGTCGAATTTTTCACGACCTCTAAATGCAAGCGTCCGAATCACCTTTTAAAAGCTACAAGACAAAGCGAATTTTGTTTTCCGCTAATTTAATTTTCTCCTTAGTTTCCGTACCCAAAGCGCTAAAAAAAGCTCTTTGAAGTGGCTCCTCCGAGTGAAAACATTGATTTGAGAAAACAGCTCTAAAAATTCGGCAATTCATTTTATTTCAAAATTCTTGGTTTAGTTTGATAGCCAGCTCTATAATCTTTAATTTGATATAGGGTTCAGGTATTTACAGTTTAAACCGGACGCGCTACATCGCTTGGACGCGAGACACCTCTGAAGGTATAAGGTAACCTTAATTAAAGTGACCTCAGATGTAACTTTTATGCAATTTAGAGATCAAAAGATTGAGACTGTTTACAAATCCTGCAAAAGTAGAAGATATTCCAGGCAACCAATTTTATCGCCACAACTGTGTATGTTAAATCCAGTTGAATCTACAGTAAGCAACCAATTCCATGACCAGAAAATGTGGTCACAAAGAAAGGGATGATCGCTTTTGGAAGATTCTAAATACAGAATTTGACGGAGCGCTGATTCAATCGAGATTTCTCAAATATAAGATTAAAGGGTATGGTCGCTTACTCTCAGAGAGACACAACTGTAGACGTTAATTTGTTAAGCTGCTAACTCTTAGGAGAAAAAATAGAAAAATAACCAGCCCCACAAAACGGAAATTGTGCTACCTTCTAAGAGCTTGTTTAAAATTCGTTCGAAAAGCCCCGTTTCCCGGTGTGGAGACAGGAGAAGCGAACCGACCACCAACTAATAGCAGCTGGTTTGAGCCTCTCTAAATTACAGTTTATTTTCCATGACCGGTTTAATCTTTTCAAACTCTCTTCATCGGCTTCAATTTTTTCATAATGTCGTTGAAGGTTTCACCTGTATAATGTCAAAACAAGAACTGTTTAAAACTATTGAGCAAATTATATATTTTCTATGAAATTTATTGAACCATTATGAACGACTGAGTCACATTTTACTTCATAACTTTCGTTTTATCTCGAGTTAAGTTTATCTTAATTTTAAGTCTAATTTTCTAATTGTGAGTCTCCAATTTATTTACTTAAATATTACACACATTACATTCTAATTATTGTATTTTTTGCTTACAAGAACTTCACTTAACAACCTTCTCAGCGTACTTTTGTAGTTTATTTCTGTGCTTGTGCCTTTGGAAACACATGATTGGTGCTCTCTTCCATAAAATCTTTACGGCATTTAACACAAGGCTGCGTCCATTACCACGTGACCAAAGGTCACTCTGATTGTTCCTTATATGGCATAAGAAATACTTCGACGTTTGAGCAGCGAAGCTTTGGATGCTGAAAAGATTTTTCTAACCTCATTTTAGTTTTATGACAATTGGAAAAAGATCCTTTTCTCTTATAAAAATAACCGTCATGAAACTCGAAGGAATTTATCTACAGAACAATAAGAAACTTTGTTAACAGATTCTCTATCTCAGAATTTAGTTTGTTCTTTGGGCCCCGGCTTGTGTTCCGTTTGTTACCTGTCATTAATTAAAAATACATGAAATTACTGGGTTTGATTTATATTTTAACTTACTTCTCACTTATTTAAAATAATTATGCTGTATTCGTGGTTACTAAGTCGATTTAAAACTCAATCGGTGTTTTATTTAGCAGTTAAGTTTAAACTTCAACATATTTTAAACGGATATTCTTTGTTATAACTTACAGTTGAATTAAATGGTAAATATAAGGTATATTATTTGAAACGTTTTTGATGATTTGGTGTAAATTGTGGAAAATGGAGTATTTTCTGTCTTCATGGCACAATTATTCTTTTACCCCTAAGACTAAGTAAATAAGGAACATCTATACTAACTATAGAAATATTATTCAACCCCTTCGAATATTAACCAGTATGAATTAACAATCGACAAACAGATTCCGATTTATTAAGTTTTGTTTGTTTCCAATGTTAAAGTAAAACCTGTCCCATCGTTTCAAGTCGATAATTTGTTTGCTCGTTTATTCAATGTCTGTGTTAATAACACTGATTGTGGATTAAATTAACATCAACATTGATGCCAATTTTATTATTAATCCTTCATAATAAGCTAATCAAAGAAAAAAACAGCATTATAAGACTTTGTTACTTATTTTATTTACAACTTTTCATAACTCGACAAATGCCACTGCATGCATTGCATTTGTCAAAACAAGTCTATTGACAGTGACATCTACAGTAGCCATGGCGACGGAAAGTTCTGTTCAATACCTTTAGGGAGGCCTGATTTCTTGGTCTTTTTGTCTGGAAGAGACAATTGAATAAGTTTGTGTGGACCTCATAACTATCTTTAAAAAATGAATTTTACGAGTCAGCAAAATCTTTGGAGGCTAGTAGTTCGACGTCTTTTTACGTTGGACAAAATAAGGATAATAGAGCTTTGTAGCATCTTTTGAATTAACTTTCAACCAACAGAATTTTTTTTTTATCTTTTGTTACATAATCATTCTCGACTTTATGTAAGTCTGAAATAAAACAGGACGGTATCAATTAAACATGAAACAATCGGTTTTGATTTCTATTTTAGGGGCATCTTTTGTCATTGTTCCATACCTGATAATAATGGTTTCTTTGTTTCCGTACGATCTCTTCTTGTTTTCCTTAATTCTCGAGCTTTTGATCGTCTGTACACTGAAAACAAAAGTCACATAAGTTTGAGAGAATATAGGTTTAATTCGCCTTTGCCGCGATTCCGCCATTTTGAGCAGAAGCCATTGATTACGCAGCTCTTTCGCGCGCTAATTTGAACACAACAAGCCTCGCTTTGGCGCGTTTTTTACGTCACAAAACAAGATGGTTTATTTGCGAATTATAAACGAACTTCGTCTTATAATATAGGTGTTTGGTAGCCATGCATTTGTTTACTTAGTTTTGTAGCGGAGAGAATTTTCGATTGGTTTTCGAGTTTGGCATCTGATTGGCAAAACACAAACTTATGGCTCCCTTGTTCTGATTGGTTGCTACATATTTCATCATTTTTATAAAAAAAATGCAACTGTCATTATCATCAACACCGTCATAAGTAGTGTTTGTTAGTAGTCATTTTATGTGACCCTTAAAATGAATTTTTTACGGACTGCAGTCGCAAATATATTTATATATCCATCGCTCGAAGAACACTTCATATTAGAATCTAAATGAAAATAACGCGGACATTAATAGAATATATTATTAAAAACTGGATAAATAGAGAATGCATATCCAGAGTTTTCATTGGCTTAGCGGCCGTGGGATATTACCCGGTATAGGTTATTTTATCGTGCCCAAAAAATAGCGGCAATTAAACCGTCTGCTGGTTGTTCTTGCAAAATGAAATCAACAATATCTAGAAATACTTGTTTAGGTTTTTTTTATAAAACGATTATTCCACTCCGGCTTATTGGATATTTGATGTTCAAAGCCAACTACGACCTTACGTTATCTATCATTTCATACTCAACGGGCACTCGCGTAATAATTGTCAATTAAAATATGAAATACGCTAGTTGCGATCAGTTTTAACAAGGTTTTCTTTAATTTTTCAATCTTCTGTTTCTTTATCTCCGCACCAAGATGAATTCAAAACTAGCAGGGATTGTTGAGAGCATTGTAGAACACCTGCAAGCATTAGTTTCAGTCGATATCTCACCATTTAGAATTCCCTTTGTTCTTGATGGCCTTTTAAAAAACTGTCCAGTATTCTTGAAAACTCGATATCTATCAATCATTCGAGGTCGAAGATATTGTCCTCCAATTCCATGATACTTAGTTCCTCCTGCAGAACAGTAAACGTACGCGTTTTTCAGTAACGTGGGGCTTTAGCAACGACGACTGCGACGGCAGCGAGAACGTCAAAAAAGAAAAAGGCTTAATAACCAAAGCAACAACTCTGCACGTGCATTACACTTTTTGGTGCATTTCTTTTCCGTCACGGCACGACTAGGAGGTAAAATTTCCTGATGGGACGTTTTATGGAGGACTTAAACACACGACGACGAATTTTTCTTTCTCTTTCTAAACTTGGGTGCAGTCTAAAAAAATTCAATTCCACGGGATTTCACCTACTTTTGACATTTAAGCAAGATGCAACAATCGCGACGACGTTTGAGGAAACGGGAATTCATTTTAATGGCGACCTTTTCGCTGTCGTCGCCGTCGTAGTTGCTAAAGCTCCCTAATAATAGAAGCAGTTCAATTATTAATTTTGCATTTACTTAACTTCCGTAGAGAAGGAGTTTTAACGAAGATATACCTTCGCTGGGAAGAAGGTTTTGTCCAGCTATTGTCCTGGTTTCCATATCTGGTGATAGCTCTTCATTTTCCGCTGTTGAAAGGCAAAAGGAAAATGTGGTCACACGTGACAACCAGCACATATGATACAAGTGACGATAAAGCTCTGTTACAAAAGTCCGTGCACTGTATCGGGGACAATTCTAAGACTGGAGCAGCATGCCAGACAGCTTAACATGCTAAAGGAGGAGTTATAGCCTAATAACAATTAACACATGTTAATTTCGCATTACAAATATTAAAAATTATTATTATTATTATTATTAAACCTACCGAGTTGTTGCTGAAGTCCCCAAGTGTTTGTTCTAAAAGGACCATCTGTTTCCTCTGAAAAATACCTACTGCCTTCACTATCGGAAACAGCTGAAAACATAAAGAAGTAAGGCAAAGGTTTGGTTTTGAAAAAACACGGTTTTGTTCAAAGAAAAAATGTTTCTTTGGATGATTATTTTTTGTATTTTCCTACTAATAGCTATAATGTGATTACGAACGACTCGAAACGGCATTAGTAACAACTATTTCTTAGTCTCCATTTAACCATCTCCCATTAAAAAGGACATCTACCCATTGAACACGTTATCAAATCATTTTTTTTTTTTAGATAAACAATGCGCCCCGCCCCCTCTACAACGGTCACCAGAGGATCTTTACAATAACGGTATTTGGATGAAAGACAAGACACTATAACCGTTATACTGAGTTGGCGGTTACGAGAAAATTATTTTATCAGTACCGATAGCGATACACGGCCTATCCTACCTGCAGAAGGAGCCACCGAGCTCTTTTTATGTGATTGAGCTACGAAGGAAAGAAAAAGGATTAAAATTATAGCGGTTAGCGAAACAACTAACGTGATTTTTTGTTTTAAAGTTGAAATGCCATGATTGGCAGAGATCTATCACTAGCCGATATGGGGACCAAGGACATTGGACAAAAACCAAGAACAAATCATGATTTATGAATTTTAGTTTTGCAGTAACGATGTAATGATGATTCCTTTTACAATTAAATTTTATTTTTAATAGCGCACGACCCCAAAAGATGTTAAGTTTGGACAATAATCACGTTCACAAAAAGGCTCCGTCAGTGATCTGTCTGCCTATTTATGAACAATCTTTTTAAGATTGTTTGCGACAAAGTTTGCAGTGGTTTTCAATGAATTTTGTGCAGCCGAAACCAAAGCCTATGAAATCTTGTCAATCACAGCGAACGAAAATAACGTGCCGTAGTCATCTCACCCAATCAAAAATCACATGCACTCGGTACTAAGCGCGGGTAACCACGTTTTACAGCTAAGTCACAGGCAAATAAGCGCACTTCCTGTAATGACGGTTAGTGAAAGTCGACTAAAGCACAGCATAAATGACTTTGAAAAGGCAAGCAGCGTTGGAAAGATCACATAACATATAATTGCGGTTCATACCTTGTTTATGCGCATAGTAAATTGGCAACTCTGCTCCGACAGGCATTGAAAAGAAAACTACGAATACGTAAAGACAGTAAAGAAATAATAAGTACAGAAAACAGGGAATGAAAGAAACATGATGACCTCAAAAATGTCCATTAAGCTTAAAAAATAAACGTCATCTATATACATCTATACTTACTTCTTTGAATTATGTTTTTCTTTTTGTTTATTTTTCTTTCTGCGGATAAAAACACCGTTCAATTACTACTGCAATACCATATGCTTAGAGCTACCGAAAAAAAAACGGTTTCCAATCGAGTGTTTGGTTTTGCTTTATTGTGCTATATGATTGGTTAATAAAACTCACGCCCCTTTCTCAACCAATGAGAAGCAAAACCAAAATCAATCGTGACTCGCTCGCACGTGTTTTCCTGCGCTTAGCGCCAGTTCCATGTATTTGCATCGAGTTCTGTATTGGTTATGTCTGTTGTGATTAGTCACAATGATTACTTTGGTTTTGGTTTGACGACAATCAATTCCAAAACCGCTCTATAATTAGTCTTTTATGCTCACCTTTATCTATGCTATTTTTTGGTCCTACGTACACATGCTTAACCATTCCTGGATACACGTGAGGAACTGTAAAACAAATCCCAAAATTACATTGTTAGATTGATTGATAGCCTGCGAACGCAGACGTATTTCCGACTGTCGCCTCTCTCCGCAGAGAGAAGGAACAGCTGGAGATACGTCTGTCATCGGAGGCTAATTGATTGATTGATTGATTGATTGATTGATTGATTGATTGATTGATTGATTGATTGATTGATTGATGGATGGATGAATGGATGGATGGATGGATGGATGGATGGATGGATGGATGGATTGATTGATTGATTGATTGATTGATTGATTGATTGATTGATTGATTGATTGATTGATTGATTGATTGATGGTGCAGCGTAGCCCCGTTGTTAAAGGCGTGGTCTTATAATCCGTATTTCCCGTGTCCTTGCCCCCCCCCCCCACCCCCCTCTGACTATTACATGATTGATTTCAGGGTAGTCCCCTGTTTAAATTCTCTGCCACGCTTTGTAAATAGCCAACTGGTAAGTCTCCCTGCCAGCTGGGATTTTTGAAGATGCTTATGTTTAGTTTGCCTGTCAGTTATTTGTAGTAAAAAAAATCTCTTCTTACTCTCTGCTCTTTTCTTGTAAGCCTCAACATCTCCTGCTTGAGGAGTGGGTACAACTGCAAAGAAAGAATCCAATAACGAATTGCATGAAAAGACCGAAGAAAAATGAATCACAATGACGTTTCTTCATGTAAACAGACCTGATCTGTCTCTCCAGTTAGGTGAATCTTTCCAAGTGACTCTTCCATGTACATCTTTGGCGAACACTTGAACTAAAAGTAAATGACAAACACGCGTGCTTAACCAATAGACCCTTTCCGAGTTGCTTTGAACCTCATTATGAAAGTGAGGCTAAGTGCAATAGACGATGAGAAGTCCAAAGACTACTGCAAAGCTGACACAACGTAGTATATTTTAAAACAATATTTCGGCTGGCCAAACCAGCCTTCTTCAGGTTTAGATGTTACTAAATTATATAAATGAAATTACAATATTATATTATGGAGGATGTTGCAATACATAGGAGCGGCGGAAATGACGTTTACAAGGTGGTACCAAAGGATAAGGAAATAAGTAAAATAAAATAAAAAAAAATTACAATTCATCACGTCTATTCAAACCGTGGGGTTCCAAGGTCCCCGCTAAATCTATAAGAAAAGATTCTCTGGCTTTTCTGATTGAATCACGTGAGGAGTGGATAACTTCAAGTGGTATTAGTTACATGTCAGTGTGGCAGTGGTTAGGTTGAGAAAGAAAATGTTCAGAAACAGTAGTTGGTTTGGATGTAATGTTAGTTTTGTCAACTGGGCGTCTATGTTCGTTAAATCTGTCTTTGAGACGTCGCTTAGTTTCACCTATGTATTGTAAATGGCAGCGGTTACATTGTACCATGTAGATTAAATTTTTGGTGTTGCAGGTTATGTGTGAAGTGATGTTACGGGTTTCGCCTGTGCAAAGTTTTTGTTATGAAAATTAGTTCCCATTCATATGCAAACAAAACTAATTTCGTATGAAAAGTTTTGCACTTAGCCTCGCTTTCATAGTGAGGTTCACAGCAACTCGGAAATGACCCATAATCCCAGATTTTGAGGGTAACTCTAACTCTCAAGAGTAATCAAAACAAATAGACTTTGTAGTGTTTGACATTATTTTTTTTAATTGCTAACACAGCAACTTTCGGACACAACTGACAAACAACATTCCTATCTTTTTCACAAGACCCAGAAATATTGCTGAGGAAATTTGAAGAACTGTTAAGATAGTTCTGTTTTAAAACTGTAAAATGAAAAAACGTGTATCATAATATTTTCCGAGATTGTTTCATTTTTACTAAATTTTGAGAAAAGTAAAGAATTTGGCCCGGTTCAATGGACGAATTCTTAAAATACCGAATCTAATGTAAATGCGTATAATCTATTGTTTAATAAATAGCTACCGAACCTTACCTGCATAACAGAAGCTGCAGCTCCACACTAAGAAGAATGCTGTCAGCTTGGACATTCTCGCTATGATAATAAGCGTTTCAAGAAATGTTATGGGAGAAGATACGATGTGTCACCATAGAAACCAATCTCGTCCCCAGAGCCCGCGCACGTTTAAGGCCAGCGGTGGCCACACGTCCACGACCTCTGGGCTAATCAGAAACCGGAAGCAAGGATCCTGCTTCCGGTTTAAAGGGGGATACTGCTGACCGAGAGGAAGACAGCCTCTGGTAAAGGGCATTAAAGGCCAAGAAAACGATGAGAAAAAGGAGACAACCTCCATCCCTCCCGTTTGCCAGTGATTGTCATTTATGTGAGACTTCCTTGAAAACAAAACAACCCAAACAAAGGCTGCGTAAAATCTGGGTTTGTCGGCGATTTGCCTCTCTCGACCGCGACAAAATCATTTTGCACAATTTCAGGTCGTTTTAGAAAACCAAACATTTCCATAGGCAGGGGCAAAAACACATATATAGGCTATATCGGTTAGAAACCATTTGTTGGACTATACTCATTTGGAATTAAATTAATCTTGTTTTCGCCTGTAAATGTAGTTTTTAAAACTTTAAAATGGGGGTGAACTGATACGCAGTCTACGCAGTATGAGATAGCCAAGTTTTTTCATGACACCATGGTAAAGTTAATAGCGAAACGAAAATAGAGCTTGGTCGGAGGTTATATAAGCTTCAACCTAATCAACTGACATAGGGTAAAGATTTTCAAACAACTTTCGAGAAACTTCGGCAAGATATCGTTCCCAACCTGATTGCCGTCGACGACAAATACCAACACTGATTTTTACAAACGTAAGATTAATTTTTTCCGTCGTGAAATTTACAAACGATAGATTTGACAAGACCAGATACCACGATACCACGATCCCAGAATAAATACAATAAAATGGCAGAAGTACATTTAATAACAAGACACAATTAACTCTGTAAACGTTCCACCGAAATAACCAGCAACTTGAAAATCCAAGCTTATCAGAAAGATCGGCAATTTTTTTTTCAATTCACATATTCAGCTTCAGCTTAAGAAACTCACCCTGAAAAAAAATATTTTACCTGCACTCGATGTGGTTTATCAGTCCTATAAGCTGCAAACTTACAAATGAACTGTTGCTCACAAATGAACTGTTGTGTAAAGAGTGACAACGATCGCTATTCCAAGCGTTAATATTTTTGTCTTTTTGTCCGTCCGCTTTCTGAACCACTTTTTGGGCTACGCATTCTTGAATACTCCGCTTTTAACGCAGTGGTGACAAAGGCCGTTGGTTTTCCTTGTTCAAGTTCAATTATGTTTCTGCTGGACTGCTGACAAAATATCTGTTCCTGTTCAACAAAGTAATCTTCAATAAATTCTGCTCCAGTCAAATCAACTCGCAGACTCCGCGGCGCGAATGGATTACAAGTTTGCTTCTTTCAGTTACTTCAACAGCACGAGAAAGGCTGTTTAACTCTTATCCGCTTTAGACAATGCTAAGAACGATTTTAAACGGCCAGCATCGATTATGAACCACATTTCAGAGTCGATAATTGGAGAAGCTTTTCCGAAAATTGTCAGGTCTACCGTTAACCTCGACCGTTGCAAGTGTCATACTGTCTATCAGCTTTGTCAAACGCTGCAACATATCGCGCCTTTTCCGTTAAGTCATGTGATTTGACTTGTTATCTTTTTCGTGTTTACTCACTGCTTCGATATCCTTGACCGGCCGGCAGTCTATTTCATTTCTTGTTTTGAAACCTCTGATTCAAAGACACTTCTGGTAAAATGTAATATCCAATCAGATTTCGATTTACTGGATTTTGACATTGATTAGCCCAGAGGTCTTGCTTCCTTAGTGCTGACCAAAAGGAACGCAGCCTCTGGGAACGAGATTGCATAGAAACCCAATATATAATTTCTGGACTACATTCGCGCATGCGCTTAACTTAAACGTATCCTTAATTACGGCTGAACCTGAAGACTTAGTGGACAACTCGAAGAAAAATAGTTAACAATCCTCTTTGTACATTGTCATTAGAGTTAAATATGCGATGTGTCATAAAATCGTTAATGGTTATAGTAACAAGCGCGAAATTCATTTAGGAAGTAGAAGGGGACTTACATATTTCATTGATATCCCATACAAAATGTAGGAGATAATTGAATTGAAAGCGAATGCAAAATCGAAGCGCCAATTAACTTCCATTCTGAGAGGCTGTTGACATGGTAGGAGGAAGATTGCAGAAGGCGGATCATCCTAGCACCATATGTTTTCCGTATTCAGTTTACATGCAAAAAGTTGTACTTGGCCCTAGCGCTGAGATCTTTCTAGCGATAGGATCTTTCTAGCTAAAAGATAGGAAGATCCAAGAGAAGCATGTTAAATACCTTCGCTCGGAAGATCCTAGTACTAGGGACAAAAAATAACAAATATGGTGGCAACCAGGCATTCAGCTGTCAACTTTTCTTCTTTTTCTTCTCTACTTGGTAGCCACTCCGACCGACATTTTCTGCATGTAAACCAAACGAAAAGTCGTTTCGCCTTCTAGGATCTTCCCAATGCTAGTATATTCCTCCTTCCATATAAACAGATTTCTAAACCAGATTTCTTCCAGGGTTAAAACCTAGTTACTTCATTTTCGTTTGGCGCGACAAGTTTCACTTCCTCCCGACACTAAGACCATCCATGCATATCTAATGACAGCGAGTTTGCTGGTACGGCAATACGAAACTTCGCAATCGATAAGGAATTCTATCTCCCGATGACATTGTCTCTCCCAACACAATATTTTGTCAAAACCATGATATCAAATAATACCATTATTGCTAATAAACCCAAAATGAAACACTTAAGTGGCTGTAAGCCATGTCTATCGAAATTTCAAGGCCGAGAACGGAAAGCAATCGATAAAAAGAATAGACGAAAATTTAACAGAGCTGTTCGTAAAAGTCTATGGATAAAACACAAACCTGCAGTTCAAATCGGTTTTCTTTTAAATTCCCAGTATTGGTTGGTACTTCTAGACTACACCATATTAATTTTTTCACGTTCCGCCGGCGCGTTTTTTGATTTCGCCTTGAGACCTCATTCACAAATGGTGGTTTCTGATGTCATGCTATATTGCTCTCTCAACAATCCCACCTGCCAAAGCGGTCAGGTAGTTTTGGTCCGAACTGTACGGCGGTCAATACAGGCACCCGAACGACCATGGAAGAGAAAATTCCAAGGTACCAACAAAAAGAAGATAATTTAAGAGTAAGCGCGAGACCATGTATCGGCCAGTTAAGTTAACAACTTCGACAGTTGCAGCGAAATGGAAGACTGTACACATTTTTACGAAACTCAGTTTTAAATGCAGGGGACCACACGATGCAGAAATAAACTGTTCTGAATACTTTTAAGAGCCGTTATTTTCTCTTATTGTAACTCTGCCCCTGAAGAAGACTAGTTGTACCAGTTGAAATATTGGCCCAAATAAACAAGCCCCTTGCCGTAGGGTTAGCCCTGCAATCAATTTGGTTTATTTAAACATTTTTAGCTGTGAGTATGAAGGGGATTCGATCAAAGATACTAGGCGGAGTTGGAGCTGGTCGCTAGCAACTTCAGCAGTTTCTCATCCTCTTTAGTTGCCGAGATAAGCCGGTTGAAAAAAATTTAAGGTTGGCATGTTGCTCAAATCGATGAACCAGACTTATCGACACAACGCTTTAGTCAATCGAGTTATCAAGTCCACTGGGAACTCGTCATTTGTAAGTAAGCAATTCTACATACATTGCCCATACTGGCCCTATTTTTAAGGAACTTGAACTCTTAAAATTTCACGATATCCATTCGTTTCAATTAGGTACTTTTATGTTTTCATTCAAGAACTCTACACTCCCTTCCAAATTCAATAACTTTTTTTTACTGAATAGTCAAATCCATATTTATAATACTAGGAATGCTCAGTCCTTCCGCTTGCCACTGTGCAGAACGAACACGAGGAAGTTTTCAATTTACTTTCAAGCTCCAAACTTTTATAATTCGCTAAATTCTGACATAACTAGTTCTCCCTCCACCGCTTCTTTTAAAAGAAAGCTTAAAGATTTTCTTCTCTCTAGGTATTGACTTCTGTAAGGCTTTATTTCTCAACTAACTTACTTATATGTGTGTGCGTGTGTGTGTGTGTGTGTACGTGTGCGCGGTCAAAGTTAATTATCATAAGTCCATATTGTAATTCTAATATAAGATAGCTATTTTTTAAAAGTGAGGAAGTCTGACTTTATAAGCCTCGTGGTTTCTTTCAGGTTTTCTCGCCATTTATTTTCTTTCGTCAATTTTCATCATTTTTTTTTTCCATCTGTAATTGTTGTATGTGGCAAAATAAATATTGTATTGTATTGTATTGTATTGTATTGTATTGTATTGTATTGTAGTGTACTGTATTGTATTGTATTGTATTGTATTGTATTGTATTGTATTGTATTGTAAGTCCACAGCGCACGTATTTGAGCATTTAAATGGCTGTCTCCATAACTGAGTTCCTCGTAACCCAAACTGGTCACAAAATAGATTTGTTTCAAATCTTGCTAGTAAATTACACCTTAAACGCCTTCTTCCTTAGTTTTCTGGAGAGAGGAGTCCCTTTGTGGACCAAAACTGAATTTTTTTAGAGAGATTTAGCAACGTGTTTACGTGAAACGGCAAACGTCACCTTTCCGTTTCAGGTTTCACGTAAAATAGCATGAACCTTTTGACTTTAGCTTTAATTTTCCGAGTTTCGATGAAGCTGTTTTGCGACTCACTATGGTGAGTTCATGAAGAAAAGTGCGGTAAGGAGTGAGTTGTGAAGGATTTTTAAACATGAAACTTAATTTGCCCTAGTATGACTTACCGGAAAAAATATTGGGGTACTGGTTTTCAACAATTAACTACTTATATGTATCAAAAAAAAGGAAGAAATACGTAGTTTTCACGTAGGCGGCAAACGCGAAATAGCCTGTTTTCACGTAGAAACTGCAACCGGCAAACGCAAAAAATGGCGGGAAAATCGTGGTCACGTGGTCATTTTTGCCGTTCGCGTTTCACATATACGCGATGCTAAATCTCTCTATTCTGTCTATTAATTCGCTTAACGCGAACAGGCAAACGAGTATCCCCACGTGCGTCTCACCTTACAGTGTTCAAACGCATTCACGTTAAAGAAGGTACAACCAATGGTTTCAGATAAATTTATTTATTTAACTGCTAACAATTACGTTAATTGCTTGATAATGACGTCAAGCGAACGTCGAAACGTCGTTGCATTTGAAACTTTTAGCCAAGATATTTTCAAACTTTTCAATTTTATCGCAATGTATGATAGTTAAATTGTTTAACAAATCTCTTCTTCTACGTAATTGCTAATACAAAATATTGCGAGTGATTGCAGAGTGTTAGCCATTTTCAGGAGCTTATGAGCTCCTGCCATTTTCCATAGGTCTGATAGCTCTTGTTTGATAATGATCACAATTCTGGTTTTCTTTTCTTTTAAGCGTGTAAACCGGACGAAGCAAGCATAATCGTGTTCTGCTTATGCTTATGTCGCTCTAATCCACCGCACCAAAAAAGATAACAACTGGTACATTTATCCACAATTCTTAGTCTGGAACTCTAAAACGCTCATAAAAACTCACAGAAAAGTTCTAAAAACTTCAAACCTAGCATACACAGTATTATTAGTATAGGGACAAATTTCGCCAAAAAAAAAACATGGCTTCACATGTCTTTTGGCTGTGTCAGGTTCGTAAGGTATTGTGGTAAAATGTACAGCAGCCATCTTTTTCCTTGGATTTACTCGTGCAGCGCAACAACGAAAGCACGAAGTCCCTGTAGACCAACCTTAACTGGACAAGGGTCAGGTCAATATGTGGGCGGCTTTTGTATTATATAAAAGAAATAGAAAACGCTCATATAAACCTGAAGAAACGATTTACTGGAGTATGGGAAAATGTAAGGAACTTATCTTACCTATACCATACCATAACTTTTATTTATACACGAAGAGTTTTAAAGCGATAGCTTGTGGGGTCGTGTTACAACATAAGCCTCTCAATGGTGCCGTACCTTGTTACTAAAAGAATTTACTCCATTACAAAACATCATATCGCACGCTCAGGTCATCGTCTCAAAGACTTTTGGCCATCCCAAGTGCTCGTCTACGGGGACCGTACCTTTGAGGTAGCTGCACCGAAACTGTGGAACACTCTTCCTTTGGGATTAAGATTGTAGTTCCATAGTTATTTTCAAAAACCGTTTGTAAACTTATCTTTTTAAAATGGCTTTTAAATAGTGATTTTAGTATTTACTTTTTAGAAAATAATCCTGTTTTTAGATAGTTAAGTTATGACTTAATATTCCTTCGTTTTAGTATTTTTTCATTGTAAAGCGTTATGAGCAGTTATTGGTATGGCACTATATATTGTTATTGTTTTTACATTTAATACAATTCTAAAGTTAACTACTCTGCTAAAAAGCCCCGAGGGGAATGGATAATAATATATTTGACATTTGACCCTCACTGTGGCTCAGATTCTTACAAACTGTTCTTCCGGTTAGCATCACATTATGCAAGCACGGACTGATTGTTTTGCATTTGTCTATATAATAAATAAATAAATAAATAAATAAATGAATAAAATAAAACAACTAAATGACTTTATTCAAGTGTCGAAGTATTTAGTGCTACCCTGGCAACAAAAGCCTGGTAAGAAGTGTTGGTAAGCCTGGTAAAGTCTGGTTCAGCCAGGCTTACCAGGCTTTGGGTTTGAAAGTCTGGTTGAGTCTTTCCTGGTAAGCTTGGTCAAAAGTTACCTTTAAAAAGCCTGGCAAAGCAGCATTGTCAGGCTAATTGGGTACAATAAATTAGTTAAATAAATGAACAAACTGAATTAATGTTAAACTAATGTTAAAAAATCCCAACTGGTGGGAGGCAAACCAGTCATCGCGTCATTACAGACTGTCCTCATCATCAACGTGTCCTAAAAGATCCTGATAAATGATTTCCGCCATTTTTTCATACCCAGCAAGTTTCATATGCAAACCTTCCTCCCACAGTTGCTTTCGTTCTTCGTCAGTTAAAGAATATCTGGGAAATTTTTCCGCCAAATCGCAGAGGATTGTGAAATCGTTAGTCCGGGCGTAATGCCTTAACTTTTCATTGATGTATTTTCTTTCCAAACGCGTGTGTAGACAAGGTGGTCTGTCGGACTCTTCACAGTCCATTTCAGGGATTGTAACCACCATCGTTTTCGCGCCAAAACGATGAGATGTGATATGTAGATCTATGATGTGTTCTGCGGCCGTGTCCCAGGCCCTTCGATTACGAACTTGACTGTTGTGAAGAATGTCATTGGTACCAGCCAGGATTATAACCCAGGAATATTTGGCTTTTGCTAATAAAAAAATAAAAACATTACCTAAAAGTATGAAATGCTATCGCATAAGAAATAAATATGATAATTTGGGGGGAATTAATGCCGTTTGTGTCCAGAATCATGTTTTAAAATAAATCCATTGTCTCCGTCGTCCAAAGGGCGAATAATTTAATCCAGTGTCCACTTGATATGGACGACCGGGACAGGGGGTTTTCAAATATTATCGGCGGTAATGATTTGACCGAGAAGTTAAGAAGAACTACATGTACCTTCAGACAGGAAAGAAAGGAATTCTTAGATAGCCCCCAACAAAAGTCTTTGGAACAGCAAGATAAATGTTGGTTATAATTTAATGGTTTTCAAAAACGTTTGACCTAAAAATAATTCCCCAACCACGAAAAATGTCCTTCAACAGAAAATAACCAATGTAGGCGAAAAAAAAAACAAAATTATTAAGGGGAACCTAGTGAACGGGAAAAGACTTGTATCCAAGGGAGATGTTTTATCGACAGAATATATAATTTCACTAACTGTAACTTAGTTTAACTTGTAGCATATTTCATTGCTGCTCTTAGTCGAATCATGGCCACAAATCCTTTTTGACAAATTCTAGTCTACAAGGAACAATTAAATCAACGGTATAGTGGAACACTCACTAATGTTAAGGTGACTTTGAAGCAGCGCGGACATTTCAGAGGCCTCCGTTCCTTCTTTGGCAACTGTCGTCAAAGTGTAACACCTGTGTACGTCTTTGTTGAGAAGGTTCTCGAGAAGCTTGGCGTAAGGAGTGCGGATCTCGTCGTCGCTATGGAAACCGCTTGTTAGACTATCACCAAGTGCAAGTATAGACAATGCCCTTACACCTAGAAAAACGAAAATTTTTAAATTACTCAATAAAAATAGATCCAGTTAACGAGGAAACGTTTTCGTTACTTGAACTTTTCCTTCTCAAAGGCTTGCTAGTTAGAACTCCAACAACAGTTTTTGTACTTCAATACAGTGAGTGAATGTTCTTGACAGCTGGTAATTTAAAAACCCCAGGAGACCTTTCTTCGAAAATTTTGAGGAAACTCTGTGAGGGACTTTGAAAAACTTCCAGTAGCTTCATATCAGAATCGTAGCTTCATTCAGAATCCGTCTCAGTTATGAATTGGCTCTTGAAGATTTAACCTGCTGCGAAAGGTATTTAGCAACAAAACTTGAAGGAGTAACCCCTGGCATTACCTGTTCTGAGCTCGCAAATATATCCAGCCTTAGGTTCGTTGCATGTAACCATCTTAATATCACCGCCTCTGGAAATCGCACCGCAGTTTTTGGTTCCTAACTTATCTATCACGTGCACATCACGTGTGTAGGGCACATCATCAATCCACGTCCAGGCTCCACTCTTTTTCTTTAGACCAACGTAGAAATACTTTGCTCTGTGTTTCAAGGAAGATATTTTGCCTTGAAGAAATATCCGCTCTTTTTTTGTCTTTGGCATAGCCAGAAGAGCATTTTCTTTGTTGCATTTTTGAGGAAATTCCTCCCATTTCC
The DNA here is from genome assembly GCF_977016875.1 of Pavona decussata. Taxonomy (NCBI): domain Eukaryota; kingdom Metazoa; phylum Cnidaria; class Anthozoa; order Scleractinia; family Agariciidae; genus Pavona; species Pavona decussata. The sequence goes on along the minus strand of NW_028145444.1, from coordinate 216,654 downwards.
TCACTGAGTGTGGTACAAAGAGATAGCAGAATTCGTTGAATGGAATCCAGTCACTTGGACACTTTTTTCTGAAATCTGCATCAAATAAAACCAGGAAAAACTGATGAAAAACCATGAACTCTTCACATTATAACACTGATATAGGTTGGGTTACCTGACTTGCCCATTTTCTCGCATTTCTTTTTTGTTTTCTTGTCTTTAACTCCAAGGATACCTAATCAGAGTGATTAAAGCACAATAGAATAATTAGTTAATTACCACATTTTTTAGTCAACAGCACGCAAACACTAACCGAACCAGACGTAACTAAGATTGCTCTTTTGACATAATGTGTCGTATTCTGTTGGTTTTACGCTATTTTCAATCATATTTACCACGACGTTGTTTCTATCAGTGACTTCGAGCCAAATAATAGTTTAGACTTTCCTCCCATTTTTCTATCTTATCAGCTTATCTTTCATCCGTTAGTCCTTTTTTTCCAATAAATTTGCTCCAAAGTGTTCCTTCCTTGTGCACTCTATTTTGGGGTGCGAACTGGAAAAGTCCCAAGGTGCCATGAAGTTCCTCATCCTTAGGGTCTTCTCGGCTTCATACTTGTGGAAAAGTCCTGGGGTGCTTACCATTTACATGGAAAACCCGGAAATTCCAGTTGGAAAATCGAAAGGTACGCATCATTCCATTTGGAGTACTTCTGTAATTTTGTGCTTCTGGTCAAAGTGATGCATTTTTATTACTCCTTTTGGGATTTACAGCTGGTGTTCATACATTTTACATGTTGTCTATGTTCTGTTAAGACAAGCTAAATTATTTCGTATTTATGCCGAAAATTTCCATCCAGATGGTTTGCGTAAATGGTAAGCACCCCTGGTTACCATGACATTTTCACACCATACTGATAAAAGGTTTAACGCTTACCTTTTTGAGTTTTCAGTGCAGTTGATAAGGACGTCACAGCGCTCTGAGTAGGTTTGTGCCTCTGATGGTGTGCACGATGAAGCATAACATCCTCACCGCTACCCGAGCCCTCCCCACTGCTTGATGCCCATGATTCGTACTTGAAGTTGTAGCTTCGATGAGGAATGGTGGTCCTTGTGTAGCTTCGTAGAGTAGTTACCTTTGGAAAACCACGCATCTTAGTTGGTCTAAAATACGGCGAAGGACTCTCCTCTCTTTGCTTTTCAGAACTATCTTGACCACTGGTGGAAAGCACACCAGAACCTTGTGTGGGTCTATTTTGGAAGGGTACAGTAGTTACCTTTGGAAAACCGTTAATTGGTCTAAAATACGGCGAAGGACTTTCCTCTCTTTGGTTTTCAGAACTATCTTGACCACTGGCGGAGAGCACGCCAGAACCTTGTGTGGGTCTATTTTGGAATGGTAGAGTAGTTACCTTTGGAAAACCATGCATCTTAGTTGGTCTAAAATACGACGAAGGACTCTCTGTAATAGTTTCAGAACTATCTTGACCACTTGCGGAATGCACGCCAGAACCTTGTGTGGGCCTATTTTGGAAACTATTGCTTTCTTCGTCGACATATGACGTAGCTTTATCTTTGAGAGATTGAAGCGAAGCTTGAGCTGTTGCTTTCAGCTTTTTTTCAGCTTTAGATGAGATCGATATTTTTAAATTAAGATCTTCTCTGTTCTCGTTGGCACTCATTTCAGCTCCTGAGTGGGTGGACTCTTGTAAAACGGATTCTTGAAGTTTCCCGAACGATACTTCTGGAATTTTGCTTTGATAAGAACTCAGTGTTCCCGGATTTTCCTGCCAGCGTGACTTAGGTCGTACCACTGAATACCCTTTATGTTTATTCTGCAAATATCTCTCATCTCCTGAACCAGGAAACAGATGTACCAATTGTGGATTTGCCAGGAACACTCCCTGTAAGTAGTTTGGGCGATCAGGAGAGCCCAACATGAAGTTGTCATTAGCATTATATTGTGGTCCGGCTTTCCGCTGTGTGTTACCTTTTTCGTTTTGTGTATCCCTAAAAGCTTTAAATCCAGAATCATTGTCTCTATTTTGTGCTTCCCTTAACTGAGTTTCAGTCACCGATTCACCAGACTTCAAACTATCCTTTAACGATTTCAAGTTCAGCGGTTTGGCGCGATCGCGCTGAGCTTCCAAACCAGTTAGATCAGCTAATATTCCTGCAAGTTGTGGTTTGATAAGCGAGTTCACATATCTATAGCGAGAGCGCTGCCTCATCTTTATTGGGCTGTGAGTTGGAAGAAAATATTGGAAAGCACGTGCTCTGTTACCGACCTTTTCCCCTGGGTATTTCATAGGTTCAGTTAGGCCTGTTCCTTGGGATTCAAGAGAACTTTCCACAAGAGAGGCAGCGCCTACAATTTTTCTCCCCTCCATCGAATTTTCACCGTAAAATTTGTCATCTGGGGTCACTGGATTTACATGCAATCCATCGACCCCAAAACCTTTTTCTGTCGCTTTGTCATCTCCCAACCCCTTTCTCGACCAGTTAAGAAACTGAGTGGACACTTCTCGATTCAAGTTTTGCGTCATTGATACTTCGCTCTCCCCGCTTCGTACAGACATCTCGCCGTTCGGCCCTTTGGTGTATAATCCATCTAACGGAAGAGCTGATAGAAATAATTCTCTGCTGTTTGTGAGACCACTTTCTTTTCTGGGGGTTTCTTTTACTTCTTCAGGATGGACAAAATATTTATCCAGTTTCTGCATTCGGGCCCTGTTCGCACCAGTCTCCTCACTTCCTGCTAATATGTTCCTCTTAGTTGAGTGATCTTCGTTAGAATCTGCTAACGGCGTCTTTTTTAGTCGTGCGTGTTTAAGAGTGGTCCCTGATTTGATGTGTGCAGCATCCTTATGTCTCCGTCTCGAGTCGTGCTTAACTTCAAACGAACTCTTTCTAATCAGATTGTGCATTGAGCCTGGGGGAAGGGCATTACTGGTAGAATGTTTGATATTACTTGACTTTGCCATGTGGTGTGTCGAGTGGGTTTTACTTGCTCCTTTAGTATCTCCTGGAAAATACAACAAAAGTATTTTTATACATGTACAAGTTTCTATAGTACTTTGTCCAAGATATACAAAAAAATACTTAATATTTAAATTAAAATCACTTTATCTAAGTGTCAATTTATTTAACGCAGAGCCGACAAATTGGGGACACTCTCCAGACCGAATTGGAAAGTTGTTTTTTGAGGAGAGGGGAAAACCGGAGTACGCGGAGAAAAACCTCGCAGAGCAAGAACGAAAAACAATAACAAATTCAACCCACATATGCGCCGAGTCCGGGAATTGAATCCAAGCCACATTGGTGGGAGGCGAGTGCTCTCACCACTGCGCCATCCCTGCTCCCCCTTTAGATCATCCCTATAGACAAGTGTATCCGGTTAAACTTGGAGACATACTATACTTTTGTCATGTGACGCTTCATCAGTGCGTAAGGAGCAGAAACCTTTGGTGCATGTCTATACCAATAACACAGGATGTACCAGGGTACAAACAGAAAACTCTCTAAATGGTCCTCAAGAGGTGTGACTACTGAAATTTGTTGTCAAAATTTTATACTACATTCTTATATTTTTTCTTCTTGTTCGCGTATTCTTTCCTTTTTTGACCTACGATTGTATACTTACTCATATATTTATTTTATTTATACAAAGAGTTAGTTACCCTTGTAATACATCGTCCTGGCAGCAATTGAAAAAAGGGAAACTGTATTCAAAATAGCTTCAATTGTTTCATTACCGTTGATAATAACTAGCGTAGTTACTTAAAACTTCTGAAATTCTGGTAAACTTGAGGAATGCGCCACCTTTTCAACGACAAATACTCAGGACTCCCGCAATATCTCAAAGGAAGTAAACTGATTTTCGAGAAAGTGACAATTCAAGACTGAGTACCAGTTGTATTTAACAGAAAAAGTTTTCTCTTCGATAGAGCGAGATAACAAGTTGTAAATTACTGAGTAACAACATTCAAGTAAAACGAGTTTCTGCTTCATGGAGCTAAGAGTTTGGGATTAGCAGCAGTAAATTATACTACACGAGCGAAAAGGGTTTCTGAAGATTCTGAGAGTTTACTATGCTTTGGTGGCTTTTGCAGGTCGATTTACCTGCTAGTCAAAACAGTAAATTAAAGTCATTCTGTGGTAAGTCAGAATAGTATTTACTGAAGAACTGACAACTGGCGGTGCGCTCTGTACCTTGCTTAAACCCAGTATGATAAGATTTCAATTACACTTTGATTAACTGCTAGCTTATGAGTAATATACAATTTTCACTGTTTTGGTTTTGCGCGAGTGTATTATCATGCGACCGGCGAAGTCGCAAGACTCGATCCGGCGAGTGAAACAAGGTGCTGCGTTTGCCGGCCTGTAACTTGGCGACTTCGATAGTACTTCGATTCCGCGCAAAACACAAGCAAGGCAAAATCAGCCAAAAGCTCTAGATTGAAAAGTCGGTCATGATACTACTCTGCTCTTATGAGAAAGGACGAGTCAAGTTTTTGTTGGTTCGTCTCAGTGGGAGAGTCTATTTCTATTATTTTGAATCAAGCACATGCCTGTCAGATCACGTAAACATTTACAAACAATTTAGACGATTTGTTCGCCAGTATTTTGCGTTCTAGATAATACAGCCATGGTACCTTGAAGTATGTGCTAACTTAAAGCTTTTGAAGCAAAGAAAAGAGTAGAAATTTACACCAACCTGCTAAAACACTCAACAAGAGGCAGGTGATAAGAGCCCTCCTCGGCAACCAGACATCTTGGGCCATATTCCTGAAATTAAGGTTATTGACTTCCAGACCAGTCAATGACTCCACGGTTAGGAAGAGATAACTGAAACAGCGTTCAGTTTACTAAAGTAAATCCAGCAGTTTGTTAACATTCTTGAAGCAGAGACCTCTCCAGTCTTTACTTCAAACTACTTGAAGTTAATAACTGCTATCTTTCAACTAATAAACAGCGGACTGTTCAAAAATGCTAGATGTGTGTTTTTGTTGTTCCTTTGCTCCAACGCGCAAGAGTTGTATCCGTTGGCTGGTCGATGCTCTAATTAAATGGTAAATATTTTCTTTTTAAACGAAAACCATGTGCGTCTAGGAATACAAAAAACCTGCTTTCTTGAGAGCAAGTGACAGGTATAAAATTCATAAATTGTGCTCTCGCTGTCACATGCTTCATCAGGCGTGTCCATGGATCTACAGTTGTTTAGAGTATGCTCGTTTAACATATAAATTCTCCTGAGACACGGAAGGCAATTCTTTTGTTAACACGTGTTTTTCTTCATTATGGGCGCAAATGCACTTCTACTGGCGTCTGGGCTAAACGTTAAGGAAGTACTTCTTTCAATGCGCGCTAAAAGGATAAACATTTGACTTGCATGGCGATGAAACAATAAAGTTATTTCAGTACCCGAGAGGTGTTATTAAGCCATGGCGTCACTAAGTTGCAAGCAACTAGAGTCGTTTTAATAAGTCATTATAGCTAAGCCGAGCTTTACTGAGTCTGGCAATTCGTGTGTAAATCACATTAGTTTTCCCCCGAATTAGGGTTTATTAAAACTGGCCCGACTGCGGTTAATGCATTGCTGCGAGGTTTTTGACTGAATTTTTAACTAGTACTTAGCGTTAAGACTGGAACAGCTTTGGTTTCTTTAAACTAGTTCAGCAAAACGATGTTGGATCACTATAAGCTAACAGATGAATAAGAACTCGGAGAACGTAATAATTTTAATTAAAAATCTTTCTGGCCAGGTCCTTCATAGTTGGGTTAATGTCAGTCCAGTGTTAGCGTTAAATTTGACTTCTTATCTACTCTGTAGATTCTCTTTGGCCGACAATTTTTTTGGACTGCGTTCAAAATGTCCATGAAATTTTGTAGTCAACTCAATACTTTGAAACAAGAACAACAAAATACTATTTTACTGCTTTAGACAAATATGACTGCGATAACCCTCGAACGTTTAAGACAATATCTTAAATGTAACCGCTCTCGTAGTCTTGCTCGTCCAGTAACCTGTTGTCCTAAGTGTATTCATCTTGGCCTATCTTACTTTTTGTATTTAAATCGGGCCCACAGGAATTGGATTCTTGCTGTTGTGGATACCCTGGCTAATTTAATTCAGTATGATGTAAAGTATATGAAATAATTCATATATGAACTGCGGATATAGATGAAAGTGAGAAGTGATCATCGCAGTGAATTTTCCAATTTATGCAATTGGAAATTGGAAGCCTGAAAAAAATTCAGGCTTCCAATTTCCAATTGCATAAATTGGAAAATTCACTGCGATGATCACTTCTCACTTTCACTTAATTCAGTATGTTGTAAATGTTGTAAATGGCGAAGCTAATAAAATAAAATAAAAACATTGGAATGCTCCTCAGATTAGCGCTAAGCAATACCTTCAACAACCAGGCCTTGATGGGTGCCAAGGACCTTAGATTCTTTTCAGACAGCTGTTCTTAAATAAACCCTTGGGGTAAAATGGCCGGACCTCATCTCCCCCTGCTAGATCGCTCAGTCAGTAAGAAAATAACTGAAGAGAAGATGAAAGTGAACCAGACATGTTGCAACCGAGTGAAGATCCAGAAATGCGCTGAGGTCCGTCCACCTAGTAAGAGAAATGAGGGAGACTTAAAATAACATGGTGTAGAATGCTCGGAAAGGAAAGGATGGAAGACCTGGGGAGGAAGAGTGGGAAGGAGGCACGCGAAGTGGCTGTCAACCGGAGATGTAGGAGAAAAATAGCTGATACTCTGTGTGCCACTTGGCATACATATAACGATTATCATCATCATCATCATCATCATCGTCATCAAAAAAAATAGAAAATCGAACCAGGGGCACACTGGTGGGAGGCAAGTGCTCTCACCACTGCGCCATCCCTGCTCCCCTGCTCATCACCATCATCATCACCATCATGCTAGAAGAACGTTGACGTCGCAGACGTTACAGCGCATAATAGAAGTGCTGTGTTTCGTTGTTATCGCGTATTGCCGTCTTCGGGTCAAGACACAGACGCGGCATCAATAGGGAGAACAAGAGACTTGAAATATCTAAATCCAACTTCCGGATCGCCAACGGTTCCCTTGCCCAATGTTCCTTTTGTCTTGATGAGTAATCAAATTCTCACAAAATACTTTTAATTCGTTGAAGGCCTAACGCGCTTGCCTTGTTTCTTGTATTTTGAATAGACGGCTAAGACAACTAAGATATCCGATAGACATCTTACGCATTCTCTACAAACTTGTTCAAAACTTTAACAGATTACGGCTCATAAATCGACAATTCATCCCTCCCCCTCCCCTTCTTGTAAGTCTTCTTTCACCTCTAAAAAGCACTCTGATGTATTCTGAGACCTTCATAACAACACGTGGAGAAGGGGTAAGGAAGGTTTTCTACGATATTGTGTGTAGTTTTTTCTCAGTGAGATGGAAAAACAAGCAAACATTCTGCGTTTGTTTCAACTGGTTTGGTCCAAGACTGTGATGAAAAACTTCATAGGTAAATGAGTAAACACAATACTTGGAAGCTAGTGTTCAAAGCGTGGGATAGACTAGTGAAACAACACAGCTTTCTTTGCCGTACAGATATATTTATTAAATGCATGTATCAAAATATGTTTTATTTACATTTGTCCAGACTTATCTGTTAATGTCCCCCCAAATTTCCCCCTCAATCAACATACATTTTTTCTTATCAATCCCATTACTAGTTTATATGGGAAATATTACGCTTTTTAAACTACGGTCATTCTGTGTCTTTATGTTGTGAACTATCGCCATAAATTTGGAGGCATAATTGCTGTTTATTACACCTTTCATTTTCGAGAGCGCACGTCTTTTAAACTAAAAATGACAATTTACAAGGTTAGTAAATGATACTGTAACTTTGTTTTGCTTGTTATTGAAGCTTCTGTCCAACGGGAGGGAATATCAGGATCATATTTACAATGTCCGCCACCAGGGCAAATAATGAAATTAAAACGGTTATTTGAAATATGCGTACTAACTTTTACATTTAAATAACTTGTTTAACTCAATATAATGTACACTAGATATCTTCCTTCATTGCCAGATTGGCTTTACGCATGAAAATGAACATGAACTGAAGTATTCACTTGTCTCACGAAATCTACGCTATACTGAATGCCAAGTTTCCTATGCTTATTGTTAGTAGTTTCTATCGCATACTCGCTTTATAAGTGAAAGAATCCTTTACAATAAGGTGGGGTTAGTTTTGCTAAGATATTATTATTAGTGAGCTTTTCTTTTATTTCTCTTTGCATCCTTGTGCACATCCTTGTGATGTTTTGAGTGGTGCAGACTCCGCCGCAATCTTCGAGCAGGCGTTTTCCTTTGCAGTTGGTGTATATCATGCTCGGTTTTAAGATATTTCAAAATATCCTCCTGAATTTTATACAGTTTGTCCACCTTTTCCAGCAGCTTAGCCATGATAAATGCGTCGGCAGATTTCTTGGGTGTCTCAGGAACGTCAGTTCTCTTTTCCACTGCAAGTGGTTTCCCGGAATCAAGCTTCTTGTTTGAGACGAGCGTTCTGAAAAATTTCAATTTGTGCAATCTATTTTCCTGGGGAAGGCCATCAACAGCCGATTCGCTAATTTTCTCGTTTTGAGAATGGTCCAAGAGTTTTTTATCTTCTGAATCCCATCGCGAGCTTTCTTCTCCATGCTTTACCAACTTTCCTATGTTGTGTCTCAAGAAATGACTGGTGTCGATACGATTCCTGGAGCCTTTAAGCCAGATATTAATCTCGTTTCTTCTTCGCCTCCTGATATCCTTCTCAAGATCTTCTAAATCACGTTTCCGTATGTCATCCCCATCAAGTCCCTCATCAGCACCTTTAAGATTATTTATTCGCTTCTTTGCTCTTTGCATTGCCGAGTACTTCGCAGCCTCGATAATAGTCAAGATCTTTTCGATTTTCTTTACCTTGTCCACCTCTAATTTGGCCACGTTTTCCTTCCTGATGTCATCGCGTAGTTTGGCTTCATCCTCTTCAATCTTCTTCTTCGCATTGTCACCGCCTGCGGCTTCATCCTTTTGAATGAGAACCTTCTCTTTGTTAATCTCCGCCTTTTCTTTGCTCATATCGTCCTCGTATATGTGCTCTTCTTGTTTGGCCTGGTTTTCGATGTCATCAATGATGTGTTTCACTGAAGTGGGAGACAGACCGATGGCTTCTTCGATCTTGGACATAGCCAGACTTGCTCGCTCCGTGTCTTGAAGCTTTCTGTAAGCTTCTGCTATCAGAGGATTAACTGAAACCAATAAGAAAATCAGCATTGATAAATACGGGCACAGAAGGAACAGAGCTGAGTTGTTCTAAAAACAGGACAAGAGTGAGGTGAATTGCAAATGTTGGTTTTTGAGGAGAGGAAAAACCAGATTACCCTGAGAAAAATCTGTTTATCGGTATACGGAAGAGTGATGACGTAAGCGCCTGGAAAAATAGGCGATTTCCGAGTTGCTTTGAGCCTTATTATGAAAGCGAGGCTACATGCACAGTTTTTATTATGAAACTTAGTTTTCATTCATATGCAAACAAAACTATTTTTCATATGACAAGCTTTGCACGGGGCCTCACTTTCATAATGAGGCTCAAAAACGGCCTGTTCTTGCAAGAGGGACAGTCTTTCAAAGCAAAGCCTCCACTCTTCCTACGATTAATTTCTGCAACCGACCCCAGACCCCAGACGTCAAAGTAGACCACTCAAACCAACTGGAAAATATTGTATAAATATTTAGCGTTTACCTGGGGCTTGATACGGCGCAGGCGCAGTGTAAAACGCTGGTGAATTCCAGGAGTACTGCGGGCGGCTGGCCGAAAGGGCCTGGGTATTCCATGAGTAAAACGAGTTTGATGGGTAAGCCCCAGCGAGCGCCTGCTCGCCAGAGTAAGCCGCTGGAACTGGGGCTTGCAAGTTTGCAGGACTGGGAGGCGACAAACTCTGCGGATGATCCTAGAAGAGTAAATGAGAGAATTGTTTTTAGCTAGATAAAATGAAGGGTGTTTCATGCCGAAGCTTAAATATTCCACACTGATAACGTATTGAAGTGAGGCAAATGAACCAACAACTCCAATCAGGTTATTAACAGGTTATTTACTAGTTATTAATAGGAGGCTAAAAATAGTATTGGCGATACCATCCTTGCTAGAGATCTAAAACCTTTAACTTATGGTCCATGAGGAGGACTTAGTTTTTCCACATGTTGTATACTGCTTGCAGTCCCTAAAGCGAGAGAGCTTAAAAGCGAGGTGAACTCGGTGAGACTTCAGCAAGCAAAAAACGAGAAGAGATTGCCTCTCTCTTAGCTTTCCTTCGGCTCGTAAGCTCCAAGTAGGTTCTCAGTTCCCCTCACTTTTGCTCCACCATTTTAAAAAGGGACTGTTAGTAGTCTACTTACGCTGCCACGACATCAGTTGATCTTCCTAGGTCTCCTAGCAACAGTCCATGGTGGATCTACTCTAAGTATAACCCAGAATGAAATAGTCCGTTTGTCTGGTTGACAAACCTGGCCATTTTCATAACTAATTTTTTCTGCAAGGAAATATAACTGTTTCCCCTGAACCGCTATGATCCGATCTTTTGTTCAAACTTTTCACTATCTCCAATGCAATCGAAAGCACTTTTCATCTTTTTCACTCAAGCTTTTGAACCATTCCTCGCCCCCCCACCCCCCAAACTGGAATTTTTCGTATTTCAAAAAAACCTGTGTTTTTCTTAGCTGTTTCAGTTATCGATATTCAATAGGCCATTTCCGAGTTGCTTTGAACCTCATTGTAAAAGCGAGACTAAGTGCAAAGTTTTTAATACGAAAGTCAGTTTTCGTTTATATGCAAATAAAACTACTTTTCATATGAAAAGCTTTGCCCTTAGCCTCGCTTTCATAATGAGGTTCACAGCAACTCGGAAATGGCCTATTACTCACGTTGAAAGCAGCTGTCGTAGGAGCAGCAGCTGGCTTCGCAGGCTCAGGTCCCTTAATAATTGGTTTCTTTGGCTTCATGGGAGAAACAAAAGCCTGTAGTGGAGCCTGAGGATTTTGGAAAGGTGGATTGAATCGCTGTGGTGCAAACAGGTTCGGTGAGTTGGAGAAAGTATCAAAGAATCTCGAGACAGGTGATGGATTTGGAGCCACGATATTCGGGTTGTATGATGCAGTCAGTGGAGCTCCCTGCGACATCAAGCCATTTGATTGGCTAATAGCTGATTCAATCGTCTGCGTAGGAGATGGAATCGGCTGAGCAGGTGCGACTGGTTGAGCAGGCATAACAGGTTGAGCTGGTGCGACCGGTTGAACTGGTTGACTTGTCGGTGCAGTTGACGCTGCCGATGCTATTTCTTTATTGGTCTGCTGAGATGTTGCAGGCGCCTGCGGTTCTTTGTGGTCTTCCTGAACATGCGCGTCTGATTGTGTTTTGGGAGCTGTGATTGGTGGCTGTATTGCTGCAGGTTTTTTGGGCTGGGAAGGGCTTGGCATGTTGTCAGACTCTATATCTCCTTGGTTAATATCGTTGTTTCCTTCCTCGGAGGAGAAGCTCGCCACCTTGTCTGACTCTGGTTCAATTGATTCCGCTGTTTGCTGAGAGCTGCCTTGTGCTGGAAGCACTGACGCGCTTGCTTGTGCTGCTTTAACTGAGAGAAATAAATTAATTTCCAAGTTATTCTTCAATTCTGTCCTAAGCGACACAATTAAAACAATTAAATGTAATAATTATTAGAGTTTGCACTAAAACATACTTTCTTCCAACATGTCCGCTTCAACACTCACTTAAGTTCGCTCATTCAAGTGTCCCGTATGTAGCTCGAGCAATTGCTTTACATTACAATTTCTTATCGCAAGACACTGAGTTGGCTATAACTGAGTTCTTGCACAACCCGACTACTTAAAATAATTATTAAATAGTTATTAACAATACTTCTTGATTCTGCATGTTGACTAAATTAAAAACAGTTGCCTATCAGGATCCGAAATGGATTTTGTAACGAACAAGTTAAATATTTGTCTTTAAAGGTACCCACTTGCGTTAATTCTTTGTATTTCCGTATTGTCTTGACGAGGAGGCTGATAAGATGGCGCGGCGGTAGTCTGGCCAGCCATACTAGTAGGTGACAGCATGGTGCTGGGTGCAGAGGTGATGATGGGAGGGCTTATCCCTTGAAACATTTGCGGTTGATAGCTAGTGGTATATGACTGTATCATCGGTTGATAAGCAGGTTGTTGAACCCCCCCAAAATAACCAGCCGCTTGAGGAGGATACGAAAGCGGTTGTCCATAAATCATCGGAGGGGTGGAAGCGAGCTTCCGCCTTTCTGCCTTTTGAAGATCTTCTTGTGCTCGTTCTTTTGCCAAATATTTAGCGGCCTCAAGCTTGACAATCAGCTTTAAAATATTTTGTGCTTTGTTTACGTCCTCGTCGGCATCTTTCTCTAGCTTTACGAATTTCGCTTTTTTGGTTGGATCTTGTACCCCATCCGCAAGTTTCTTGAAGTTTTTCTCTTCAGTTTTCAGTTCGGATTCCAGATTTGCAGTTTTGTTCTCTACTGTCAATGGATTCAATCCGAGTTCTTGTTCTATGCCAGTCAGAGCTTGAGCAGCTTTGATTGCTCGTTGAAGCTTCTCTCGGGCAACTTCTACGGGGTCGTCTGCAATAAAAACAAGACGAACGAGGAGAAAGCATAAACACAGTACCTAACAGTGATCTAGAGTCTCTCTAAAACCTCAAAGAAATAAGATTGTCAAAAATTCGTATTCTGTACTGAAAGTCCATTCAAGTGTATACAGCTGTTTCGACAAAGGTTGTCCAAAAGAGCGTAAAAGTGTACGCGACAATGCCGAAAGGTAGTCTGGGAAATACCCAATAAATTTCAATAAAATTAAAGCTCAAAATCCATAATGCTTCGCCCGTACAGCGCATTCTTGGGATGGCGGGCAATATGGATTCTGAACTTTTATTGAAATTTATTGGGTATTTTTTCAGACTACCTTTCGGCATTGACGCGTACGCGTTTTCTCTTTTTTTAGACATCGTTTGTGGAAACAGCTGTATGCTCAAATGCGTATTGCAAAAACAACAAGTTACTGTTTGGAATCAAAAAATTTTAAATCGTAAGAGACTGTCATGTCGTCAGGCTGTGGTAAAATCTACTTTACTATCGATCTATGCACTAGCAACTTCATAGCTAAATAAAACTGCAAATACAATGAGTTGGTTTTCCGCAAAAATACTTTTCCTGATCAATACTCAGTGTCAGCATATCCCACATTCAGTGCAAACAAAGAATCTGCTCGTGTTGCCAAGGCGTAGCGAGTATGCAAACAAATTCTCCCTACCAGCGCCTTTAGTAATATATGGAAACAATTAAGGAGAGTTTATATGTTGACGTTAGTGATACCTTGAAGAGGGAGCTGCCGCTTTTCGCGTGCGTCACTGTTGGAATTCAATGCAGAGGATGTCTTTTGGGCATGCTCTTTGTCTGCAAAGAAGACGGAAAGAAGTTGTTTCAGTACCTTTGAGGATGAAATGAAAGGCGACGTCGGAGAAAATTAAACACTGACATCCAAGCGGAGCAGAGGAAAATTCCTGAGTGATATTCTGGAAATGTTTCCAACAGCAGACTGGAGCTCCCTCTTCGAAACTGTAACTTGCAAACTAACTGCCAAAGTATTGTATCATTATGGTCGAGGAAGCGTGCGATCTTGTTTTGAGGCAGTGTTTGTGTTTTGCCTGTCCCAGTATACATTCCCTATTAGCTTTTATCGACAGTTTGACATAGAAACGAGGCAACGTGGTCATTCTGCATTGTATTAACCCTTTTGCCTCGTTTTCATGCTTTTTACATCAAGGCCGGGTTGTTCGAAAGCCGATTAACGCTAATCCACGATTATAAGTTAATCGAGGCTTTCGTCTCGCTCGTTTGAAATGGTTTAAAAGGCTAATTTCAAGCTTAAGGTTAAGAATATTCTAAGGCAAAACTGAGGGACAAAAATCTTATGGGAGAATCTTTATTGATTAGGTATTAAACTCGGATCAAAGTTCACTTTAATCCAGGATTAGCTTAATCGGGTTTCGAACAACTGGGCCCAGAAGAATACTTGACCGAATACTCAACCATAATAAGTACTAGATAAAATATGAGCGGCCGATCTGTATGGGCGTTTACAATGGCGAGCCGAAGGCGAGCCATTGTAAACGCCCATACCGATCGGGAAAAAAAACCCAAGAAATTGAATGTATTGTGTTTTGCAGTAAAGATCTGTATCAAAAGTTAATGATTACTAATTAGCTGAGCAGGAGTTTGTATCAAAGGTTAATTCTACTGTTTAATAATTCATGGAGTTGTATTGGGGTTTACAGAGGTGTACATGTGACTTAAATTCTACCTAATTTGATGAATAATTAATGAATTTTACAACACTTTTTAGAGATGTCGCAGGGTGCAAAGAAAAAATGAATAATCCGCTCTTACAACGTTGTTTGCTTACGGACCATCGTTTCTCTCATCTCCTGAATGCAGTTTTTTCTCCTACCTGTGTGCTTTATGACCTCTTTTTTATCTTTATGCTCTGTTTCGGTGAGATCATTTTCGTCCTCGTCATCAATATTGTCTCCTGGACCTTCATCAGGAACCTCTTCCACTGTGGGGACACCATATTCCTCTAACATGGGGTAGTCGATGAAATTTTCCCCCAGAAATGGACTGTACTGCTCGAGCATTGGATCATCCTCGTACAGCTCTGTAAAACGGTCAAATTTAGCGTCACAAAATATTTTTAAAGTCATCGCCACGTTCAGTTTCTTAAGGCTGGAAACAGCCTAGAAACAGGCAGCTTTTTATGCATTTCAATGGCGAAATTTGAACAGCAACCTAGACTTTCTTCAAAGTGGAGTTATTGCAGAAAAAAGTAGGTGGAGTAAAAGGTGTTTAACAATGGGAACACTTTCCGTGTTCTTCATGCTCCTTTTCTTCATAATAAGCTTACTTTCCCCCTCTCCTCAAAATCGTCGCTGCAGTTGGTCTTGCTGGAATTATTCATGCAAATTTCAACCAATATGTTTCTGAGCCATTGCGACAGGCCGATTGCGTAAAATTATTCGAAAAGATTTTCACACTGCGACGTCTAAATAACTGTTGCCGTGTTCCAACAGTTGTAACTGAGAGCACATTGCAACTTGTCTCGCAATGGCATTGCAAAATCGCAAGAGATTGAATGAATAATTGCCTAGAGCAATTCCGAAACGCAATATTCGCTTGAGAACTCACAACGCTGAATAAAATAATTCCCTTGGTGTACAATGCTCTAGCGGTAATGTCATCGACATCTGTGTTGCGTACACAACGCGTTATTTTCAGACCTACCTTGAGCGAAGGTAGCTCCCAGCAGAAGTAAAGCGGAAACCAGAAGGAACAGCTTCAATGAAACAGAAGCCATATGATACCTACAAGGAAATCACACCATCAACATGAACGTGCAGCTCCTCGTGGGTAACTGTCTAGACCTGTTAAGCCCGCCATAAGACAGTAAACTTAACAATTACCAAAGCTGGCATAGAAGATGAAAATTCAGTTTTCAGGCTCTATTAGAACGCCTTGAGAATTCGTGCTATCATCAATTCTTGCCCCTCCCTTACCCTCCTCTCCACCCTTTTTTGGCTCTACGGAAATATTTTTTTACATTTTTGCTCTTTGTGTTTGAAACAGGGAATTGTTCTTTTTATTTAGTGAGAAGTGATAGCATTTTTTATATTTGCTACATCTGCGTGAAAGGAGGAAACGATTTTAGAGATTACTTTTAAAAGACAGCGTGACAAATCGTACATTTTCGTCGAAAGTAGGGTTAGAATTATGAGAACTCGAGCAACACATGCCCATATTTTTGAGGGGTTCCAGGGGGCCTCGGATCACTCAGTCCCATTTATCAGACGCGTGGGTGTCGCCCTAACAAACATTAGTACCGCGCCTCCACTTATTCATGTACCAGTATAACAATGACATCCATGGGTAACTAACCGTTTGGGGTTTTCCGTCTGGTCATCTGTTTAATATTCAGTTCAATGAATCGAACAATTTAGATGATTCGCTTGATCAACCATGTAACTTTGCGTTCATAACCTCATTTCAGATGGCAAACATTACAACTTTCCGTGAGAGAAACATCCATTCACAGAAACCGCGACCGGCGGTATAAATAAACTCTTTCCACATAGGAGTGATTCTAACTTTTGAGTGTGTTGATGAAATTCCTCAAGTTTAATATAAAATTTAACTAAATTAAAGCTACCGAGTGGTTCTTTCCTGTGATTATTAAGCTGTGCAAGGTGGTTCTAACTTAAGTTTGCATTGTGTTGAGAAATTGAATTATAAAGTTTGGCCATTTGTATTTTAGGCCTGTGCAAGAAGTGCGCAAATGAAGTTCCTCGTGCCCAAAAAAACACTTGTTCATTATAAATTGAGTCACCTTTTCAAATTACCTTTCTCAAAAGAGCGCGAGTGATTGAACTGGCAAATAAACGGGATTTAAAATCTGCAGAAATCACACTCGTGCGCAAACTATTCCTCTCTGGTGTACGATATTCAGGGAATATTTAGTATCCTAAGCTCGAATTACAACTAGAATAACAATACCTGTAAGCTAGTTTCCAGGTACGCTACGATAAACTAAGTACCAATATATGACTCATTAATGCAAGGAAAAGTGATTTAAGGTATATTAAACTTACCTCACGAAACAGAGAGCCCTTCTCTATCTGCTGCCTAGGGTTCTAAGGAGAAAGACAAGCGAGCCTCTGTCTCAAGAGGTAATCTGTTCTCATCACAGAATATGTGATCGCAACCCACCTTAATTAACAATTTTTTGAAATGCAAAATCAAAGTGATCAAATAACGTTTATGACCCTTAGAAACCACTAATGAACCTCAAATCTTTAATTGATTCCATAATTATTTCAAAACCTACCGTTAAAGCAAAAGTTATGCAAGTTCAGTTGTCCGGTGTCTTTTCAAGAGGCACTCATTCAATACGTTGTTAACCATATTTGCTAGTTTAGAATCAGAATGTTTTTTTACATCTCTCACCAAGGCCCACTTTGTGGGCAGAAAACTGCCGATTCCATCAGAGATATATTAGAAATAAACTCCCATTAATTTTGTAAACAAGGTACTGGGGCTGTCGCGCGAATTAACAGATAAATATTTTCTCTAGCAATTATGAAACGCCACAAATATTTTTACAGCTAAAATCCGAAAGGCCAAACGCCAAATGAAACGTTTTTCAGTTCATTCTTTTGCCAAATAATTCTTTTGAAGACTCAGTGAATGTCTACCGAGTGAATTGTCAGGAACAGAAAAATTCAAATAAAATACCCTGTGGTGTTTCGTAGAAGTGTGAAACATAATGTTCGATCGAGCGCGCAATCTATTTTAACACGGCGTTTAGGCGAAACTGCTCGGGTTAGGGAAGTTCCTTAAAAACAGGTAACATGATTTGTGTGGTTTACAATTTCAGAAAATTAATCCGGCTGGGTCAAGAGGAAATAAACGATCCACAGCATTTGGACACGAGTATTGTTATGATCTTTGTGTTTTTGGTTCTCAAGTAACGTGAATCAGAATCCCACGGTCCATCATGGCCTATGCTTGGGTAGCCATGTTTTCATGAACACCTTCATCGCTTGTAGTCATTAACGGTGAAATAATGGCCTACCTGTAAACGCTCATACGTCTGTCATTTTACGACACCAAACAGCAAAAAACATCCACGATTTAAAACTCAAAACCACAGAATCCAAACTCGCTTTTGCGGTGAAGCAAAAACGCAACGGCAAAGGACTTCTTTCGATTTCTTCGCACCGAAATTCGTCTAAAAAGTCGCCATTGCCTTCCACCTATGGTGTAAAAATATGAACTCAGATTGGTATATTGGTTGAGATCATCTTTCTTATTGACCAATCACAGGTCGCGATTTTAACAACCGTTGTTACTTTTAATCATCCTGGGATATTAAGACCAGTCAATGCAAGAACGCTTATTACCTGTTGTTTAGATTGGAAATTATTAACTGAACATGGATGCTTTGAAAGGCATCTAAGCGTATAACTTTGTTAAAGAAGTGAAACGGTTTCACGCCATTCAAGCTCAAGACGAGAACATCTAAATTCTCGACAGCGAGCTTAACACACTTGTAAATAATTCTGAGTGAATAGTTGTTTCCTCATTGCAAAATTTCACGTTTGTCTTCGAGGTACGTACGATAGTCAGTTACAGTTATATTCAGTAGCGGATCCAGACCTTCAGAGAAGCAAGGGGCCCGCTGTCAAACGCCCGACTTGCTTATCTTCGTGAAACGAAATTTCTCGGCGCCTCGACCCTGCGGGTCTCGGTTTTGGTCTAAAAAAATAAGGGGTCCCCGACCCCACCCTCGATCCGCCATTAAAGCTGTCTTACTTATGGGGCTGTTTGAGCCCCTCGGCGCCGTATTGTTTGCTTAGACACTAACCTTTCCTCTACATTGTCTCTCCCCAGTCATGTGTACGAATTGAACGCGCAAACAGTTAAGGAAACCGAACAAACTACTTGAGTAACTTCGTACCTATCCAGGGAAAGAGTAGGAATATTCCTAGTCAACTTCAAGTTGGGTGTCCTGTGATGGAGTAGCATCCCATTCATGGGGGAGTAGTAATACTCCTAGTCATTTCATGCTGGGTATCCTGTGGTGGACTAGCATCTTATCCAAGGGGAGTAGTTATACCACTTGTCACTTCATGTCTATCCAGGCGTGGGTATCCTGTGATGTGGGGAGTAGTAATACTCCTGCCAGTAGTGGCTTTAGGTCACAGAAACAGGCCATATCGGCAATGTGGGCTGCCTGTGGCTCTAGTCCGACTTTGTCTTGCGGATAACAAAACAACTAGATGAAAAACACGTGAACCCTGCCGCAGAGTACTGGCCTCTCGGAGTCTCCCTGGGATCGAACGAGATTCCCTCGGGATACGGGAAATCTCACTATTGTTCTATACAAAGTTTTTGTCTGCGTTATGTTAAAGTATAAATAGAAACCATCATCAGTGGAAGAACACGAAATGTCATTCATTTACCGATCTCATGTTTTTTCAGCATATTTCGTTTTCCCAGGCTTCCACACTATCGAAGAGCTTTTTTCCAGTGAAAAATTTCTCGAACGAAAATTTCAATGATTGTACTTACTCTCTTAACTCGGAAATGCATACATTTTTGTGTTAATTGAGGAAATTTAGATTTATTGAACACCAGATGATAAAATAAATACATTTAGCATAAATCTTCACAGCGGAGTATCATATGTAAGAAAATATGGTAACCTATCGATGCGTGAAATTTTGTTTTTGGTTATGACATAACTGTCCGTCCGACCGTACGCAAGTGGCAAGTGGCAAGTTTTGAAAAAAATATCAAAATCATAACACAGCGGTAAAAAGTGAGAAACGCAGAAAACCCTGGAAACGCTTTTGCCTCGCAAGCTATAGTAAATCAGACCAACACCTCGCAAAGAATGAGTAATGCACTTTACTATGACAGATGAATGAAGCCCTACAGAGTGCAGTGTCCATTCTAATCTGAAACGTAATATTCGACAATAATGGGAAGAATATATTAGGTTGCATGTATTCACTAAAACAAGCTGTTATGACAACCTTCTCTCTTCTGTCGCTTCCCGCCTCGACTAGCCAATGCTATTTGCGGGAAGCAACCATTTGTATTTTCTTTTGTCAAGTAATAAATAAAGTTAAAGTTGAAGTTAAAGAGGAGACTGTTTCGAAGTGAAAAATCAAGGACTCCCTAGTGGGTTTAATTTTGAAGTTTTTTAATGGTGCTAAAGCAGCCGCTGTTTGACTTCATGAGTCTTTTAGTTGTTTTTTTTATTGTTGTTAATAGTATCAATGATACTTTGTCACATTTTTGTTACATTTATTGATTTTTTTTTCCTTCTTTTTCATTTGCTCCGTTAAACCACGAATAGATTTTTATTTTTCTCAGGAATAGTGAAACAAGCTAAACGCGCGAGCACAAGGAGACCTTTTTACTCTCTTGCCCGTGCGCCTCGCGCGCACCTCCTCGCGAGAGGCGACCTTCGCGCACTTGCAAGTGTTTTGCTCGCCTACTATCTCTGAGAAAATACGAAACTACTCGTATGCCATTTTTACCTCAAGTCTTTCGTTTTAACGGGAAAGCTAGATTGCTTTTCTTAGTACTTTTACTCTTCAGTTTCCCTATCATAGTACGTTTATATGGTATAATAGGCTTAATAGAGTCTTCATTGATTGTGTTCAGCGGTATGTTAGGTCCCCTGGGTTGGGTGGTCATCTGAGACTTGGGTTTCCCGCCAGGAATAAGACCGGAAATGGCTTTTATTGCATTCTCCCCAGCCTTCTTGAAAAACTCCAGGATATCTCTTGTCTTGCGTTGTTGTGCAGATGCTATTAAGAGATGAAGAAAGTCGTGTGAATAACGTGGATGCTTTTGCATTTTGGCTTTGCTCACGCACAGGCAAAGCTGCAAAGTTTGGGTGTAAACACGAAAATATATGTCGCAAAAGGACTGAGAAGGGCTATACGCCAAAACTTTACTTTCCAGCGAATAACACCACTAGAGTCGACTCGACTCGACTCGACTCGACAGTGTATACAGACAAACTAAGGACCGGTTCAGCTCGTTCACACTAATCCGGATAAAATTGAAAACGGGCCTAACTTTATTCCGTTTGGTCTTACGTCCACCCTAATACAGCGTCACGGTTTCGCACGACCAAAACCGGACCGTAAAACGATCTCCAGAGTGACTAAATAAGGCCCCGTCAACACAAATCTCCAAAAGACGCGATTTCCAATTTATTCCGATTTTAATAAAATGTGAACGGGCCTAATTTTGCTCGCATTCTAGCGGACCGTCCCTCCCCATTCCAGCGACCAATTGCGACCTGAAGCAGCGTCGACGGCGACGACAAAGGAGAACGACAGAAACCTGTATTTTGGCATACGTCTTTGATGTTCTCGGCGCAAAACAGCGACGTGGTGACAAAATTCAAGGTTTTGTGGCGAACGTGAGCACACTGTGTTGAATTTTCTTTCGTCTTTCCCACCCCATTCTCAATGAATAACCACTTTTACAGTTGTGTACTTAGTGACCTGGCCTTTGAGTGGAAGCGAGGCTGGCGTTGACCTTGTTTTGATACAAACCTCGCTGTCAAAAGTGTCAAAATCAAATGTCAAATCCTCTGTTTATAGTGGAAATGCACTTAGCTACCCAAAGCTAGTTTACAGGCATTTCACTCATGAATAACGCGAAACAAATAATAGTCAAATCGAACATAACATGTTAAAAACCCCAACTGGCAGGAGGCAAACCAGCTGGCTATTTACAAGCGTGGCCGAGGAGGAACTTGAATCCGGGTCCTCCGGATTTCAAGTCCGGAGCCCTAACCGCTGGGCCACGCCGCCTCCCGCTCTTTTTTCATATGTAGATCATGCATTGCTGTTCTTCATGGGCTAACTAGTTTGCCTTTACATGTGAAAAGCAGTGAGGTTTGTATCAAAACAAGGTCAACTCCAGCCTTGCTACGATTCAAAGGCTAGGTTTCAAAGAACACAGCTTTAAAATGGGCCATTCAGGTCCTGGACAGTTCACCCACTTCATGCAAATTAAAGAGTTGGAATATGATTTCTCAGCCGGTGAGATTTTCTTTTGGCGCCGGTTGCTGTCGTGGTTATTTCAGTTCCCTATTAATATTATCACCGGCCCAGCACGCCTGCTAACTAGCTGCTCATGCTACAAAAAAGTGTTATAGCCTGACCAAATCGACCCATATGGCCCTGTACCACCTCAACTGGCCCTACTGTGCCGGTGCATGTCAAACACAACAGGTTGCTACAGGTAACGCTTAGTGGAGACGGTTAATTTGACAACTAAACTATAAAACTACTGCGATCCTCATCTCAAAATATTGCAAACGGGAAGAACACCGCAAATGCAAGGTGAAAAAAGAAATATTATCAAAACGATGTAAAATTCTGAAATACCTTGGACGTCGCGTGCTATTGATAGACCCATTAGTATTAAGACCACCAACATAGCTCGCGGCAAGTGACGTCGAACTTTTAAGTCCACGTGTTTTTTTCTGTGGCAAGTACCAAGAGCTGTTGTCTCATTGCACACAGAAAATCTTCGCCTTTTCAAATTTCGCAGATAACTGACGATATGTTTTCAATTCAACCATTAACCCATTCGATTCAAAGTCTGTTGTGTCTTGAGCCGCGTGGAGTAAACATATCAGGGAATATAAGCCACTTATTTACCTATTCACATGTAATGCGACGTCAACAGGTATGAATATTTGACCACAAACCAAGACAAACTGGCAAATAGAACTAAAAACTAGAAACAATCACCTGGTTAATGAGATTGTTCTGGCAGTCTACAAGCAATAAAAATGTTTTTTGTTCCCGGTTTGTTTGCTTGCTTGTTTTTGAGTGCCGGGTAATGTGTTTTGTGTGTCTGTGAAAGGCAACGTTAGAAGGCAAATAAAATGAAATAAAAAGAAAGAATATTTGCCTTGCTTAGTTTATTCCGCTCAGTCCCCGTGCATCAATCAGAGGACATTTATCCACATTGTCTGCCCGGGGATCGGGCATTAGTCTCCCCTGGGGCATTTCATGGCCTCGTGCTTTTCACTTCATAACGCGCTGACTGCCTTTCAATGATAACTCGGATCCTCCGTTAAGATGGTACATCTAAGTAGGACAAACATTACATCAAAGATCCACAGAACGAAAACGAGAAAAAGACTTAGTTTGGCCTGAATTAACTTTCATTAGAATGAAAGTAAGCCCCAAAATTAACGAAGAAAATAATTAATCTTATTTTTTAACTGTAGGGTATTTGTGCGGCTCATTTGTCCCCGCCGTTGAGCATTTGCTGGTTTGTTTTCGAAAACTCTTATGCCCGGGCTTGGCCGGGAGGGAATGAGCACTGCTGGAAATAACTGATGCGTTATTTTCCACCCAACCCTTGTTGGCTGCCTCGTTCCGGTGTTTGGAACTTTGGGTGGAGATATAGGAGAACTGCTTCAAGGTTTGTTCAAAGGGGTTACGATTAGACAGCATTTTGCCCTCATTTTATTTTATTTTTTTTTTTTCCTTGCTTGAAAGAACTAATAGAGTATTCTGAAGAATGGCGACCAAGTCAAAATCTCTCCAGGGACATCAAAATGTCTTATCATAGATATATGGCATGACAAATATAAACAGAAATTGCCGAAACTGTTTTTGATTATTTTGCATTTACTATGCTCTGTAATTGATTAAAAAAATATACGTGGGACGTGTGCTAACCAGTCAAGACAAACTTACTGTTCTTCCATCCAACCAGCAGCGAGACTAAAATAGTCTTGACATGGCTTGATAAGAGGGTTAGTTTCCAAAGAAACTGTGATGTGATCTGTGATGTAGGGTCAGTGGGGGAGTTGAGCTTTATCTCTTTAAGGTGGACAAATTACCTTATCAACTCCGTTGATAAAGCCGAGTATTCGTTGATATGGCCTGGACTAGTTTCCCGCGCTTTACACGGGTCCGACCAATCAAAGCAAACTTATTGTTCCTCTAACCAATTAACTGTTAAGTGTTACTTTTTTAAAATTAAGTCTTACCAACCAACGAAAAAATAAATAAAAACAAACGTACCTTGGCTTGCTAACGTTTCTCCACGCTGGGCACGGGTCTTTTTTGCAAAGATACCCAATATGGTGACTTTATGTCTTCAATGTGGGCAAACACGACAAAACGACGTAAAAGGAACATAATGGCGGAACATGACGACGCCGAACAAAAACCGATCTTTTCTTTATGTCATTATGTCTACGTTGTCATGTCGCTAGTGTGAACACTACGCTGGACGTTTCTTAGCAAGGCAAAACATTTCGTTTTACGCAGTTTTTATTAAACAATCAGCGCGCATTCAGTTCTAAATATGGCTAACTTTTCGCATCATCTGATTAAAATACAATATGACTGAATATTTTCTGTTTAAAGTTGATGATTATAGTCCTTTTAGGATCAGTAGCTTAATGTAATGCACATAATTGATAAAATATGTCATAAGGATAGTATACTCAAGCAATCAGTGGTTTTCTTTGCTCACTAAACTGCGCGAGAATTTCTCGAAATATCGAGGCAATCAACAAAGTTGTATTTCAGTGTTACAAAAATAAGCGGTCAGCAGTAAATCAGGTGTACTTAAAATCTTAATCTTGATTTTTTCTCACGACGTTCTCAGTCGTCAATTGATAGATATGAACGCACTGGTGTCTATTACTTTGCGAAAAGATTTGGTACGCCTTAATTAAGCTTAAAGACCTCAGTAGAGTGCTTTCCATTTGCCAGACCGGCCAGTCTGTAAATCAAATGCGTCATTTTAAAGAGATGGTGGTGAAAAATAATCACTCCGAAAATCGTAGGCGCTATTTTGAAGAAATTCGGGAAACTAGTGAAGGCCAGCCAGTTCTGACAAATGGAAATCGCCCCAAGAAAAGGGGTCAACGTTAACAATGATTAGTTTACATTCCATGTACTTGCTTCTGTTCAATAAATATTGTTATTATTATATCATGTTGGTGTACCGTCAACAAAAGAGTTGGTTTGTTATGGTAAACCAACATGGTCACCACGCCATTGTCATTGGAATCCCTTGGGTTTGGTTTCAGACGCTCTATATATTACTTGTTCTGGTTGGTTCATTGTGATGTTTACGTTTGTTCTGATTGGTTCATTGTATTCGGTTTCGTTTGTTCTGATTTGTTCATTGTGTCGTTTACACTTGTTGTGATTGGTTCATTGTGACGTTGCGTTTGTTCTAATTGGTTCATTCTGACGTTTACATTTGTTCTGATTGGTTCATTGTGACGTAGCGTTTGTTCTAATTGGTTCATTTTGACGTTTACATTGGTTCTAATTAGTTCATTCTGACGTTGCGTTTGTTCTGATTAGTTCATTCTGACGTTGCATTTGTTCTGATTGGTTCATTGTTTACATTTGTTCTGATTGGTTCATTGTGACTTTGCGTTTGTGATGATTGGTTCATTGTGAAGTTGCGTTTGTGATGATTGGTTCATTGTTTACGTTCGTTCTGATTGTTTCATTGTAACGTTGCGTTTGTGATGATTGGTTCATTGTTTATATTTGGTCTGATTGGTTCACTGTGACGTTGCGTTTGTGATGATTGGTTCATTGTTTATATTTGTTCTGATTGGTTCACTGTGACGTTGCGTTTGTGATGATTGGTTCATTGTTTATATTTGTTCTGATTGGTTTATTGTGACGTTGCGTTTGTGATGATTGGTTCATTGTTTATATTTGTTCTGATTCATTCATTGTGACGTTGCGTTTGTGATTATTGGTTCATTGTTTTTATTTGTTTTGATTGGTTCATTGTGACGTTGCGTTTGTGATGATTGGTTCATTGTTTATATTTGTTCTGATTCGTTCATTGTGATGTTTACGTTTGTTCTGATTGGTTTATTGTGGTGTTTATTTTTGTTATGATTAGTTAGAGTGCTGACTTTGACTTTGGTTTACCACACTCAAACTGAAAATCGCTCTAAATTAAGACCATGACCCAGTTGTTCAAAGCCTGATTAAGTTAATTCCAGGTTAAAGCGAGCTTTGATTCAACTTAAATTACTAATCAAGAAAGATTGTTAATACGTTCAAAAAAACTTTTATCCCTAAGTTATGAATCCATTAACTCAAAATTAGCTTTTAACAGCATTTTTAATGAGCGAGATGAAACTCTCGCTTAATTTTTAAACGGGGATTAGCGTCAATCGGCTTTTGAATAACCGAGCCCAGGTTTCTTACGAAATTAACTGCTCAACTAGATTGCTGATGTTCCAGTTTCTGCTAAAGTGTTTCACAGCCACATCTTTTGGTTTAGAAAAGTTTGACCATTGGAGAATTAAACACCTTTGTAAACAAAACCAGCTCTCGTGGGGGTTTGTACCCAACCGTTACTATAAACCTAGAACAATTGGGCCAAAAACTGCTCGACCGCACCTTCCGTATGCTCAGAAGTCATCTTATCGATATCGCTCTGTTTGATGCCAAATTTTTCTCCGATAGCTTTAGCGAGCGCGGCTGCCTTCTTAAGAGACGAATTCACGTCATCAAACACTTGCCTAAGCCTGTTCTGGGTTTCACAGTGTGCAAGCAATGCTTGAGCCACCTTGAATTTCAGATTGTTCGTCTTACTGATCTTTTCTTTCAAAAAATCAATCTTGCTCGATCCCAGGTTTTCTTGCTTAATCCGGGAACTCTCGTCTTCTTTTTTAGCTTGCTTTACCTCAGGTTGCTGAACATGCGTTGTTTTGATCACGTGATGCGCCGTGACCGCATTAACTTTTGGGCTTTCTTTAAAATTTTTGTCGGCGACTTTGTTTTTGTTTGGTAAGCTGATAGCCATTGCTTTCACCTGATGTTGGGATGCTACCTGTTTTCCCGGGGCTTTCGATTGGCTCGTCTTTATTTGATGTGAACTCGAGTCTTTATTTGCAACAACCTGAACCGGTTTCGCCAGTTTGGCCGGCTGAATTGCGCTGGCTGGAATTTTTACGTGACTAGTACTTTCCTTTACTACTTTGCCCCCATGAACAGCAGCGTTGGAATCCTTGGTTTTATCGTTTATTTTCTTAGGAGACGAAATTTCTTTAGTAGCTACCGCTTCTAAACCTTTCATTCCTGGTTTGACCTCAAGAGTAGTAAGCTTCTCGTGAGTTGTGCTTGCAGCGGAAGCTTTAGCATGTGAAGCTGCTACATTAGCTGTTTGTGAGCTCTTTGCTACTTTAACACCATCTTTACTTTTTATCGCCTTAAACAGATTCTTTTTCCCCACCTTGTTAGTTTGTGGAATTTCTCTCAGATGTTGTTCCACTGTAATTTTCTGACCTTCTTTTTTCTCATGGTAAGATGCTTGGTTCATCGTTTTCTGGTGCATTTCTTTCGCTGGTTTTACTACAACAACTTCAACGTTCTGCTTCGAAGGACTTTGGAGAATATCTGGCTTGTGTGGTTTTCCCTTTGCTTCATCTTTGACTATCTTGTGCTGAGAAATTCCTTTCTTCGAATCCTTCTGGTGGAATTTGATTTGTTTTTTCAACAAGGCATCTGGCCTGCGTGATTTTTCCGATGCTCCATCTTTGACTATCTTTTGGTGAGAAATCGCTTTCTTTGAATCCTTCTGGTGGGATTTAACTTGCTTTGTCAACAAGGCATCTTTCTCTGGATGCTTGTTCTTCTTTAGTGTAGCTTTCGGTTTAACCTCTTTCGCACTTTTTGCATCTTCATGCGCCTGTAGCTTCTCCTCCCCTTTCTGTTTCACAGCGTTCATTTTCCTTATGTTGTCCATAACTTTCCAGTACTTATCCAAACCTTTCTTGTGAAAGTATTTCCTTAAGGCGTCTGGCGCCATCTTGGCGAGAACTGCTAACACTCGCTTGTGTTTCTTCGTCAACTTTTTACGTTTGCCTTGCGCTTTCGCAGATGGCCTAGCGATGTCGGATTTTTTGCTGTTTGTCTCAATTGTGGGATGAGCACCGCTAGCGATAAACTCGATCAACTCCCTATACTCTTTGTCGGGGACACCCGCGTCTCTAGATTTCGCTCCAATCAGTTCTTTGACAAGGTTTGCTTTGCTTATTTCATCAGTTTTTGCTTTGTCCTTAGTGTGATGTTCATCCCCCTTAATATCCGATCTTTGCTTCTTTACCAGATGGAAGGAATCTTTCCTCTTCGCCTTCTGATCATGATGTTTATTCACAGGAACACTATTCGCTTTCTTTTCCATCTTTTTTATCACAGGAACCCCAGTCTTTTTCTTGTGATCCTTCTTATCACTCTTATCGTTATCTCTGACTTCTCTTCGCACGATAAGTTGACCGACTTCCGATAACAAATTCGTATCCGTTCGAACATCTTCTCCGTCCTCGTCAATGGATCTTCGGGACCGGAAATGCATTTGCTCGTCTTCCTTCAAAAAACTTCCGGATTCTTGTAGAAGCCATTGGTTTAATTCGTTAGCGAGTATTTTGGATTCTCTTTCTGCTTCCTCGATCACATCTTTCAGTTTCGGAGTTCCGTTAAAGCTGCCTAAAAAAATTAACACAGATTATTATTCCAGAAGATGTTGAAATTGTTTTTTTCCTAACAATTCTTGCCACTTCGCTATCGTGTAATGCTTCAAAATAATTTCCCTTTCTTACCCGGGTCCCCAGACAGCTTTCCTGACCTCCCAGCCATCCCCCATCCACTGTCGACCTCGCTTCACTGTTTGCCTATATTTTTCATTTTGATTTGTTTTTATCATGATCTCCTTTATTTGCTTTCAACGCAATTCTCACTAACGGGGCAACTATAGCGCACGCGTATACATGATCATGGTAGCCTTATTTTATCGTAAAAAAAGACAACCGGATCCACGTAAACAAGACAAAAAGGAGAAAAAAATTACAATTGCACTGTTCCCGTTTGCTCAGGTAAAACTAATGTATCATTGATTCAATTTCTTGTGGGAAACCCTGATACAAGATAAACACTTTGACTGACAAGGTAAAAATTTTATCTGTTGGTTTAGACAATGTATCCGAATCAAAGCCAATCTCTGTTTATTCAACTAATCAGCTGCATGCTACAAAACCAAGCTCGATATTGCATTACTTAGCATGCGCACACATTTTTCTGTGCTTGGCAGATTTGACAGCTTTGTTTGTTTTTGTTTGTTTGTGTTATTTTTATTTGTTTTGGTTGCTTCTTTGTTTGCGTCAGTTTCTTTAACTGTGACTGGCCAAAGTTGATAATTTTGGTATTCGACTAACGACAACCACAACAGTACTGTCTCCTGAGCCAGAGGCCTCTTTCCCCCTGCGGAGGAGAGACTGGACACCAGTAGCTGATCAGTCTGCAAACTGTTCGTAAATTTTCTTTGCTTACCTTTTGCCAGCTGAAAAGACGCCCCGACAAAGAACACAAAAGCGACGTGTAAAAACAAGCTGTAGCTTGGCTTCATAATCTTGCATGCTACAAAAGAAAACAGAACATTTAATAAAGTTAACTCTAGATCTCCATTTCATTTGCTAAAAGATAAATTACACGCCATTGGTCTTGCGCGACTCAAACGATGCACTAAACTCATTGACACTTTTATAAGAGACGAAAAAGGTAGATAATTATAAACAAAGACAATCAAAGCCATCAAAACTCTAGATAAGGAGGTTGTTTTCTAAAGAAACTATGGTGCGGTGCCGGGGGAGGGGAGTGAAAAGGAATATTTGGTTTTAAACTGATAGATTCAAGAGATGACGTTGTGAACACAAGCCCTTCATCGAGGATAGCATTCGAAAGGTCAGCTCTCGTATCTCTTGATATTTGGCAATTTTATTTTTTAAATTTTAATCTTCAATTCTTCATCCCTTGTCTGTTCGTCCAAACCACTGTTTTCCCAAATTTGGTTAAGTTTCATTGTGTTTGCGAGTTAACAGAAGCCTCGTAATCTTTCACACTCGCAGTGGTAAAGTAAAGTTAGGAGTCGGTGGGTCTGTGGTTTGAGCCCCGCATTGGGCCCGCGTCTCTGGAAAATCCCGATAACTCTTCACCTTCCGCGATAGGTATTTTTTAAGCCCTTTGCGAGTGGTTGTAAATATTTGTGCAAACTTAACCAATTTGTCTTAGAACAAGTTTAAAAAACAACGTTTTACTTTAAAAACTAATGAAGGCTAAATCGCTTGATTCATAGACCGGCATGGCGCACATACAACAGTTTTTGGGCCCGAAAGTCACGAAAGTATCTTCCGTATATGTGGTCTTTGCTTCCGATCACGACTTTTCCTCACTTTTAAAACAAGCTAAGGCGAAGTAGAAATTCCCAATAGTAAATGTGTTTCAGTGACTAAATCTAGATGACTTTAAGACTTCCAGAACAAAATGGGGTTAAGCGATCTTTTGATGAAGCGCAGGAAATCTATTGTAGTTAATTTCTATAAGAACTATTCTTCGTTTAAAAACCGTAAATGTTTGGTCGAATTTGACTACTTTGCAAAATTTGATTCGCTTCAAATATTAGATTGTAATAATTAAGTGGACAGACAAACAAAACTCGCCCGGAGGTGGACTCTACTAACTATGATTGATATTTAACTCAGCTTACCTACACGCCCAAATCCAAAAATGTCGCTCACCAGGGCACAGTTTAATTAATCCCCTGTAAAAAAGCATCTACACCATCTTGTCAAACAAGCAGTTGCTTGTTTTTTACTTAAGAACCGTAAACAAAATCCAATTGACAGCGAGAGCGGGCAGCATTTAAGTCAACAAACTGCATTACATAGCCGCACAGTGTTTCTTCAACAAGCGAGACCTACACCCTAAAAATACGCGCAGTTATTTTTTCATCGAATTTCAATTAATTTGCATTGCTTTATCGTTTTCTACTTCACTATTCTTACCTCTGAAACCGCCCTGCCTTGATTGAGTCTCTTTTTCTTTTACACCTCTTGTGGAAGATACGATTTCTTCAGTTGCATACCTGCAGAGCTCACAACCCCATAACGACCCTTAAACTCATCAAACAAAAGCCTTTCAAAACTACAAAAGGACCTTACTGTTGAAGGTGGAGTTTTACACCAAATTTCTGGTGGAAAATCGTCTTGTTCTCCAGCGTGCAGTTGCGGCACCTGTTGAGGGCAATTAACTATTCATGTTGTTGTGACATGTTTAGTGACCCAGTCGTTGTCTCTGTGTTCATCCGCCGATTGTGGACAGTGATCTTGCACGTCACTTATCGCCGTGCGGAAACCCTTTCCTTCTCCCAATTATGGCTAAGATGAAAAGAAAGAAAGCATTTTCATAATATCAAGAAAACTGACGAGTCCATAAGAACTTACTAGGAGAGTCCGTACTGCTTCGGCAAACCGCGGTTTTCGATTGAATGGTCAAACTTTATGGTTTCGTTCATAACAACCTTCTACAACAACAAACAGTGATGCGCGGGAAAGCATTACTCAGAGGGTTCCACTGTAAGTGGCCTTCCTTTAACAATTTCATCCACAGGGCAAACCTCGCACAACCTGAAAATAAATTAGCACGACGGGAAAGTACTGCGCATTTAAATGGTCATGCACACGTAGGATTTCAGCCACAATTTCGATAGTTAAAACCACCTTGTACAGCACAGCACTACAGGATCGATCCCCCTCGATCGATACTTCGATTAGCCCACTCAATTGTGTCAGATTCAAAAGGTATCCAACTTACACAGCTTAGCGTTTTTTTTGTTGTAACATAAAATCCGAGAGTTTTTTCAATGACTTCGAAAAGTTCGTTACTGAGGGCGGTTAAGAAATATAACAAAATCAGCTTGGATTATTGAGAATCAAAATCAGTTCTCAAGTGAAAGCCACAAATCAACTATGGTTCTTGTGATTACAGCCACAACTGGTTTACGGCGTTAAGTTTGTTGTTGTTGTTGTTGTTGTTGTTGTTGTTGTAGTTTAGTTGTCTTCAGAGTAGAAAAAAAATAAAAATAAAAAAATAGCAAAGGCAGACAGTGAGTGATTATAGGCGAAGCATTCGAGCATAACAAACAAATATGTTGCAGATTGTGTATGAAACACACGGTTAAAATCCAAACTAAAAGTAACAGAAGGCCTACCAGTTGGCCTTTTTTTATTGACGAGCAATTGAACACAGCGCTAGCTGACGAATAAGAACGGGAATTGAATCCGAGACTGATTCCACTCCAGCGCAACCCGCCACTCATTCACTCTGCCTCCATTTTATAGTATTAAACGCCACATGCGCTGCTAGGGAAATGTTGTTTGCATGTTCTCGCTGAGGAGATGAAACTGAAAAGAACGAGAATTCCTGTTATTGTTATATCAGATGAATGCTGCCGGAGATAAAAAAAAATGTTCGAAACAAGTTCCAGAATATACAGAGCGCGCTTTTGCCCTACATCAAATGCCCAGATGGAGAAACTAATTGACATGATAGCGCACGCTAAAATTGTGGTTTGAAATGTCATGCAGCTGTCTCCTCCCCTAACCCACAGGGGGCCCGCCCCGCCATATTTGCATTCAATCCTGAATTGAAATGTCCGCTTTGGGCAAGTTCGACCAATAAGAAATGATTGCCTAGTTCAAGTAAGTAAGAACCAATAAAAAATTACCTTCCATATCCGCAAAGGTACGTGACGTAACCGGACGGCATTATAATCCTCGGAATTCAGGCCCTGTGGGTTGGGAGGGGGGGAGGTCAAGGCTGACATTTCAGACCAAATTGCCAACATGGGATTTGAATCGACGACAGCGTAAGAGAGAAAAGAGTCGACTGATGTAGGCGCATGAGAACCGATGATAGCGAGAGTCCATGTGCACGAGAGTCAACGACAGCTTTCGAGAGTCGATTAAAGCATACGATTGGACAAGAGCTCACGGGGGAGCTCACGAGGGCGAAATAAATTCTATGACGTAGGACACAAATGAACGAGAGGTCACGAGACTACACGAGAGCACAGGAGTGTGGACAAAGGCATTCGGGAGTCGATTACAGCGCACGATACTTAACGAAAACATCCACGAGAGTCTACAAAAGTACACAGGAGTCGATGAAAGAGTATGGTATGAATGAGAGTGGAAGAGAGCATATGAGTTGACGAGAACGTTGGGGAACAATACTGAGCTGTAAGTCAAATAAGGCAAAGAGTTTGAGCTCTCCAATTCTCGTTCCCATGTAACCCTCTAGAAATAATTTTCAACACCAAAATTAACAAATATATATTTATTTTTTAACAAAGTTTACCCCTATATCAGCCTTGTATCGAGGCAAGAGGCTATAAACGCGTATGGCAATACCTTAGTCAGGGTGTCGTTTGAAATTAAACGGATCTAATTGAACCTCTAAGGCCAGGTTTAAATCTCAAGTTACCATCTCCAATGATCTTGAAAGTAACACTTGAAATGGGCTTGAAATGGACCGTGTGATCTAAAAATATATTTTGGACAGTCTCGCATATCTTCTCATCCCTTCTCAGTAACACATTATAAACTTGCTCTATTTCTTGAAGTGTACATAATCCAGTCCCATGTGCTCGCCAGCGTGCACTAAAGCTACTTCCGCCTTTCGAATCACATCTTTTACCATATTGCTACCACCATTGCCTTTCTTCCTCATCGTAGCCACTTTATCTGCTAGTGCAACATACTGCTTGGCAATCTTTAGCTTCTTTCGAGCCTTGTTCAACTTCCATTTAATTTCCTCAACTTTTGTTTTAAACTTCGGTACTTTCTCAAGTACCACCGCGGCAGTCGACTCTAACTCTTTCCCAGTCCCCGAACCGGAAGCCTCGGCATGCATAAGCTCTGTGATGAGTGAACGGTTGCTGTCACGTGGCTTAGCCTTTTTCCCTGAAATGGCAAAGAAGGATGGGAACAACAGGTGTTACATTGAAATTTCCGCCAAGAACCAGTCATGTCTGTCAGTCATGTCATTGATTTGACGACAAATATTATCTGCCTTGTTAAATCCTGGGATAATTTTTGTCATAAAACTGCAGCTAGATTATCAGCTAGTTGTCCTTCGCATGTGAATTCGCGCGGGAGAAAAGTTCTTCCGATGATTATTCTTCCACAGAACACCGAGTATCCTTTGCGGGCGGCAAGCTTTTCCGCGCGCCCCTAATTGCTCAATTCTTTCTTGGCCATCGTTAAAGATGAGACTGACTGCTCTTATGCTATCACAAAACTCGAACTAACTCCGGTTTTCTGTAAGGTCGAAATTGGATATTTCGTGCTTTGTTTAACGTATTTAACTAGCACAAAATCTAGTTACTGTTAAATAGGTTACTTGCATAGCAACAAAGAAAGAAAATCTCGTAAAGCAATAAACGGTTGCGCGGCCAAATAAATTGTAAACATTTGGCTTTGACACATACCATCTTTGTTTGCCGTGGATACCGCCACTGCTGCAAAAAGAACTAAAACCAGAAAGCTATCCAGCCTCATTTTAGAGACACAACCGAGATTTCCTGGGTGTGGTAACTCGTTTGTTGAAGCAAAACGAAGAGTGGATTTATGAAAAGAAACAAATCACAAGAATTTTTAAAAACCAGCCGTGCGTCTTCGCGTCTGCGCAGATCTTGAATTATTAATCATTCGAGATAAGACCTGACAAGTTTGTCTCCATAACTTACTTGAAATGCTGTTGAAGCGCGGTGGACATCTTGTATGAGTTTTCACCAACACATTTATAACTTAACCGTGTCATATCAGCTTAATTAACTTCTTTCTCGTAAAATCAAATCTCTCTTAGCACTTGTCTCTTACGGTCTAAAGCAATCTCAACTGAAAGACTCCAAGTTTTTGTTCTATCACGTCGATCACTGAAATTTGTTGAGAAAGCTACAATCCCAAAATGGTAAATCAGGAAGCGCTAAAGACAAACGCAAAATGCGGGCGTAAATCTCAATTTATTTAAACAGAAAGATCATGAAAAAGCAAATTTAAGATACAAAAAACGCATTCACTTCCTCCCCAACTCACATGGTGTTGCCTTAGCATTCAAACGGTTAATTACGATTCACCAAGCTTCGTTTTGGCGCCAAAATAACCAAATAAATAAATTAGGGATAAGGGAACGGATTATCGATGCAAGAAATTTTATAAACAAATTTAGGCTACGAACCACGGGACTCTAGACGGCTGTTTCTTGTTTCGCTTTGTTTTTGCGTAAGCGAAATCAGCAAGATCCCTGATTATGGCTCCTGGCAAGATCTAGCAATATTTCTTAGTTGTTTTTAATAAGACAATTACGTTGTATTCCTCTCGCTCTTGGACTTGGTGCGCTCGTGGTATAATTGTTCAGTCAACGGTCTATCATAGTAGGTCAATGAAGGTGCGCATGCTTAGCTGGGAGCTTGTTTCTGTTGACCGTTCGCTTTTTCGTGCGTTTTCTTTCTTTCTTTCTTTCTCTCTTTCTTTCTTTCTTTCTTTCTTTCTTTCTTTCTTTCTTTCTTTCTTTCTTTCTTTCTTTCTTTCTTTCTTTCTTTCTTTCTTTCTTTTTTCTTTTCTTTTTTTCCTTCTTCAAGTTAACCCATGAACCTTTGCGATATTTGTGAACTGTCTTGACTTCTTCAGAGAGATTTTCAAGGGCCGAATGAACGCCAAGTTCGAGACGCAAGTGGAACAGATATTTAGCGCGTGTTTCACCCTTCAATTCTTAGCTTCGTCTGGAAGCTTGAATTTTTGATAACCAATCACGTACGAAATAATAACAAAACGGAGCTTAACCAATTAATTTTTATTAAAGAATTTTTAATCCACAGAAATAGGAGAACAAAAGCCCATTCTTCTCCCTGGCCACTCAGAGCGTAGTCACTATGGAAATGCGGGATGCACATTCCAGCTCGATCAAGCGGTCAAACACATCGGGCTGTGACCTTTCTGCGTTCCTGTTAAGGAAATTGTTGAAAGAAACATTAATGCGCTACATTTTGGAGATTTGAAGCCTGAAAAGGAACAGAGGGAAACGAATCTTTGAAGAAAAGCAAAGATTATAAATTTACTATTTATCCGTGAAGTCAGGCTGTGGTTCGTTCGTCAGTTTTGCCGAGGAAACCAAAACGAAACTAAACAGCTGTTGAACGGCGCGCTTCGCTTGGTTAAGAGATTGCTGTCTTAACGAGCTTTCATGGCTCCGCTGGATACAGCAGTTTCATCGACAATGGAATCCACGAAGGAATCAACCGCAAGCGCTGTACGATTAGAAGAACTTTGGCGCGTAGGGGACTTGATAAACGGGGTCGCGTTCGCCATTTTGATTTTGTTTACAGCGTTCGGTAATCTTCTGATCCTCGCTGCCGTTGTGAAAAGCAAGAATCTTCGCTTCAGAACTCACTTTTACATCGCAAGTCTTTCCTTGGCCAATTTGCTCATGGCTGGGGTTGTAATGCCTCTTCGTGTGATGAGCTTTTTGGACAAAAGTACTTGGTTCGCGAAACCAGAACTGTGTGAAACCTACGGAAGCTTCTTTGTACTATTTTGTACAGTCACCATTTACACACTGGCGGCCATGAGTTTGGATCGTTATTTCTCAATCTCCAGGTACAAGTGGTATCAGAAATTCCTTACCGATTGTCGCACTTTTGGGTTTATAGTACTGTGTTGGAGCATTGCCGTTCTTGTCACCTTCCTGTTCGCGAAGTTTGACAACGATTCCACGAAATCTTTGGACTGCAAGTTGAGCAAGACCTACACAACGATTTACGTTTACATTTTCGTATCCATTGAAGTCCTTACTCCAACGTTCTTCATGTTAATCTTGCAGTGGAAAGTGATGAAAACAGCTGTCAGCCATACACACACCATCGATGTCCTTGGAAGAAAAATCAAGAATTTGGACTACGCTGACTTCCCCTCCGTCGCCAAGGAATCAACCTGGTCGAAAATCGTGGTTCGCATAACCCTGAGTTTTGTGATATTTTGGATTCCGAGGTGTATTTTCCTTCTTTTGGACAATAGCAACACGGAAGGAATTCACGAAGTCGCAGATGGATTGACGGAAATAATGACTTATTGTTTCCCGGCGTCTTTCGCTCTCTTGTTGGGGTACTGGAGCAAGGAATTTAAAGAGGAATTCATGGATATGCTATGCCCCTACTCCTGTTACCAGAAAAGCAAGGACATGAAAAAGTACCGCATGGGAGAGTCAAATAGAGTGAAGCCATCTATGATGTACAGAAAGCACTCCAAGAACTTTGCTACCCAGTGAATGGGTGTGTCAGTATCGTATTTTGCCCCTTGGGGTGAATGATCCCTCTAGCTATGTAGTATCTGCCTAATGAACAAAGCAGTGTAGCTTTTGTGGCATTTAACAGTGAACTTGGTAAATCTTTAACCTTTTTGGCCAGAGTTAAGAGACTATTAGACTGGATAATTTTATATATCGCAGTAATTTGTGAGAAATAGCGAAAAAGAGGGAAATTTCCTCGAAAGAGTCCTTTTTGGGATAATGGTGAACTTGTACGCATTTTTACACTAAGGTTGAGAGACACATTACATGTATTGGAAGCAACTTTTCTTGTCTAGGCAAACAGCAGGATGGCAACAACTGGGGCCAAAGTAACCAAAGATGACCCCGCTTCCACTCCACTGTGGAAATGCTTACAACACACCGAGGTCTTATTTGCTAAAAGAATTTTGACCTTATCATGGACTAGTGATCGAGTGTGATAGATCTATTCAAACACAAAACAAGCCTGTGTTCCTGAAATGAGCACAATGCAAATCAATCCTATTGGATGCACCAGTCCCAATTCCACGTATAAGTCTACTAATTTGTGCATCAGTCATGCCTTACCAGTTTGCGTCAACAGTTTTCTCGTCATTTGGTCAAAACTTTGGTCAATTCAAATTAGAATATCTTGCACACATGAATTGCTTCTACAGTCTGTAGATCATGAAGTGAATTTCAAACTGAAAACTAGCCAACTTTTTCAACGTCACTGGTGTCCACTCCATCTTGGCCGTTCATAGCCCAAAACATTCGACTTTTATGAATAGTTCACCATTTCACTAGAATAATCATTTTGAAGATAGTTTGTCAAAATGTTTGTTGGATTTTCAAAGTGTTGCTAAAAATAGATGACACTGTCATTACTAAACAATTTGTGAGTTCTGATGATTATGGTATTGTAATAATATTGATGTAATCCTTATATTACCCACAGGTTGCCTGTAAACAGAAATGCTTTCTGTCAATATCCCTGTTTCTGCAAAGCAGGTCATTGTCAGGAGTGTCTGTATGGTTCCCTCGAGTCGGAAACAAAACAAGAATGTTCCAGGCAGTCTAAAAGTTATGCAAAGAATTTTCCCTTTTTGTTTTGGAGGACTCAAAAATGGCGACAAAGAGCATGTTTTTGTGTATTAAAAATGAATAATAAATTAATAATGAATTTACACGTTCTAAGGAGATGCTGCCTGGTTTTTATTTCAGGTGTGAGTAGTTAAAAACCTCATGTGCTAGAGTGTGAGAGCTAGCAGATATATTTTCATGTAAATACTTATTACCGTCGTGGCAATTGCTTTGTGTAGAAAAAAATTAAAATGATCTTCAGTCGATTCAGCTACTGGTGTGCATGTTACAGTTTGGTATGATCACCACTTCGAGTTACTAATTTAATCACTATAAAAGACAGATAAATTTAGGTTTCATCGTATAAAATATTAATTTATTGGTAAATTCGATTTTTCAGATATAATGTGCAGTAAATTATAGTTATTTTACAATATGATGATTCTCCAGCTTTCATAATCAATTAGTGTATGATTTTTTTTTTCAATAAATTAAAGCTACCAATCAAATGAAAATTGTGCCTTTTTTTTAGTCGAATTCAGTTTTTAGTCTGTGTACATCCACCTCCTCCCCTCAGGGCAATCCTCTTCTTTTCCAGGATTCCTCCCCGCCCCCCCCCTCCGGCCCAACCTAGTTGTCAAAATCCTCCCCAGAATGCAGTGTTCGCGAAATGCAAAACGCGTGAAATTCAACATGGCGGACAAGCAGTCTTTCCGATAACCGGAAAGAAGCTTGGTTTATTTCTGGCAATGGAGCAGCATTTGGATGGAGACGTACCATGCGAGGTCCGAAGATTTGTTCGTGAACGTCAAAACATTCTTGCAAGTACTTCTAGCTCGAGCGAAGTGATCGAACCGTTAACCGACATAGTGGAACTCTTTTTACGAGGATCTCTTCAGCCAGCGAAAGTTCCTCTGGCCAAACGACCCGTTTTGAAGACCGAGTTTGTAAATAATCATTTCTTAAGGTTCACTGAATTTATTCTTTCTACACCACTGGTTGGCTTTTACAGTAGTTTCAGCGAGCAACAAAAAAGAGACCTCTTTGATGTGTTCTTTCTTCGAGGCCCGTCTCACGACAGCTTACTTGTTTTGGGGGATGCACTTTCCAAGCAGACCACTAATCTCAAGAACGCTAAAGTGGTAGTGTCCTTGCTCGAGAGCTTCTGTGCTGAAGGAAGACTGGTTGACTTGTTTGTACAACAGTGTCGAGTGCCAAGGTCCTCAGCAAATGGTTCTCTGAAATCCAGTCAGTCTGAGTTTGAGAGCAAGTTATGGGGACAGCTGATAACCCTCGTAGTATCACTCCCCCAGAGAGTGGCAAACAAGCTGAGGCTGAAATGCAGCTCACTGTTTTACCCTGAGCCTTATTTCAAAATGGTTGCCGATCAAATCCTTGCAGCACTTGAGAAGTTGCATGAAAACCTATCAATGTCATATGATTGCTCTTTTAAGTTTCTTGGTGAACTGATTGGTCGGATCTGCATGGCTGGGCAAGCAGAGAAAACATTTGCTATTTTGTTACCAGCTTTAGAGAAGTGGTTGACGACAAGTCCACTGTGGAATAGAATTTGTGCACGACTGATCACTTGTGTCCCAGACAACACCATGGAGCATGTCGCAGAAGGAATGCTGAAAGTGGCTAGCAATCCCATGTTAATAGCTAAACTCTTTGGTGGCTCAATTCTTATCAACTCCAAACTAAAGTACTTGTTCACTACAAAGTTTCTGTTGATGCGAAGTTACTCTAATATCGGCATTCTGTACAACATCATCGGTTATTTATCTGGATGCAAGCGGCGGCATTTACTAGTAGAAACACTTTATAAGCTCTTTGATGTATGGGGTGATAAAAGTGCCATAAAGCATACAACTTATGATCAGCACTTTTATATAACTTGTGCTGCTGTTCTTTCATTTGGTCGTTTGAATACTGATGAAAAGAAAGCACAGAAACATGCAATACTCACAAAGTTGTTGGTTGGGGTGCAAAGTCATTTGGAGAGTTCACTGGAAAAGGTGCGCCGCCTTGGTATGGTGGTTGCCGAATGTGTCACGGCTAGCCTTGAACCTAATGGAGACAGACTTAACTTTGAATACACCGAAGATGATGAGACGGAATTACTGAAGTTGCTGGTTAAAGGTTCACATGGGAGGAGTGATACAGAAAAAGCAGGAAAAGAGAGAAAAAAGCAAAAAAGTGATTCTGAAAAAACTGAAAAACCAGAAACTAATGAAACTTCAAATGAAAAATCTTCCACCCAGAAGAAAGTTCAAGAGAATGACGACAACAATGATGATGAGTTGTTGCCCTATGACCTTGACGAGGAAGATGGTACAAGCAGTGCGTCCAGTTCACCCAAGTATTTACGTGATTGCATAGAAGGTCTTCTCGCATCTGAAGACCCTTCTAAGACAGAAGCGTCCTTGAGAAATGTAGAGAAGCTTGTTCATGCTGGCTTGGATGACCTTGAAGATGTCTGCACTGAATTAGTCAAAGTTTTACTTCACCTTCAGGACAGGTATTCAACTGATAAGTTTTGTGAATTGCGCCATAATGCCATGGTATCCATCACCATCAGGTGCCCCCAACAGATTGCATGCTATTTGACAGAGGAATTTTTTGCTCCTAATTACAATCTGCAGCAGAGGATGGACATGTTGAATGTCTTAGCTGATGCAGCGCAGCAGCTCTCAGCTCCAACAGAAATCAATAAAACAAGAGCTGTGCCAAGAAAATTTCCAATCCCCCAAGCAGGTGACTTTAAATCCACACAAGGTGTTCCAGAGTGGCAGAAGATTGTACAAGAGCGGATTGACAGTAAAACAAAAAGGTTTGCCAAGGGACCCTCCAAGCCACAAACTAAAGCTGTCGCTAATAAGTTTGCTGCTGTAGCTGGATTCTTCTTTTTTCCTCTGATGAAAAACTTTGACAGCAAGGTGAACACGTTAGATCTCCTGGGCGATGATACTCTTGTTCTTGGTCGGCTTGTCTACGCTCTTGGAATAATCATGTACGCAGCCAAGGAAACACCTGCTGCAAGAAACATGGGGACAGCACTGCTTGAATTTACATGGGCATTGAAGTATCACCAAGAGCCATTTGTACGACAGGCACTGATCTTTGCACAGGCCATGGTTGCAGTTTCTGTTCCATCATCAACACTGTTGAGTGATGCCCCTGGGGAACTGTTCGAGCTTCATGATTGGTTGAAGACGGTTGTGCAAAGTGATAATGATGCTGACAGTGTGAAGGCAGCTTTGCAGACACTTGTCTTACTAGAAGATCTTTTCAAGAGTCAAGTAGTTGTGCATGGTTAATTTAATAAAACAAATAGTATTAAAATAAACCCTAATTAAATTTACAATAATCGTTATAGTTGAGGTTTGATTGTTTGAACATTGTTGTTGAATGCTTCCTTCTTGTGAGATGTTCATTAAGACAGGAGGTGGGGGGGGGGGAGAGGGTTAGCAGAGTATTTAAAAGACCCACTTCTTATTACTCCCAGCCTCCCCACCCAAGGAGACTCTTATGTTAAGTATATGAGGATCACAGGAGCGAAAGAATCTGTTTAAATATGGAGACATTTTATCTTTGCTGTTCATAGCCTTAATTCTCATCACCTATATCTTTGTTCAAGTAGTGATATTGTGAGAAGAAATTTGATGTTGGTTACAATTGGGGCTTAAAGGATTAAACTAATGCACTCAAGGTACCAGCACCTATCATGGGCATTGCCCTATTATAAGCCTCAAAAGGTGCCAATCCTGTCAAGTAGTTTTATTTCCTGACATTTTTTTAACTGTTTATCCCCTAAAAGGTACCAGAGTATCTATGATGATGGTTAGTTTACCTGTAGAGAGGATGAGTGAGTGAGTGAGTGAGTGATAAAGATTAAACGCACTAAGTAGTTGCCTCCCTCTGTGTGATGTTTGGGTTCCTGCCCTCTTATTCTTTGTGATT
This sequence comes from Pavona decussata, assembly GCF_977016875.1. Lineage (NCBI taxonomy): Eukaryota > Metazoa > Cnidaria > Anthozoa > Scleractinia > Agariciidae > Pavona > Pavona decussata. The sequence goes on along the minus strand of NW_028145444.1, from coordinate 174,754 downwards.
TTACTGTTTTGAAATACTATGTGATATTTTGAAAAATGTCCCCACTTTCCATCATCCCACAGTTTCCATTTTTTCTCAGTTACCACTTGTGCTCTCCTGGTTCTTGATCTCACCCTTACTGTTGCCACAGAATTAATTTCTGGAAAGTATAATAGTATTGCTTATTGAATTATTTTAAAAGACTTGTGTCATGTGTCACGTCAGTGACATGAAGGACAAATAGTTTATATAATTATCTATAGTTTTGTTTATTGTGTTTATCCAAATGCAGATGTATTTTGTTGTTGGAAAATGCATAATTCTGTCTCATGTTCTCTATCTATAAAATAATTTTCTTTCTAACTATTGTCCAGTTCCAGAAGAAAATCCATACCTATCCATGGAAGGTCATCATAAATTCCTAGGGGGAGGGGGGTCTTAAAAGTCAAAATTTTAGAAGCAAAGTATGAGACTTCACTGGAATTTCCTGGGGGATGGGGGATGCAAAACAAAAAAACCTTCTGAGGGGTTAGTATGGATATTTTCTGGAAGTGCACATGCATTACGATATAACCCAGGCCCTGGTTGTGCAAAGAGCAAATAACTCTATTCCATGGGCTTGGATAAATTGCTATCCAGCAGATAAAATGAACTCCAACCAAATACATCTTATCCGCTGGATAGTGAGTTATCTGCTGTATAAAATTATCTGCTTTTTTAACAACTGGGGCTAGTATGGTAGTTCAAATATAGATGATTTATAATCCAGTCCTTTCTTTATTGTTCCAAGGGCTCCTATGATCCCCAAAACTACTTCTGTTTCCATTTTTTCTCATCTCTGAGTTGTAAATCATCAACAATCATTTACACAAACAGTACAATATCCGCTGCCCATATTGCCAGAGTCCATCAAGAAACAACTGGAAAGTATTTTTATTCCTGTAGGATGGGACACCAGCTTCCAGTTGAAAGTCTACAGTGAAGGAGCAACCCTCTTTAAATAAAGGTGTCTATCTATCTACACCACTATGCTTCATGATATAATATTATTTACCAATCACATTATATTCACCTCAGTTCACCAGAAAATAATGCACCATATATTTGGAGATGTTTGGCTTTTTACTTCCGACTCAGGGGCCAAGGACTGGAGGCCTTAAAACAGAGATTGTCCCTAAAATAATCTTCTGTTGCAGTTTGCCTTTATCTGTAACGGGCAGATCGTAACCTTGGAAATTAAAAAGATGCATTTAGATGACACAAGGCCTGAGGAGTCTTCCCTTTCCCCCTTTCATGTGATGTGGGCATTTCCCAGGGCTAAATGGACCTTTGGCCCCTATGACATACGCGGACATTTCAAGGCACTAATTTTCCCTTAATATCACTTCTATTAAACAGACTAAAAAAAATTACATGTAAAAGCATTCGTCGGCTGGCAATTAATTTAGCACCCTTTTATTCAAACGCCTTGAAGTTTTCCATTTGTGTGCCACACCTTCCCAAGTCGAGGCTGTGGCGCATGCGTGCAGCCCAATCCAAAATGGCGTCCAAACGAAAGGGTGTATGGATATGGTTGCCTACATGACATTCCAGCTCCCGAAATGTCCCGTCTTGCAGATTATTTTGTCGTTTGTGGAATAGACAGGGACTCAAAGAATGGTAAGAAGGGTTTTGGTTGCTCTCGGTTACGTTTTTGGTAGCTAGAAATGTTGTGCAAACATTTCACGCCTGTGGAAGTTTCTCGGCTCTCTTACCAAGTTTCTATCGCTGTAATTTTTTAGAAGAAGTGAAAGGAAAGGTGATTCAGCGCTTCCCAAGTAAAGACCGCAAAGATGCAACCTTCCCAGAAGGAATTGAATTGGTAAGCGTGCTCATTTTTGATGAAAGCCGGTAGAGGTTGTTGTGGTGGATAAACTGTCGTGTAATTTCGCGGAAGCGGTCTAAATCGCTTTGCGAATCTTTACAATTCGTTTTGTTGTAAGTTTTCGCTTCAAGTCCGCTTTCTTCTAGATTTATCATTGTCGTAGCCATAAGCTGAAGGAACAAAAGAAGCCTTTCTAGAGCGGAAAGTAACAGAAGCGACCTTTCCTTTATGCTGTGTTTGTGACCACTTTTATGGGTGGAATTTTTCAAGCCTTTGAGCAGAATCGAAGTCTATTGATCGGTTGGCGTAATAATGCTACAATGACATTTAATGATAATTTTGCTTTCGATTTCGCTGGCCTAATAGTCTTTGACTTCTACGAGGCCTTTAAAGATGAATTAAGAATTATACAATCGCATCGCCATGACCGTGGTTTTCACGTAACACTTGGAGACAAGATTAAGAAGTCTCAAGTTATTATGTATTTTAACGTGTTTGCGGAGAAATATTGGATGTTACAACTCTCCATTTACCTTAAGCGACTTAACTTGTTGTAATCGTCGCTGTATGTCTTATCCTACAGTTCAGTATGCATAAATTCGCTGATTTTTGTATTGCAAGAGCACAGGGGCGCTATTGAAACTTTCCTCTGCTAGTTTTGTAAATTATTGTTAAAGTAAAGCCGACTGGATTCTTTTCCTGCTGTGCATGAATTTTAAACGGACATTTTCATTATTCGTCTAGCGTCCAGGTACAATATTTACCCCGCTTTGTTTACATTTAATTAATCCTTGGTTATAAAACTGTACCTTCGAAATTCGCGTTGATCATGTGAGAAGCTCAGTGCACCAAAATAAAGAGTCGTCATTCTATCACATTCCTAAGATTTTATTAGCTTGTATCTTGCGTGGTTGTTTATTTCGGTCATGATCGATTTGCCACAAATACTTCCAGTCATCAATATTCTATATTACGTTAAGTGCACTGTAGTTTGCATGCATTAGTCTAAGATTTTTATTTTGTCTAGGAGCAGAGCATTGAAATGAGTGCTCAAAGAAATTCTTTGTTCTACTCTGTGAAATAGTAAATTGTTGTAAAATAGTAAATAGTTGTAAATCCTTTACATGCTAAAGTCAGGGGTTATTCCTTTTGGCCCAGGAATGACATAACTATTTTCTCCACAAAATGACTGAACTATATATCTTCCTCTTTTCCTTGTGGAGGCAATCCAGGAGTTATGTAACAAGTTTTAATGTTTTAGTCTTTTAACTGAATTCTGTACAATGACATTTAATCTAAAAATTTATTCAGCATTTTTCCAGTGGTGCTAATTTTTGTTGCTGTCAAATTTTACTTGTTTTTTTTTTAAGTTGAATTTTGCTCTGTAAAGCATCCTATATCACCAGTCATTGGGATTGTGTATCCTTAATAATTATTATTGTTGCTCACATTTGAAAATAAGATTTTACCAGAAGCGAGTTTGCTTGATTTCGTCTAACGCAGTGAAGAGGAATTAGAATTGAAGTAATTTATTTTCACATTCATTCCATTGCTCATATGCCACACATGGCATTCCAATTCTAGCAGGATGTTTGTCCCTTGAACCTAGTTTAATGGCCTTAGCTCCCACGAGTCTCCTTTTGCTCAGTGGTAGAGCATCCAACTAGTAATCGAAAGGTCTTAGGTTCGACTCCTGATAGGAGCACTCAGATTTTCTTTTTTCTGAGTATGGCTGTGTCACTCACTGAGTATTACATCATTCTCTTATTTTCATCTAGTTTTGCCAACCTGGAGGATGGAATTACTCGAATTACTACAGACCACCAACTTTCTTTGTTGCCGTTTTCACGGACATGGAAGGGGACCATCGATATTGTGCCTGTTTCACATTCTATGAAAAATGCACTCCAACAAAGTCCAAGATAAAAGCAGCGAAGCAAACTAGCAAGGATATAGCTAAGGATGGGAGTCAGTCAGATTCTTCCCAGTCGGAGAAACGATTCTCTGATGGTGTACCTGGGATCTCTGTTAATGCAGAAGACTTTGCAATGGAGATTTTTGCTCCTAAATGCTTGGTCCTTGTTTCAAGAGCAAGTTATTTTGACATCTTAAAGGTGTGTATACTTGCTAGTTTGCTTCAATGTATATTCAAGCCCTGGTGGCTGGTTTTGAAGGATTGACCTTATTGTGAATGCTTTGAATGTCCACTGCAATGTGTGATTTGTTTGTTAGACTTCTGCACAACATGGCTTTTAACCATAACTTTTTCAGATCTCTCCGTTCTGTGCTTCCGTAATTCTGGACAGTATTTTTAAGTCCCAAGGGTCTAGCGTGATAATTGTTGCTGTATATATCATTATTGTCGTTGTCATCATCATCATCATCATCAGCAGCAGCAGCAGCAGCAACAGGGGCAGCTGTCCTTGTAAATTGTACTGGATGCATAAGTCTCCAATTTCTGTATCGGTTTCTTTTGTAGAGAGATACAGTGGAATCTTGATTATTCAAACCCTGGATTTTACAAAATTCCTGATTCTCCGGACGAAAAGTTGTTTCCCTTGGATTTGCTTCAGTCAGATTTTTGCCTTTAATTTTTGGAACTCCTGGTTTTTTCCAACCAAGTTCAGTTTCCCTTAGAGTTTCGAAAAATTGGTATTCCACTGTACATCATGCACAAGTCATGTAAACTTGTGCGGGTGACGAGCCTTGGCAGATTTTTCAGGACTCCTATTTTCCCACTGTTTCTTGGCTCCTGTCAAGTCCTTGGGACATAGGTTCTCCTAATGTTGCTTTAAAAGGGCCAGTACATAGGAGTAAGACATTGTGTACTGTATATATCATGCTGATGTAATAATGTTTAATTGCAGAACTGCCTTACAACCATCTATTTATCATTCCTGTCGGGAAACACAAAATCTTTGGAAGGACTGGTTGGTTGCATCTTGGGCTTTGTCCAAGTTCCGCCACCTGGTGGACCCAAGATGACATTTTCCATGGGAGCTGGTGATCGGCAGACACTGTCACCACCTGCATCTGAGACACTTCCAGTGACCGGCAGATCAGTTGCCATCCTGTTCAACCAGCTAGGTAAATTATGATTTTCTTACACAGAGTAACATGTTTGTTATGTGCTTATTGCAACATTGCTTTTAGGTATTGCACTTTTAGAAATATTGTGAGCTACTTGTACGATGAATCCCATCTACTGTTTCCAAACAGTAGCCTTTTATACTCCAATAATAGTTAGGACACTTGTTGCTTAACAGCCCTGACATGGCTGTGATATGACAATGAAATTTGGGTGTAGATGGAAAATGGTTTAAATACCACATACCTGTCTGAGACGAAAAACTGAGAAGTGTACTAAATTAAAAGCAGTTAATACTGACAAAAAATAAATATTTTGTGGTCAAATTTTGTCAACAGGTATCCACAACATGCTGGCTTTGTTCTGTGCAGCTTTGACAGAAAACAAAATATTGTTTTACTCAAGCAGTTATTCACAGTTGACTCACGCCACTCAGGCCATGCTGGCATTGATGTATCCACTGAAGTTCAGGTAGGCAGTGTCTAAAAACACTTTTTAACAGGAGAATTAATCAAACCTTTTGTTTATGTTTGTGATCATCATACAATTTCTCCTCACAATGTTACCACCTGATTAAACATGCAGGTTGAGAGAATAAAGAAAATGATCATCAATGTACTGATGTTTAAACAAATTCTCCCAACTTATTCCATGAAAAATAATATGGAGACCAGTAAAGGGGCAGCGTCACCTATTTAGTGTCATTTTCAGTGGCCAAAAAACATATTTGAATCGGTGGAATCGTTGAAATAATGGTTAAGTTTTGTTAACAATAATCCTACTAGTGTATAGAAACTAGTATTATTCATCTTTGGCTGTGGATGGCTAGGATGGAAATAGATTGTAACTTGTAACTTAAAACATTGGCCAATATTTCAAGTTCTTCTTGTGTCAGTTTAGAGAAGTCTCTAAAAACTGACAACAGTTAGGTCTCCCTTTGACAAATCCCGTAATATTTTCTTTCTGGTGTTCTAAGAGCAGTTTCATGTTTAAAAAATGGTTTTTCGTCAAACCATTTTAGGAGTTATGACCAAAATACAGCAAAATCGATGTAACGGTGCCCCTTATACTGTGTCCTTTGCCTTGTAGAGCCGAACCTTACATCATTCATGTAGTTCTAATACTTCATATTCATGTTGTTCCATAGTTATGTGTTCATTCCAATTCTGCCTGCTGCCTTGCTTGATTTCTTGAGTGCACCAACACCGTACATTATGGGAGTACATGAAAACTACAAAGATAATGTGGCACCGGATTTGGTGAGTCAAACTAATAATTAGTTAAAAATTAAGAATTTATTGGAGGATATTCTATTTAGCTGAGGTCTTATGTACCATATAGACACAATGAGGATGAGTGGACAAGTCCTTAGACACTCACTCTCCGCTCTCATGATAGGGTGGCACAATTCCAGGGGTGAGTAACTTTAACCTTCACCTTCCTTGTCTTGCATTCCAGGCTGATGTAATTCTTGTGGATATTGATGGAGGGCATGTCTCCATCCCTGATGCTGTCAACCTAGCTTGTTTGCCAGAACCCTTTATGAGCAGAGCAAGACATGAATTAACCTTGGTAAGTCTGTCCAACTAGAGATCTCAAACCCTTAACACTAGCTTTGAAAAAACTTAGCAACAATTCAGAACGGTCGTTACACTAACCACAAGTTTGACCCAAGAGTTGAAAAATAAAAAAAGTTGCATTTTTTGGAGGGACCAAGAGATGCATGGAATAGTGAAATTGACAATTTGATGAAAGTTAACTTCTGTTTGTCAGAGGTGGTAAAACTGGCAGGTTTGACTAAATTTGGGACAATCAAATTCAACTGAATTGGCTGCAATGGCCAATTAATTGTGATCAAAATAATTTTGCTTGATTTGCAAAAGTGACCAAAAATGCAAAACTTGTCAAAATTGCACATTTTTAGCACATTACTGTTGCAGTTGCTTTCAGTGCTAATGTGTGGATGGGGTATTGACTCTATGGATATTGTTATACCCTTTGATTTCATTTTCCCAGGTGTTACATCCTCAACTTGTGACAGCAGACTGTGCTTTTCAGACACCGACCTCGCCATCTCTTCCAGTGCTTCAGGTGGGTATGTTTGAGCGGTTTTCAATTGAGTGTCATAAAACCAAAACTGACCAATCACAACAGGTGTAAACAGAGCAACGAACCAATCAAAATTTGAAACAAATACATGTAACCAGTGTCAAGCATGGGAAAACACATGTAACCAAGACACGATTAATTTTGGAAAATGGCTTCGTTTTGTTTGAGAAAATTGTGTAAATTTTGCCAACCCAGTAAACTAAAACCAAAGCAAAAACAAATTAACTTTCAATGCTCAATTGAAAACCACTCTATTATTATTATTACTAATAATAATCAAAGATTAGGGAGTGTGTTAGATGATCTCAATCCCAGGCTCTCTCTCCTTTGTGATGTCATACGCCCCTGCAAAAAAATTTGCGGGGGATGCCAGATGTGCGTCTTAAGACCCATCGACCCATCCACGACAACTCCCATAAAATCTCGACTCAAATCTGTATTAGGAAGCATTCTTCCCACGTCGAACGCAATTATTATTATTATTGTTGTTGTTGTTGTTGTTGTTGTTATTATGATTATTATTATTATTATCATTTTGTCGATAATTATTATAAATGAGTGTTTTGATATTGTCAATTTTTTTTGTTATTTTCAAGACAGTGAAAGTATTACTAACAGTGTATTTGCTTTATCTTGCAGGACAAGGAAATACGTGCTGTGTTCATAAGGATGCTTGCCCAAATGTTTTCTGGCTATCGGTCATGTCTGACTCTTATCAGAATCCACCCTAAGCCTGTTATAACATTCAACAAGGTCAGTGGGTGCAGGATCCCGAGCACATTTGATAGAAATCCTGCTGAAAGGGTTGGCAAGGTGCTGGGTGTAGTGTGGGTGTCAAAAGTTGGTCAGTGATGATGGTAAAATGAAAACATGCAATAAAAAAATGAGAAAATTAGCATGAGCCTAAATCTAAGTTGAAGCCATGCTGGGTGTAACACATCGAGTGTTTTGTTATCAATCATTTGAATGTGCATTGCAATGTAAGCAGACTTATAATGACATCATAACCGTTGGGCAGAAATAAGTTTACTTTGTTTTACTTTGTTTTAATACCAATGCGCAAAATTCATTTGAATGCTAAAACTTCAGACTGTTTGGTGTATATGCAAAGTTCGTCCACTATTATTAGTTGATTTTTATGTTCATTGGCAGAGTATCTGTTGTTTGATACCAACTTAACATCATGTGTTATAAGTTGTGGTATCCAAATGCTTAGGTGCATCTGACAATAACTTAATGTAATGGTATTTTCTTCTTATTATTTTTGCCATGGCAGTGTTGCAGAGATCCTTGATGACATAATTGTAAATTAACTTTCCTGTAGGTTTCTTTCCTTGAGTACAGAGGCATGGTTGGTGACGCATTCTTGTCTAAGGTACACATACAGTGATTGAACATCTTTTGAAACCTTTTATTTTAATTATGTTTTAGGTTTGTTGTGAGAAAAGAAATGTTAGAGGACTGCATTTCTGTTAATGTTACAAATGCACAAAAATTCAGGGTTCCCCTCCTTTCAAAGGCATTCTTGCAGTCATAGTGGCAAGTTTGTAATACCTGGAGGAATAGAAAAAGGAGTGCAAAGAACTCAGCAATCTGTTGCTTTTTTGTGGAATGTTTACTGTGCACTCTAATATATCACTGAACTGGTGAAATTCTGCTTAGCTTATGCCGTCATTGTTCAGAAGAAAAATGTTGAATTTTTTTGTAATATATTTATTGTTTGCTTTGTCAGGTCTTAGAGAGCATTTCATTTCTGTCATTTGTGGCAAGCCGTGGTCCTCCTTATAGAACTTGTGATCTGTTTGACCAGGTAACTGGAAGTGATGTGATTTATAATCTGATGATAGCCATGCATTTAAGGACATTGACTCCTAATACAGAGGTACTTTTGCACAGTTTATGGCTATGCAGAAAAAGCAGGTCTTAGCAAGAGCTGGTTGAATCCAAAAAGAAAATTGGAGTTAACCGTGTATGTTTAAGAGATAACTAGTAAGTAACAATAGTTTCAAAAATGTTCAATGTATGATATTTTTTTCCAAACTAAGGCTTAATTTTCTCTGAAAATGCATGGTTGCACCCAATAGCCCTAGCTAAGATCTTTGTTTTCTGCATAATCATAAACCACACTTGTAAAAATACCTTTCAATTAGTAGGCATCTTCCTTAAGAAATAAGACATTCTCAGACCATCGTGAGAGGTGCAGAACATATGCGTAGTAGCAAAAGAAGACTCCATTCTTAAATCTGGAGCCTGACTTCAGAAGTTCAACCCTGCTTTGTTCAAATCTTAAGTATCCCATCAAAGCTAAAGTTTTACATGTCTGTGTGGTCTTGTATGCTGACCTGTGTGGGCCGTCCTCAAAATAGCAGCAGTCTGTTACATTCTGAGTTGTTATTAATAATTAATTATTGCTTGTTTTTTCAGCTGGCTGTTGAGATTGACAGCATTCTGAATCGTGAAGGAGGTATGGATGCTGAGGTACAGGCCAATATTCAACAGCTGGCTCAGAAGCTCTATGAAAATGTAAGTGCCATTACATTGTAATACATTATAACACAAACAACTCTATTATAATTACTTTACTGTTGTTGCAGCAGTTGTTTGTTGTTGATTTTTTTTGGGGGGGAGGGGGGAGGGGTGATAGGGGCCTCCTCCTCCTCCTCCTCCTCTTCCTCCTTATTCTGGCATGGGATGGGCTACCTCTTTCTACAGGTCTTGATGAAGTTACATTAGCAGTAGGTGGTGTTATGGTACATCTTTTCAGTGAATACTTTACCAAACTTATGTTTGTTTGTGTGTGTTCGTTGTATTATAGGAACCTTCTTGTGATACAGCAGAAAACAACATTCAACCTTTGGTTTCATCGGATGAAGCTGAACTGCGCAGTAAGCTTGTGTTTCCTGAGCTAAGTGAATCTGATATCAGCCAGTACATAGACCAGCAAGAGAACATTGCAGCACCTTACACAGTCAAAAGTGCTGAACCCTGTGTTGTGCCATCAAATGCAGTGTCAAGTCGGCAACAGCATTATATTCCAAGTCGGAAGCTGGAGGTGCTGAGGGACTGTGTGGCATACATCTTTGACAACAAGATAGGAGAAGCTAGAAAGGTATTTGTAACTGCTTTCATGTGAATGTTATTTGTAGAAAAAAATGTTGGGGACCTGTGGCATAGAAGGATTTTTAAAATAATACCTTGTATGACCAAAATCAGAGATAAACATATGCATTGGGGTTCTGTGGGCTTCTGATAATTCCATTAAATTGCTTTGCACATATCCTTACAGCACATATTTTCTCATATCATTAGCACTCATGTTCAAAGCAGTGGCTTTTCCTTGACGTTAAGCTAAGTCAATAACAATATATTATTCCACATTGTACTGAGCATCTCTGCCAAAGAAAATACTGAAAGAGGTACCTCTTTAAGTTTCTCTCTGCGGAGCCACTCTATTTATGTGGCTAAATGAAATTTAGGCAAGGTTAATCTCCTGACAATGCTGGTCAGCGGTCTTGTTGTGTGCTGTATACAGGGGTGGGGCAGGAGTTCTAGCAGGGACACTCTGTGACACTTGCATGCAGTTGTCTTTGTGGCACTGCTCATCTAAAAGTCATTTGCCCTTTGCTATTGCTTAGCTGCAGTTGTGCAGTCCTTTTCACTGTGTTTTTTTGGCTCTCGTGCCCTCCCACCCTCTTCCATGGTAAGTATTAGGTAGGTATTCCACTAAATTGTTCAGTGTACTGTGATGGTGTCTGGTGGTTGCTGTTCGCAGGGTTGCCATGGATACCTCCTTGCTTCCAGAGTTCTGTCCGGCTCCACCACCTCTCAGGCACCTGTTCCCAAGCTCATTTGTTGGAGACGAGTTTAAACTTTTGCAATTGAACATTTATTTAATCTACTTCCTCAACAGACTCTCCCATCAGTTGTTCGAGCACTGAAGTCTAAAGGAGCCCAGTTAGCTTTGTGCCATGAACTTTCTCTCAGAGTCAAACAGAACAGATCGCTCCTGGAACACGACCAGTTTGACTTAGTTGTGAGACTTATGAACAGTGCGTTGCAGGTTTGTTGTTTAGATTCTATTTTATTTGTAAGGGATAAACAATCTTTGGTGGTGTAATTTCACAGTTTAAAAATGGATTCTTAAGCCGCCGTTACACGTTGAAACTTTTAGCTGAAACTTGTGTGCAACGGCGAACGAGACCAGTTTCACAAAGTGGTGTTACACGGTGAAACTCTTGTTTTCTTTCACCACTGCGACCGTTGTGAGGCATTGCAGAAGTAGAAAGCAGTTCTACTTTTCGTGAAACTTGTCTTGCAATGGAAGTGTGAAAACGTTTAATGAAACCGACCATGTTACACGGTGCAACGCCTGCTGAAACTTGTTTCACAGCGCCGTTGCACACAAGTTTCAGCTAAAAGCTTCAACGTGTAACAGCGGCTTTAGAGGGTCAAGTTTATTTTTGTGTTTATATATTAAGACTGGCTACAGGGACTTGATCCTCAGGTCATTCTCTGAATTCATGAACAGTCAGATCAGCTTGTTTATTCATTTTCTTTGAACCAGGAACTTCTCCCACAGGTAGTACATGCTAGGGCTTAAAGCACATTTTGAGGAGACTGGTTTCCTGGTCTTGTTCCTCAATTTCAAACAAACTTACAGTCCACCTAATGAAACCAAGAACACTACAATAAACTACACTATAATTATAATTTATTATTGTTTCTGGAAGGTTCATATTGTGTTTAGAAAGGAAACCACTACGAGAGAAGTGAACCAGAGGCTGTAACACTAATCATTTTAGGTTGTGGTTGGACCTCATCTCTGATTGGTCGCAGAACAATAAACATTCAAGAAAGAATTCTACATGTTCATGCTTTTGTTAGTTGCACTGTAAATTCATGGATCAAGCCACAAGGATCAAACTTTGATCCCCACCACAAGAATTTTTGAGCAAAATGGTTAATGCAAAGACTTGTAAGAGTTCTTTACCATAACAAAAGTGACAAAAAAATTAATACCGCAGTGAGTAATGTTTTGTTTTAGCACTGAGAGTATTGTTAAAATTGTCTTTTGTGTCTTCAGGATGATGCCAGTATGAGTAACACAGCAGTCGCTGCAGCTCTTCTGCCTCTCACAGCCACGTTCTGCAGAGTAAGTAATATTGTCAGTCAAAATTATCCAAAGATAACTGCTGAAACGATGAATGTTTTGTTTTCAGAAACTCAATGCTGGTGTGATCCAGTTTGCCTACACTTGTGTCCAAGATCACCCAGTTTGGGAACGACAGCAGTTCTGGGAGGAAGCATTTTATACAGACGTCCAGGCACAAATCAAGCAACTTTATGTTGATGAAGAAGCTCCAAAGGCAAACGCTGAAGACACTCTAGACAGAAGGGAACAGCGTGTATCACGCAACAGCTTAACACCCATAGTAAAGCATCGCAGCTTCTCAAGGAGCAGGGACAACCTTGCCTTGTCACCCAAGGAGTCAGGAAGTTCCAGTGACCTGGAGCAGCCTGTGCAGGCAGAACAGAAGCCAGTTCCAAGTGCACTGAGTATTGCTGCTAAGCAGGTTTGTGGTCTGCTGTGATTTCAATACAAGGTGTTTTTAACCTTGTTTTGCAGAGATACAGATTGACATCATAACATTTTTTATGTTATCTCAAATTTATTGCTCTTAAATTTCACTGTTCATAGCTCAGGAAATGGCCTAACTACGGCAAGATGGAGAAGGATGCCTTGATTAACAGCGAGGAAGGCATTGTTTACAGTCAGGCAATTCACTATGCCAATCGTATGGTGTATATGAGGATACCTTTGGATGCTAGTGAGAAAATGCCTCCACCCGCCCCAACACCAGCAACAGGTTTGTTTACTCTTTTAGTCTTAAGTTCAAAATTCAAAACTCAAAATTAATTCTCCTTAAAGGGGAAGTATCATGGAGTTTTTGATATCTTTTGTTAAAAATGATGAAATAAGACCTTCAGTCACCTGCCAAATAATTCTAGAATGACAAGAGGATTACAAAATCAACTCAATTCTTGAAAGAAACTTCTTCTGATCTCTTCTAGCGCATTTTGGAAACAAAAATGCGAGAACTTGAAAAACATTAGCCTAATATTTTTCAAGTTTCAATCGAAACCGGCCTACCCTGTCTCTGGCCAGAGGCACTAATCGACAGTTTTATTGTACTGGGGTGATAATTTTTAACAAACTTGACAACTATTTTGTTGTTTCTGCTAACAGTCAAACATTTTTGGGTTTTGAAATGACAGCAAATTCTCGTGATACTTCCCCTTTAATGCTGATTTTTGTGTAATCATTAAACCAAGTTTCATTACACTGTGTTGAAACTTGGTATAAAAAAGAATATTATTACACTGTATAGTATTCAAGTAAGCGCCTGGGTGCTTATTTCAAATTTTAGCCAAAGTGGGGAGGGGGGGGCTCTTATTTAAAGGAGGGTGCTTAAGGACACTTGTTATTATAATTTTATCTTTCAACAAACTGAAATTGTGATATCCTCACTTTTTAAGAAAGTGAGGGGGAGGGGAGGGAGATGCTTACATGTATTAGCTGTTTTGGTTGAATGGGTGGGTGCATCTTTGGAGTATGAACACTTGTTCAAGGAAATACAGTGTCAGTAATAAAAGGAAAGATTGGTCTTGAATGCTACAAAACTGTCGTTGAAGTAGGGTATGGATGGCATTGCAGTTGTTTCACCCCCCCCCCCCCTCCCCCGTGTTATATTTTGAAAATTAGTTATTTGTTTTGCAGCCTACGTGAGTTTATTTAATGATGTTATTTTCAGGTGCAGCACATGTGGATGGTGAGGGTTCTATTAGTGGTACCTACATGGGAAGCATAGTGAATGGTGTGGCTGGGGGTATGTAACATGTCTTTAATACTTGACGACCAGTTGAACATTAACCCTTGGTATAAAAGGAACTTTGGTTAGGCCAAGAGCTCTGTAAGTCATTTCATGCTAGACAATAAGTTTTCAACTTCACACAGTTCACATCTTACTTTCTTGCTTTATCCACCATTTTCAATTACATGTAGATGTTGAAGAAGTAGTTGCATATAACAAGGATGGGAAGGAGTGATCCTTTTTATATTGCAGATCGCTTTTTTCAAGAATAAAAAACCTGCACAGGCTAAACTGTATTTAGCTGTATTCAGCAAGTGGAGATACAGCAATTAATTTAGTGTTAAGTGCATCAGTCTTTAGAGTGTTAAGTAGACTTTGGGTAGGAAAATCAGAGGGTGGCACGTGTGAAAAGTCTTAATTCCACATTGTTTCCTTAATCCAGGAAGCAGTGAAGTAGGTAGTTGTATAACAGACAGTGGGGGATGGGAACTCTATATGGATGACGACGATGGCGGAACCATTGCTGATCAGGTCACAAGATTTGTCAGTCGGTTTGTGGATCGTGTCGGCACTGAAGCTGGGATTAGTCAGGAACATTTAAAGTCTCTTTACACTATGATTCCAGGTGAGTGAATAAGAACTGAACTAGACTACAGCTGTAAATTGTGGTTTTTTTTCTTGCAGTTTCATCTTACATCTGATTGGTCACAGAATATTCAACTTTCCAGAAATTATTGTAATTAAATGTTCATGACCTTTTTAGTTGCACTGTAAATGTCTCAGGCAGGCTTCCATTCATTACAAAATTGTGTTAAAATTGTGTTGTTTTGTTTTTGGTTAAACAGGAGTGGTTGCCATGCACATAGAGTCTCTGGAGCCAGTGTATCGTGAGTACAAAAATCTGGCTCCTATTCAAAAGGTAAGCAACAGGTAGTGATTGATGTTATTATTAATAACATGCTATTTAGACCTTGCCATGTGGAATTGTTGAATGGTTTGTGCTAATGAAGGGATCTGCCAAGTGAGCTTGGTTAGGGCTATGTACATATGAAGGGCCAGTTGTATTGGAAAACAAATATTAATTTAATTAATCAACTTCCTCTTTGTCAAGGAAAGGTGGATCTGCAAGGCGATCAGTGCACTTATATTTTGCTTGTCTTTAATTATTGGGTGCAGCAGAGAAATTCAAGTTCCTTTGCGATAATCTGGCTTCAGTCTGACCTTGGATTAGGTTGATGTTAAAAGGGGTCATTTTAATTTGCAACTTTGCATAGCTGAACTTCCTTTCAGGCAAGATACAGTAGTTTGCAAGGTGATCTCTAATAATATATTTAACTTGTTGTAATTAGAGCACAGTACTTGGAGAAATTCATTGCAAGATCTTCTGAAATAATGTAGTCACATTCAGTAGATGACTGCTTACTTGGGAAACTTTTGACAAATTTGTTTTGTTGAAATATTAATACTACTACCATCGCCAATGGTCTAGTTGAAATTTCACCTGCACTATATGAAAAGCTGTCGTAACTACACTGATTTTATGGCATATCCTCCCAACCTGTGCTGTTAAAATAAATGGGTGTCATTGTTGACAGTTTTGAGTGTTAAGGGAAACTGAAGAGAAAAAAGCCCAAAGCCACCATTTTCGGGGGTGACTGTTTTTCGTTAATTTTATTGGTCAGGAAAACTGAGTGGGTGTCGCAGTCGCAGTCGCTGCCACCCATCCCAACATGCTGTGACTGTCCCATGTTTGTCACTCACCGCAGGCCAAGATCATGAGACCAGCACTACTACAAGGAGAAGAAATGATGAGCGATGGACTGCGTGCATACCTCATAGCTGACGGCCGGGAGCTGGGGAAAGGAGGAGAGCAGGGAGGACCTTGTCTACTGCCGGCAGATGGAGCTGTGTTCTTGACGAACTACAGAGTTATTTTCAAGGGCACTCCTGTAGATCCATTTGGTGAGTCTATTTCTACTTCATGTTCCATAGCACCTGAGGCCATTCTCTTTCAGTGTACGCATACTGTTCTTTCATTGCTCAAGATTTATGTCTAACCTGTGGCTGTATTTCAGTACTGCAGAGGGTATTGAAAAATTTAGATGCAAGTTAGTTATGCTGTTCAGTTTGTTCCTTTATCACCACACTTTAAAAAACTAATTTGTAACATACTTTTTTAACAAAGTAGTTTTCAAATATCATTTATTTATTAATTTTGATGTTCTGAGTTTGGTCCCAGTTGTTCAAAGAGCAGATAACTCTATCCAGTGAATAAATTGCTTTGCAGCAGGTAAAATGTACTCCAACGAATGCATTTTATCCGCTTGATGGCGAATTGTCCACCCTTTGGACAACTGGGGCCAGGTGACCAGCGGTATCAGGTGTTGGAGTGCAGATGTCCTGTTTATTGAGAACATTGCATATAGTTCTTCCATGTTGTTGATCAAACATGCTTATACAAAATGAAAACCAATGTAACAAGTCCTTGTTTTGTTTGTCAGCATCTGAGATGATTGTGACAAGAAGCTTCCCTGTCGGTTCACTGATCAAAGAAAAGAAAGTTGGAGTACAATATCTGCAGCACTTGGAACAATGGCTTCATGAATGTATTCAGCTCAGATCAAGTACTTTTCAGGTTGGACTTTGTTAGGTGGCAAAAATTTGGTTGTAATAATGGGGAGGTTGAATCAACAAGGCTTTTTGGTCGGAAGTTTCAAGTTTCAACTTTATTAAAAAATTCAAAAACTGAGCAAAAAAGAGAGACTGGCTTGCAGGTAGGCAGGCCAGACTTACAACTGTTTGAGGATAAATTAAAATTAATATTATTACAGAAAAGCTGGCATGTGAAAGGGTAACTGGCTGAATCCTTCCAAGGGTGAAGAGCCTCCCTGTGTGAAACTTGATTGACACCCCACCCCCACCCCCTCACACAGGCCAAAAACAGTGACCATGATAGCAAGGTGCTGGTATTTATGGATCATGAGTTAGGTCCTACTTGGTCGCATTGTTTGTTCACGTTGCTAGGACTACAGTTGTTAAAACATTTTTTCAAACTCGGTTATTGCAAGATCAAAACAAAGAAATGCAGGTTAAAGTATTGAGAAATGAATTAATTTTTTGCAATCCTATCTGAGGTGGATATTTGTTGTTCTCTTTTTATAAGCTGATGAAGCTTGTTTTTGACGAGGAAGTTGAACAAGAAGCCATTGAGACATTTCGAAAGAAACTTCAGAGACGACGTTCACCCAACACAATATTTGGATCATTTGCATTCTGCGGCAAAGGCATTGCAAGGACGCCAACTTTTGTCATTCAAAAACACATCGAGAGACAAGGAACTCTCAAAAAAACAAAGAACAAACTTGTTAATGCATCAAGGCACAAGACGAGCCAAATCAGAGGCTCGCTACGGAAACGGAAACACCGGCACAATGCCGATTCAAATGGTGTTGACAGCCAGAGATCCCCAAGTGGTTCACTAACCACTGATGATGATGATTCTGTTTTGGACATTAATGACATTCCAGTCAAAATGGATCCTGTTGTTGTTCATGGTGCTGAAAGGCTCAGCAAGTTGTCGTACTGTGGAGATTATTCTCGCCTTAAACTGGGAAACATTGCCAAGGAGTCATCAGCGGGTCCTTGGAGGATATGCATGGTGAATGTGACTTACACAGCTTGCCGAAGGTAACAATTAACACTTTAAACTATTTAACTGGCTAGGTTATAGTGTAGTATACAGCACCACTGGGAAATCCTCCCTATATCTCTTTATTATAATAGTCAAACATTAGGAATTCATCTATAGATAAACTATTACGTAATTAGTTAGAACCACCTTGTTTAACATATAATAAACAGTACCACAGGAAAGTATTGCTCAGTAGTTTTCATCTGAGCGATCACACATGTATGAGGATTTTATCATTCTACAGTCTCAAAAGTTAGAACCTCCTAACTTGTACAACATGCAAAAAATACTGCTCAATAGTTTTATTTTAGTCCTTGCATGTTAGGATTTCATTTACAGGTGCAAAAGTTAAGCACCTTGTACAGGACAATAGACATTAGGAAAGTTCTGCAGGCCTGTCCCAGCTGAAACGTAAGCCTGCAGTCCTTGGACTATTTGTAGCAGTACTTGGTGAACTATTTACAAGAAGACGTGACAGCCAAATACTACCCACTTTAGATTGTAGGCATTTTGCTAATTTGTATGCATTGCCAACATTCATTTGCCAAATTTATGCTTTATTTGCACAAGTCTACATAAACTTTACATTGACAACAAAATGGAACTCAATCAAAAACAGCAGATTTCTGGTACAATCAAAGGACAGACTGAAGACCCTGTTGTTTAATAGGTTTTCAAAAGCACAACGATAAGGGAGTTAGTTTGTTAAGAAACGGCAGTGCTGCCTCGGTGGGGAGAGCAAACAAATGTTTGGTTTATCAACAGAGTTGGTAACTAAAAGTAAATTGGCCACCGTAAAGAGATTCAAGTACTAATATTTCAAGTGTTAGCCCTTTGTCAGAGTGAATCGTTGGCACTCAAATCTCATTATGGTGGCCAATTTATCTTAAGTTTTCAACTCTGTTGATAAACCCACATAATGATAAGATTCTCAACAAACTCTGCTTTTGTTCTCGCAGTTATCCTTCAGTGGTCGTAGTACCACAAAGTATCTCAGATGACAGCATTCTAAGAATAGCTAAGAATCACCGTCAGGGAAGATTCCCTGTGGCCGTGTGGAGACACCAGCGCAACAAAGCGGTGTTACTCAGAGCTGGTGCCATTGAAAGAAGCACAATTGGCTCAATTATGAGACAGACAAAAACTGTTAGTGGGAGCCATGTAGCAAGTCATCATATATCTTCGTCTGCTTCTGCTGAACAGGAGAAATACTTGGCGGCTGTGGGTAAGTGGGTTTCAAAATTCTTAAGAACAAACAGTACCTTGGGAATCACCAACTCAGTGGTAATAGTTTTTTAAGTTTGTAATGAAGAAGCCTTACAGTCCGTCTACATCACGCATGACCAGTATTTCCAAGAATAACATGAACATTCAAATTCCTCTTTGTAATGTCTGGCATTTGAATGAAATCTTGAAGATTTCTTTGGAAATCTTTCCAAAAAAGATGCATTAACTGAAAACAAAAAATGAAAATACTTGGGAAACAATTTTTTGAAATACTTAATACTGTAACATAATGAAAATCCATAGTTTTATACCATCAATAAACTTAGGAAATTTCTACGGCAACTCTGAAATCTTGCAGGTGTTGTTCAAAACTGACAAAATTCAAAAATACTGGTCACAAGTGATGTACATTGATTGTAATAACTCACAAGTCCTGTTCACAGACTCAACAATTCAAACCACCTTTTACTGCATAGTAAACAATACCACTTCCTACCCAAAAGTAAAAGCTCGGAAGCTTTCATTTCTCAGTTTACTGGTTGTGCTGTACTCCTCATGTGATGGCCAACTCCCTTGAAGCCATTTCTCTTTTCTATGTTGTTTAGTGGCAGCTACTCCTCTTGGCAAAAGCAAGAATGCTGCGCGTGCCAACTCACTCCACTATGGGGTCGTTCTGCGAGATGGTTACTTCACCGACCAGGTTGATTCTGGTCAACTTGTGGACAAAACTATCATGAAGAAAGGCTGGGAACCTGCAGCCCTGTACATCTTTGGTGACAAGTCATTACTACGGGTATGAGCTTAATTAAGCTGCATCTCCCTAATTCAACCTTGAAGAGAAAGAGGCTAGTGAACTTGTAACAGAAATCAGAAGTCATTTACCTTAGCGATAAACATGTACAGTGATTTTTAACGTAATCTGTT